>NC_081405.1:132474915-132823665 GCF_030272615.1 Cryptomeria japonica | reverse complement strand
ACATGTGTATATATATATATACATGTGTATATATATATACATGTGTGTGTATATATATATATATATATATATATATATATATATATATATATATATATATATATATATATATATATATATATATATATATATATATATATATATATATTTGTGTGTGTATACATGTGTATATACAAATGTGTGTGTGTGTGTAGTATAACATGGAAAGTTTGATTTGATTGAACGATGATTTATTAAAATAATATTAAGTTATGCATTTGCAAAAAAAAGAGAGTAATTTTTTTTTTTCAAGGAATATGGCCTTGACAAGTCATTCAAGATATAGATGTGGTCAACTCTATTCTAATTCATTTTAGAGTAAATAATGTGAAACATCTCATACTTGCAAGGTATGATCTAGAAATTTTAATTAATGGATATTATATTTATATTTCATGTTTGCCCACATTTTTTAAGTATTTATATCCATATATGTATTTCTATACAAGCGCATATATTCATATATAAAAATGTATGTACATATGTAGACACATAAATTTATAGTTATAGGTGATTGTTGGTAGAAATAATATAGACCAAAGTTATAAGTTTTGAGTTTTTTTACTAATATATTTATGCTTGGTAAGAGGGATAAGAAGAGGTTTCTTGAATATATGCTAGATTATAGAAGGATGTGATAAAATGTGACATGCAAACAATAAATAAAAAATACATTAATATATATATATATATATATATATTAGGCATCATAATATGCATAAAATCTATCCATTATATAAGTTCTTATGGATATTAGACTCCATTAGTCTCCCTTACAAGTTTCTTCTTAATTGCATCTAATATTGTACAATTCTCTCACAATTCTATTCATAGCAATCAATCTATATTCACATATTATTTTGCATTTACTATAATTTTCTTTTTTTCTATAGTTCTTCATTTTATTTCCTCATTCTCCTCTCACCTACTTCTACCTTATTTCCTAATATTCATACAAAAATCAAGTGACATGTCTCTTTCACTTTCTACATATTGCTTACTACTTGCTTTAGGTTGCCTGTATGTATTGGACTTGGTTGCAATATGCTTGTACCTCTTTCGAGTTAAAAAACTTATTAACGCAAAAAATAGTGAAAATTATGGGAATAACATTTGTATAAAAAAGGATCTATTTATAGCCCGGATAGGTAGCAGAGTTGGCTTGGACCATGGGTTTGCTCCCCATTGGTCTCGGGTTTGACTCTAAGGCTTGGATTCAACCAATGGGCTTTGCCGACGGGCTTCTTAGCTCATCTCCAGGGACTAGTCTCGCCTCAGCTCGCCCCATAATGGGAAACCAATGTCACTGGGCTGAGTCACGGGGATACCCTGGGTGACTAAAAAAAAATGATCTATTTATCATATTGTTTGAAAATGTGCACTTGAATGTTGTAGAAAAAATATCACATTTAAAGCATAGTTGAACTATGGGACCAATGAGTATTAGAAAATTCTTTTTCTTTTATCAAGAATGACTCTTTTCCTAAAACTTTAAAGTGGAATCCACTTGTTTAGATTGCATAAAAACTAGCCAGAAAAGGATAGTAATTTTTAAATTAGTTATATCTCTTTCCATGAAGATAGAGAAGGTGTTCCCATTTTCATCCATAAAATATTCACATCATCAATGCCATATCTATCCCCATAGACGCTATTAGAAGATACTATACCTTCTATTTATTTCATTTCCTTTGGTTTAAGGTTCACTAAAAATGCACCAATATTCTCCTCTAAGTTTGTGACTTTAGCTCTCCTTGGAATTGGCACAGCATTAGTTCCTTGATGTTGAATCCAAGCTAGTGAAGTAACAAAATTAAATATTTCCAAGTTATAAATATATGAAAGTAAATTAATAGTTAAACAATACAAAAGGATGTTAAAAATTTCCTATTTGTAGATATGGATCCTTAGCAAAAGGAAAAAACCAAGGTGCCCACTTTATTTGAAATGTACTCAAACATACCAACAAACCTGTATATATAATATATTTTATTAAAATCGAAAAGCATATAAGATTGATTTGAATAGAACACACAAGTTTGTTGTTGAAAATAGAAGAGTTTGGAGTACTAGCACCCAATAGTTAACACATTGGTTGTTAATGGTTAGTACTTGAAAATAAAGAGAAATCTATTTCTTTAATAGTCATCATTGAAGGAAAAAATTAAAAGATTTTAAAATAACTAAATAATATCTTTCTAGAATCTTTGCCTCCAGAGATTTCAATTATCTTTGCTCCAAAAGATAGGAAAGCACGTCCTAAGGGACTATATGGATCCCTACAAATAAAAATATTTAAGTGTTAGTCATTTAAAATAAAACACTTCAAGGTGAAAACATTTACTCTAAGAAACTACATACTTCAATGTTGGAACTATTTCTTCCTCAACATTTATAGTCCATAAGGACTACTCCACTTGAACCGTTGTAATAGGATGAATAGCATGTTCTCTTCAATTTGTTGATGGAGAAGCCTCAGAAAGTCCAATATATTTTACTTTCCCTTCAACCAATTTCTTCATTTCTCTTAACTGAATAAATCAAAGATAAAAGGTTGAAGGAGGTGATGAACGCATCACATCATATTATTACCAATGTAGTGAAAGGCATTCTGGGAGACTTATTTCTCAGAACCAACCACAAATATAGAGCAAATAATGGAGATCCCTACAGTATTTGTCACCACCCTCCTCCACTTTGGCCTACCGAAAAACAAAATAGAGGATTTATGTAGAAAGGTTTTTAAAGCCGACTTGCTAGGAGATTTGGGCAGTTTTTTGTGGAACATAGATGGCAAGCTGACAATTTCGTTGCTGATTGACTATGGAGTCACCATCATAAATGGTAAACCTCCTCCTAGGTTCCCTATTTTATATTTTGAGGATGAGAAATAGTTTAAAGCAAGGCAATTTATGGTTGCGAAATATGCAAATTTCCTTTGGTCCTTGTTTCAATTAACAAAAATTTTAGATGAAAATTGGATTAAGCATTATTTCGAGTTGTTTGGTATAATTGAAATGACTCTAGAGGATAGGTGGTGGAATGGAAAAATGAATTGAAAGCTTTCATGGACATCATTGGGCCTGAACCTGCGGATGTGGTTGAATGTTTCCCTTCTCCTAAACCAGTTAGGTTTAGATGAAGAATTCCAATCATCAATCAACTGGTCGATACATCGACAACTCCTGAACCTTCTTCACTTGCCCACTGATCTCCTTCAAAATGCTATCTTCATGGATGGGTTTGGATAATATGTTTTTTCAGATTTTCGGTTTAGTTAGGCTAGTTTTTTTAAGCACTCTTTAAAGGAATTAATTTTGAGAAAGACTCTGCATATCGGATGTTTGTATGCCCATGAGGGATTTTGGCATAATCAAATTTGGTAGTTTTTTTTGGTAAATATTTAGACTGGTAAAAACTCTTTATTATGTATTTACTAATATTATTAATATATTCGGCTTCGGCTCCTGATTGATAAAAAAATTAATAAATAAAATACTAAATGCTTATATCAAGGGACATGATATTAAGATAAGAATCAACAAAAGTGATCATTAAAATCAAACATATTAAAATGACAAGAAAAAATATCTAAGATATAACTTAAATATGGAATTTAAGTTTTACAAATCTACATATAATGAAAAACAAAGAAAAAATGGTAACAATTGAAAAGAAGATATAATATTAGAAAGTGTAGTGAAAAGTGGATTCACACTTCAACATCAAAGTTATTATAAAATGAATCATTAATAGTTCCAAACATATGAAAATTATAATTGAAAAACCAAGTTTGGAAGTTTTTCATAACAAAGAAGGATGTGTCTTAATCAAAAAGCAAAGGAGGATGTGTATAGTTGGTAGAAAAATGTGTTTATATAAAACAGAGAGAAACTATTTTGTGATAGATAAGTGATAGAAATATATATAAAACTGTCCGTCTCTATTTAAATTGATTATCTATTTCAAGTATTATTAGGTCTGAGAAAGTGACGCTCCTCATGGAAAACGTCGAGTGCAACATACGACAATTTTACATTCATTGAATTCCAATTATCTAATAAGAGAATCAAGTGGACAAAAGTTCTAGCGGCAAATGACGTGAACGATCCTCGATAACTATGTAATTAGACGATAGACTATATTTTGTGGCAGGTTTTATTCTGAAAATTGTCTCACGTTGGAGAATCATTGTTTAGTTTTTTCAGTCATCCATTAATTTATTCCAGATCAAATCTTTAACCAGATTTTATAGCTATAAAAATCTTATGTTTTTTTTTTAAATCTGGAAAGGGTGTCATTTCTGTTTCTTTTGATGTCACCATTCTATTAATTAGGAATTATATTGTGGTATACAATGTATGCTGGAGAGGTGTGGAAGGTCAATTATAGAAAATTTTATATATATTTTTTGTGTACATTTGTGTGGTAGATGAGGTAAATTGCTAGGTCATTTAGAAAATGATGTTGTTCCTACAAAATAATTGTCAATGGAGAATTGATAGCTTCAAATCAATTATGCATCTAGTTATATAGATCCAAACACAACTAAAACAAAACGTTTGAATTAGAGAGATAATCAGGCTCCATTACCAATAGGCTCATATTATGTTTGCAATAGGGAGAGAGAGGGATAGATAGAGATAGAAAGAGTTTGGGAGAGATAGAGGATGGAAAAGTGTGAGAGAGGGGGGTAAGGAGATAGAGATAGAGATAGAGAGGAAGATAGAGATGGAAATGGAAAGGGAGAGGGATATGGAGAGGAGAGGGAGTGATAAAGAAAGAGAGGAGAGAGATAGAGAGATAGAGATGGAAAAGATAAATAAATTGAGAGGGAGAAATAGGAAGAGAGTGGAAGAGGGAGAGATAGAAAGATACAGATAGAGATAGGAAGTGATATATAGAAGTAGAGAGAGATATATACATAGGGGTGGAGAGATATGGAGAGATTAAAAGAGAAGTATGGAGAAATAGAGGCACATTGATATGGATATAGATGTCTAGGAAGAGGGAGAGAGATGGAGACATGTCTAGAAAAAATAAGATATACATGACAATGATTGATATATTAAACACTCTTTACTAAAATGGATAATCTAAAAAACTAATTTTTACAAGCCTCATCTACTTATGATGTGATGAAAGATTTGGAGGGCATGATTAAGGTACACATAGAAACCATCCACACCCAAAAGTTATAGATACATGAGTAGTAGGAAGGACTAAGAACTTAGACCAAATAATTAAGAAAAGTAGTCAAAGTAAGACTAGCACATATGACCAAGATGATTATAGAAGCAAAGAAGGCAGCTAATTCAATTCAGATACTAGCTACAATAGGGGGTGGAGAAAAATCCCTCACATAAGTCAATAGACAAAGATAATTTGTACAGTAGAACAAAATTTAGTCAAACACTACTTTTCATTAATTAAAAGAAATACATAATAATATTCTACCATGAGGCTTAGAAAGATGTCATAATGTTATAATCTTGACATTTTGGAGTAGGACAAAACTAGGATGTCTTGACGATAACACTAGTTCAAAGGGAGGATTATTTTAGTAAGATAGAACTTGAGATCTCCCATTATATAAGAAACACAAAAAAATTGATCTAATGGAGGCCAATGGTGAAAAATTAAAAGATGCTAGAGGCTAGTTACAAATAAAATGAATCCCTACAAAGAAAAGTAGACAAGAAATGTTGCAAATGTTGCAAACCAAGTACAATACATCCATGTGACCTAAACCAAGTATTAAGAAATATAAAGAAAGTGAAAGAGACATGTCACTTGATTTTGGTATAAATATTAGGAAATAGGGTAGAAGTAGGTGAGAGGAGAGAGTGAGAAAATACAATAAAGTAATATAAAAAAGAGAAATTGATAGTGTGGAATGATATGCGAATATAGATTGATTGCTATTAATAGAAATGTATAAACATAGTAATATCTAGAGGAGCGAATTATACAATATTAGATGTAACTAAGAAGAGACTTGTAATGGAGACTAATAGAGTCTATTATAAAATGTATTTGTAGATCATAAAAACTGATATAATAGATACAATAAATGCATATTATGGCCTATATATTTAGTCTATGAATGTATGTTTTATCTATTGTTTATATATTACATTTTGTCACATCCTTCTATTATATTGCACATATTCCAGAAACCTTTTCTTATCCCTCTTATTGAGTATAAATATAATAGTAAAAAAAACTCAAAACTTAGAACTTTGTTGTATTTTTAATTTTAACCAACAATCACCTATAATTATAATTGTGTGTGTACATATGTATGTATTTACATATATATAATATACACCAATATAGAAATACATATATAGACATAAATACTTAAAAAATGTGGGCAAACATGAAATACAAATACATTATCCATTAATTAAAATTTCTAGATTATACCTTGCAAAAATGTTATACTTCACATTATTTACTTTAAAATTAATTAGAATAGAGTTGATTACATTTATATCTTGAATGACTTGTCAAGGCCATCTTTCTAAGACACAAAAAGTGTCACTCTCCCCTTTTTTTTTTGGAAAATGCATGAAAACTAATCATACATAATAATAGTAATTCAATGGGACAAATGCATATTATGGAAGAGTTTCTTTTAAGAAATAGTCATGCAATCAAATCAAATTTTCCATCTTATACTTTTTGCATCATCTTTGACATAATATTTCCTTCTTATTTTAGCAAAATGGAATCCATTTATGTGGCTTACATGTAACTAGCCGTGCATGAAGATAATATAATCAAAACTAACTATAACCCTTTCCATGAAGACAAAGGAGGTGTTTCTGAATTCATCCATGTAAAATCTATGTCATGATATCGATCTCCATAGACACCATTAGAAGATACCTTGGCATCTATTTCTTTCATTTCCTCAATTGACAACTTCACATAAAGAGCACCAACATTCTCCTCAAAGTTCTTGACTTTGGTTGTCCCAAGAATTGACACAACATCATTTCCTTGGTGTTGAATCCAAGCAAGTGCAAGTTGCCCTGGAGTACACCCATTTTTTGAAGCAATTGATGATAGTGTCTCAAATATAGCATCATTCCTTTTAAGACTCTCTCCTATATACCTTGGCACAATCTAAGAAAAAAACAAAAAGAATACTTTGTCAAAATCAAAGATTGTCAAAATTATAAATATATGAAACCATATTCATAATTATATCATACAAAATCTTTTGACTTGTGAATATATAGTTTATTCAAAATAGTCATTTTCTTTGTCAGAGTATTACAATCTATAAGTAGTCAAAATTGATAAAAAAATAAACTTAAAAATTTATCTTTATATATTAAATATATATTTTTTCAATAATTCTTATTAATAAAAAACAATATTAATGTTCTATAATACATGAATATTACAAATTATAATACCCTAAACAGCTAATAAAACCTATTAATGCAAAGAAAAATCAATGAACGCAAATACCTTTCTAAGCTCTTTATCTGCAAAGCTTTCAGCAATCTTTCCCCCTGAAGAGAGAAAACCTCGGCCTAAAGGACTATATGCCACAATTCCAATACCAAGCTCCCTACAAGTAAAAACCTGAAGTGTTAATCACTAAAAATTCACCACTAAGATAATAAATTGTAGCTCTCAAAAACCCACATACCTGCAGGTTGGAATGATTTCTTCCTCAACATCCCTACTCCACACAGACCACTCTATCTGAACTGCTGTAATGGGATGAACAGCATGGGCTCTTCGAATTGTTGATGCAGAAGCCTCAGAAAGTCCAATGTATTTTATTTTCCCCTCTTCAACCAGTTTCTTCATTTCTCCAATCTGCCATAGACACACAAGCATCCAAAGTATGGAACAACAGACAAAACATTTTATCAAACAGTTTCCATACAGAGAGAAGGGTAGAGTACATACAGTAACTTCTATGGGGACTCTGGTATCAATTCGATGTTGGTAATAAAGATCAATGCAATCCACATCGAGCTTCTTCAGACTCCCTTCACAGCAAGCACAAACGTATGCAGGATCTCCATGAATGCTTAATTTATCATCTGCAAAGATTAACCCAAACTTTGTAGCCAGCTTCTTATTCCTTTTAATGCCTGCAATTCAAGTCAGAAAGTTGTAGATTAAAATCAACCCATATAAGAATTTTAGGAAAAAGACTTTGAAAATCAGATTAAAACCAGCCCGTATGAGAATCCAGGAAAAAGAGCTCGTGAAAATGAGATTAACTACAGTTAATGCAAGGCAGCCTACCTTTCCAAGGAAAAGTTCATTAGTGTGAGGACCATAGACATCAGAGGTGTCAAGAAAAGTAATGCCTTTGGAAACAGCATGGTGAAGGAGGGAGATCATTTCATGTTCAGATTGAGTTGGGCCATATGGGGCAGTGAGAGTCATGCCACAGCTACCAAACCCCTGTGCAGATACTTCAAAACCCTGGCTTCCCAACTTGATTCTTGGCACTGTCATTGCTGATGATTTTCCTTGTTCTGCTTTTGTTTTGTACTGTATGAGGGCAGGCATGCAGAGAATGTGTTTAAACTGGGCTATTCTTAAACCAGACAATAATACATCAGTTAGGGTGACATGATTCCTGTATACCTACTTAACCACTACGGAAACCCTTGAATGACCGACCTGGCTTGTTTTTTTCCAGAAGTTCTAGGTAACATAAACAGCTGTTCTAATTAAAAACTGTTATTTATAAATAAAGCTATCAAATTCAACTAGTGGTTAGTCTGTTTGAGGTATGACTTTGTATTTATCTGTGTATATATTCTCCATTTAAACTTATATCATATTAAAAAGACTTTTTTTAAGTGTTTTAAAGATTCTTAATATTTATAAGGTATCATTATTATTAAATTTTAATTATTGCAATGAATAAAAATGTATATTTATGTATTGTATGTTTTTTATTTATAATGATTAGGTTGTCTTTTATGTATTGAGTATTAATTATATTATTCTATTTCAATTTTAATATTAATATCATGCTCATTCAAAAAAATCATGATTCTTAGATATCCTATTTGCTATCTTATTTTAGGTTTATATGTGTAGAGTTGATCAAAATCATAATCACATATGTAAACTCCAAAGTTTCAAAATTTAAGTTTTAAATTTCTAACATTATCTCCTTTTCCTATTGATCATTATAAGTAGACTAAAGTATGAATTATTTCAAGTTGTATACCTTGTTGGTGTATTTAATTATTAAGGTTTGAATCATCTAGGAATGTGCAATTACAATCTAGAGAACATCAATGAAAAAATGAAATCTGGGAAAATATTATTAAATCAACATTGCATCATCATTCTAGAAGCTATTTCATGTTTGTTTTTTGTGGTTAATTATTGTTTTGAGACAATGAAAATTAAGGAGAACACGATTCACATTATTTATGATTCTCTAAAATTGTTTGTAAACATCAAAAGTTCCTTATTAGACTTAGATATCAAAAGACTAAGTCAAGTGAGTTCTAGTCATTCAATTTTAGTTAGTTCAAATCCATCATTTATGGAATCATAAATGTGTATCCTTTTCTTGGCCTAAGTGGGACACTCAAATTAATAGTTTTAGCTATAAAAAAATCAATTCATGAAAGCATAAAATTAAGAACTTTGAGACAATGCAAACTAATTATTTTTAGAATATTGTGTGTAGATTTTTTTTTTTTTATAAATTAAAAAAATCTTGTCAATAAATGATTTTGATACTTTATAGTAATTTTAACAAGTAATATTTCTCATATCATATCACTTGAGCTAGAAATCAAATAGGTCATAATTTCTTATACATAGATCATAAAGAATGATTTATGGGATGCATATTATTTTATAATTTTTTGTCATGTATTTTATTTAGTATTAAATTTAGATTAATTATAATTTAGAGAAATATTTTTTCATATTTAATTACCTTTTCTTATATTTACCCAAAGTAAATATTGAAACAAGGACATCATATAGAGGGTGACCATATGTTTCACATTTTTTTCTCTTTTCTTATTTTTCATGTGTTAATAGGAAACTTTTTGTGTTTTCTAGAAAATTTATGTTTACTAAAAAATAGAAAATAAATACATAATAAAATAGAAAGTAATATAAATTACACTTTTCATAATGCTTATTATGGAATCTTATAAAATCTCATAGCATTGCAACTTTGTTTGAGTATTGAAAGTTTGCCTCAATTTTATTTTTTTAATACAATGTGACCAAAAGAAGAAAGGAGAAGGTAAGAAAGTTTTGAATGAAGGCCCACTTAACAAAAGGTCTTCATTGAATGTTCTTCATTTAAAAATATTACCTTCAATTGAAGGTGGTATGTATGCCCTTTTTATTAAAACAAAAAAAAATCATTTGAAGAATGTTTACCTACATTCAAACCCCATTAAAAAATGGTAGGTTTTATATCTTTGAACGAAGGTCACTAAGTCAAAAGTGTTCACAAATTTTGGCCTCTTATGACTTGCTTTTGTTAGATGTCCCATGAATAGGATAGGACTATAATACGCTCCTATCTGACAAATTTAATTTCTTGGATAGGTTATAGCTAGACTCATTAAGATCACTTCCACATTCACATAAGTAAACTATAGAGTTTCATAGTCAAGTTTTCAAATTAGCAACAACCCTTTAATAGACTTTTTTTTTTTTACTATGGTTAAGAGGTTGAGGATGTGTTCTCATGAGGATATTCTTATAAAATAGGAAATTTGAATCCCATTATCATGCTCATATGAAGAAAGTGGCCTTGATCTCTAGTTATGCCATTATTACCTTGGTTAAGGTTTGTGTGGGTAGATTTGAACCAAATCATTACCATGCTTATAAATCTAAACTATAAAGTTTCAAAATTCATATTTTTATTTTTAAACATTTCTTCCTTTTTGTATTGATTAGTTTAAGACAACTAAAGTGTGAAGTATCCCAAATTGCACATTGAGGTTGTGTATTTAAGGAATAACCCTAAATAATTTGAATCATCTAGGAATAAGCAAGTACAATCTACAAAACATCAAAACATAAAACTAAATTTAGCAAAATATTATTAAATCAACACTGCATCATCATTCTAGAATCATATTACATATTTTTTGTTATATTTGAGCATTGTTTTGAATTCATTGAATTATTTCATTTAGAGATGTGACTAAAATGAAAATGACTCTCAAGATTTAATAGGTTCGTATCTATAAACATCAAAAGATCCATACTAGATCTAGGCATCAAAAGACTAAGGCAGGTGAGTTATAGTCATGAAATTTTAGTTAGCTTAAATCCAACACTAAGTGGATGCATAAAGATATATCCCATTTTTTTTTTATCTAAGTAGGGAACTCGAATTTATATTTTGAGATAAATTTTCTCACTTCTAGTGAGCACACAATTTAAGACAATTTGAAATACTGATTTTTGAGATTTGAAATGTAGATTCTAAATTTTTTTATTTATAAATCGTTATTAATAAATTATTCTATAATTTATAATATTTTTACTAAATACCCTAATTTTTGGGGTTCATTGGTTTGATAAGGCTTTAAACCCTAGATTTGATGCTCAATGGGATACCTTCGAAAATGGATGGGTTGATGCTAACTTTGATGGCTTGTCTCATGGCAATCCAATCCAAGCTTGCAGGAGTAGGATGTCTAATGAGGGATCAAGAGGGAAAATCTTGTTGATAGCTTCCAAGGGAACTAACACCTTTAGGAGTGACATTACACAAAAAAAATTAACTTTAGAAAATTCCACCTTAAAGGGGACTCACAGATCACAACAAATGGCATCGCTAGGAAATACACACCAAATTGGAAACTTAAGAAATGGATCATACCAATTTGGGAGACATTAAGCTAGGTTGATTATTTCTGCACATCATGTGTTTAGAGAAGTTAATGATGTGGCAAGTTGATTTGTGATCTGAGTGATTGAAATGGAAAATAATGAATTATTCCTATATTAGATAAATGTTTGGCATGAGTTACTTTGTGAAGCAGATATGGTTGAGGGGTAAAAGATCATAATTGTAAGCAAACAAAAGGGATAAGAAATACAATGGGATGTTAAGGATTGTGTGGAAGAGTACAAAATATTAAACTTTATAATGGTAGCTTCATGTTACATGCACCTAGTAGAGATTATTGATCTCCATTCTTGCATTGAAAAGATGAACACCGCCATATACCTATTTAGCAAAAAGAACAAAAATTTCCTTTTTTATGGAGATTATTTAACAAAGGCTAAAGGAGGATTTTAAAACTAAGGCTAGAATAGATTTACATTCTATTGCACTAGTTTTGGGTGAGACATATATATCAACATGTTCAATAGATTCCATGAGAATACATTCATTATGGCCATGGTAATGAATGTGAGGGATCAAACTACAATTTCAAAAGAATGATGGTGGATTTGGTTTGGCCTTATTGGAAATGGAGGATGCATGATTTCCTACAATAGTGGTGGTGGGTCATGAATTTTAACTAGATGAAAGAGCGTGGCTACAAGTCAACTCATTTTTTAATGGGCCTTGGATTTCATTTATGATTTCAAAATCTATCGAGTGTTGATATCAAATGACACTAGGAAACATGTGGCATTGGTTTTCTCAAGATAGTCACAATAGTATAGATGGATTGGCCATTTACCCAATGAAACCCTCCCTTAGAGTAGGATGTGGATGAGGAACATGAGAGATAAACAACCACCAACAAGATGTTTTGTATTAATGTGAACATGTGAGTAGATAGGATAGTATCTATTACTCTATTAATATACAAACCAAAGTCTAACAAAGTTGAAATCTCTAAAATTTTGTAATATCTATGAAAATAGTTGCTAGTTTTGATTATATATAATGGCATAGGGAAGTATGACTCCCATATGGTTCCATCTGGTATTGTAAATTTCTAAAAATGTAATGGGTGTGGCCCCTTTGGTCATTTTCATCAATCAAAAAAATATTTTTAATAAATAATATTTTTCGTATAGTATAACTTGATATAGAAATCAAATGAATTCATAATTTGTTAAAAATAGATCAATAACAATAATATATGGCATGCATATATATATATATATTTGTTACATAATTATTTATTATTAATATTTGATTCAAAATTATTATAATTTAGACACATATTTTCTCATATGCATTACCTTTTCTTGCACATATTTAATTATCATTTTTGTTGAAACAATGACATCAATGGAGAGTACACATATCTTTTAGATTTTTTCTATCTTTTTTTTTATTTTTTCATGTGTGTTAAATAGAAACATTCATGTTTGCTGAAAAACCAATGTTTTGCTTGATTAAAGTGTGATAGGCCCAAACCTTTACATAACTGCCATATAGGCACACAAAAGGGGGGAGTTCACAAGCAATGAGCCCACCTAAACTTGAAAACCAAAAAAGGACATACCTTGTTTTGAATAGAGGTTTTTTACCAGAGCCTCAAACTAGTGGGAATAATATTCCCAACACAACAAAATCACCTTATTAGAACATAGGGGTTTAGGAAAGAACCTTGAACAAAATTACTAAAAAATACCCCTTGAATTGTGATTGAATCAACCAAGGGAGAAAAAAACAACCAATAGATTTTGAAAGGAATTTTGCATCCTTTTGCTTGAAAAATCCTCCATCAAAGTAGAAAAACTAAACTATCCCTCAAGAGGAAACATAGGAGGACAGGGGGTATTGGGGGCAGAAGCACCGTCTCAAGAAGAAATGACATTTTTGAGAAGAAGTAAAAATCCACCATAGAGGCTAGTAAGAAGGGAGAAAATCCCTCTTTGGTTAATCACCCACAAGGCAGCTAGCCCTCAACACACCACCACTTCCAACCCACCACTGATAGCGAGAAACTAACTCCAATAGGAAATATGTCTTCCACCAGGAAATGTTTAGACCCCACAATCCCATCGACCTCAGCCAACCCCCACACTATCAAACTCCACCTCAAAAGGAGTCTCCACTTGGAAGGCTAGTGATAGCATAATGGGCCCCACAAAAGGTATAGAGGGCACCATAAACCTAAAAACCAACTAGATCCCTCAACACAAGAACAAGGAAAAGCACCTCAGAGGCCCCCATAGTGAGGTGGGCCCAAGCGAACACAACCTCCTTCTGAAAACGCCCATTGCAAAAGGAACAAAGGAAAACAATAGCTCTGTAAAGATGGGTCCACATGTACACATCATGATCGACAAACACAACCATAACATAAGCCAACTCCAAGCCAAATCCCATAGATAAAGGGACCTTGGTAAAGAAAAACTTCCCAATAAAGGAAGTCAAACTAGATGACAAAATAAAATGAAGATTTGAAACCCAAAATTCTAGAAGAAGAAGGGAAGAAAAGGATGGTACAATGATAGCCCCTTCCTCTTGACACCCCACAAAAAAAACCCAGAAACAAAAAGAAAACTTCTTAAAAACTGTCGCTCAATCATTTTGAACCACACCTTAGCGACGCTTTCTCTTGAGTGCTCAAAGTATAAAAACCCTTAAACTTTGACATCGCATATCTCAGAGTCCAGGGCACGTATAGACAAACCATCTGAACCTACATGGTCACGTGATGGGTGTTAGGGTTTCAAGCAAATCCGAAGCAAATATGAACTAACAATTATATGCAGATTTAAATACAAAAGATAAAGAAATAAAATAGGACACGAATAACATAGAGATTTAACGTGGTTCACCCAAAATGGGTTACGTCCACCATACACAGTCGTCCAATCTTTCTTATTATCCAGCAAAAATAGTACATCAACCATACAATGCCTTAAGCATCCCAACCGCTTATAACATGTGTTTTTAGGGCAACAAACAAAGTCGGCCTTTTTAGGGTTTTATTACAATGTCAGTTTTCATCAACGAAAAAATAGCAAAAAAAAATTTCTCGGGGGTTGCCACCCCCAAACCCCTACCCGGGGCTTGGCCCGGCCCCGGACCCCAGCGAGGATACGTGCTGAGTGTACAATACTTTGCTGATCAATCACCACATTTCAACAATCTCCCACTTGGAGACTGATTAGGCTCCACACCAAACAATCTCCCACTTAGAGACTGATACTACATGACACCATTGTACATGCAGCGTCCGCTGGATAAAACACTAGGACTCGACTGGTATAAATTCCACAATTATCAATCAAGAAGACCAACAGAAATTGATGAAGAAAATAGCTTCTCCTGTGGAACTGCCTTCGTGAACATATCGGCAGGATTCTCACTTGTGTGAATCTTCTCAAGCCATAACTGACCCTCCTCCAAAATAGTCCAGATGAAGTGGTACCTGAGCTGAATGTGCTTTGTCCTTGAATGAAAAGATGAGTTCTTCACAAGATGAATGGAACTTTGGCTATCAGTATACAATGGGCTATCCTCTTGTGTCTGACCCAATTCCTCCAGAAAACATTGCAACCAAATCATCTCCTTGCTAGCTTCTGTAGCAGCAACATACTCAGCTTCAGTGGTTGAAAGTGCAACAACCTTTTGCAGCCTAAAAATCCAACTGAATGCAGTTACCCCTATAGTAAAAACATACCCTGTAGTACTCCTCTGTGAATCAATATCACCCACTAGATCAGAGTCAACAAATCCACTCAGAGCAGCATTAGATCCTTTGAAACATAATGCCTTCATAGTAGTTCCTTTCAAATACTGAAGAATCCATTTCACAGCATTCCAATGTTCCATACCCGGATTACTCATAAACCTCCTCACAATTCCCACTGCATGTGCAATATCTAGCCTTGTGCATACCATTGCATACATCAGACTGCCAACAGCTGATGAATACGGGATGTTAGACATTTTATTAACCTCTTCCTGTGCCTTTGGGCACATCTCCTTAGTCAATTTGAAATGACTAGCCAAAGGTGTACTAACTGCTTTTGCATCCTGCATGTTAAATCTTTTCAACACCTTCTTTATATACTCACTTTGGAACAAATTCCAGGTTCTATTTTTCCTGTCCCGTGTAATCCTCATACCAAGAATTTGCTTAGTTGCACCCA
The DNA here is from genome assembly GCF_030272615.1 of Cryptomeria japonica. Lineage (NCBI taxonomy): Eukaryota > Viridiplantae > Streptophyta > Pinopsida > Cupressales > Cupressaceae > Cryptomeria > Cryptomeria japonica. Next base: position 132,807,561 of record NC_081405.1, on the reverse strand, counting down.
AATCCTTCATAGCAAATGACCTGGCTAATTTCTATTTAAGATCATTTATATGTTGCATGTTAGACCCAGCAACAAGCATGTCATCAACATAAACCAACATGATAATATAACTGCCATTATCAAATCTCTTGAAATATACACAATGATTAGAATGACATCTATGATAACCGTGTTCAGCCATGAAACTATCAAATTTTAAATACCATTGTCAGGGTGCTTGCTTTAGGCCATACAGACTTTTCTTCAACCTGCACACCAAGTTCTCCTTACGTTTAACCTCATATCCCTGTGGTTGCAACATGTAAATTTCCTCCTCCAAATCTCCATGGAGAAAAGCTATTTTGACATCTAATTGTTCAAGATGTAAATCATCTGCAGCCACAAGACTAAGTACAGTTCTAATTGAAGTCATTTTTACAACTGGAGAAAATATTTCATCATAATCTATACCCTTTTTCTGTGCAAAATATTTTACCACAAGTCTGGCCTTATATCTTTTTTGACCTCCTTCCTCCTTCTTCAGTCAATAAACCCATTTGTTAGGCAAGGCTCTTTTTTCTGCAGGTAAAGGGACTAAGTCCCAAGTCTTATTTTTCATCAAGGAGTCCATCTCCTCTTTCATGCCTAGCTCCCATTGTTGTTTGGCATCTACCTGCATTGCTTCTTCATATTCTTCTGGTTCACCGGAATCCGTTAATAAAATAGAATACAAAGAAGGAGAAAATCTTTCAGGGGGTCTACTTGTCCTCGTAGAACATCTAACACTTGCAGGAGTTTGTGGGACAATCTGTTGTTGCTGAGCATTAGGTACCTGTGGCATTTCATTTTCAGAAATCTCATCCAACACCACATATTCTTGTTTGTCCTATTCATACTTCTTTTCCTGCATCTGTTCTTTATACATAACCTTCTCATTGAATATAACATCTCTACTTCTAATTATTTTTTTATTTTTAAAATCCCATAACCGATAGCCATATTCATCTATCCCATATCCAATGAAGGTACATTTCTGAGATTTAGCATCAAGCTTGGTTATGTTTTCTTTATCAACATGGACAAAAGCTTCGCAACCAAAAGTTTTTAGAGAAGAATAATTTACCTTTTTACCAGTCCATGCCTCCTCTGGAATACCACCATCCAAAGGGGTTGAAGGTCCTCTATTTATCAAATAGACAACAGTATGTACAACATCTGCCCAAAAATGTAAGGGCAATCCAGCATGCAATCTCATGCTCCTCGCGCGTTCCATGATAGTCCTATTCATTCTCTCTGACACATCATTTTCCTGTGGAGTTCCTAGAACTATCTTCTACTTTCGAATCCCATTTAAGGAGCAGTAATCTTCAAATGCTTTGCTACAATACTCACCTCCATTATCCGATCTGAGACACTTCAACTTTTTTCCTGTCTCATTCTCAACCAAAGCTTTCCATTTCTTAAAAGTTTCAAAAACATCTGATTTTTGTTTTAGGAAATATACCCATGTTTTTCTGGTTGAGTCATCAATAAAAATAACATAATAACAAGAGCCACCAAGAGATGATATCTGAGCCGGTCCCCATACATCTGAATGTACAAGCTCTAATTTCTCACTCTTCTTCTCTTTCCCAACCTTAAGAAATCTGACTCTTTTTTGTTTACCATAAACACAGTTTTCACAGAACTCTAAATCAATCTTCTTTAGTTCTGGCAATAGATTTTTGGAGAGAAGGGTTTTCATCCCTTTATCACTCATGTGCCCAAGCCTATGGTCCCACATTATCGAATCTGTTCTTGCAACATTTATTGTTGTTGTCCCTATAGTAACTTTATCTGTAGCAGCTAGGGTAGAGTAAGTGTTACCTGTACACAGATATAATGTGCCTACCTTCGCACCTGTAGCTATTACTAATGATCCTTTAGCGACCTTCCACATACTGTCTAAGAGGGTAACTATGCAACCTTCACTACCTAGTTGCCCTGCAAAAAATAAATTTCTTCTTAAATTAGGAACATGTCTTACCTCCTGCAGAAACTAGTCATTTCCAGTCAGAACAATTTGATAGGGCTCATCATCACCCAAATATACCTGTCCAAAATCACCTTGAACATAATCTAGAAAATATTTTCTATGGGGTGTAGCATGAAATGAAGCCCCAAAATCTATTACCCAGGAATCATTAACATTATCCAAACATAAGATTAAAGCATCTTGTAAAGTATTACTTGCAATATTAGCTTCCTTACTGTCATTTTCATTTTTGTCTCCTTCTTTGTTTTTTGGAGACCAACTGTCTTTCTTTAGATGACCAGGCTTTCCGTAGTACCAACAATCTTTCTTTCCTCTAGATTGAGAGTGTCCTTTCTTTGACTTCCCTCGTGACTTCTCATTCCCAGGGCCTTTTCCTCTTTCCTTTGATCTTCCTTTGTTCTCCACATTCAAAACACTACCCGATGATGTTGGAGTCTCACCTGTGCTTTTCCTTTGCATTTCCTCGCTTATGATAACACCAACAATATCATCAAATACCAAAATATTTTTACTAGAGACAGAGTTACTTACAGCCATAACCAAGCTATTCCAACTTTCTGGCAAAGAACATAAAATCAAGAGAGCCGTAACCTCTTCTGCAAAAGTAATTTTTACTGAAGACAATTGACTGGTAATTGTATTAAATTCATTTAAGTGCTCCACTACAGATCCTCCCTCACTCATTTTCAAATTAAACAGATGCTTCATAAGAAATACCTTATTCGAAGCCGAGGGTTTCTCATACAACTTAGCTAATGTCGCCATCAAATCTACAGTCATTTTTGCTTCTATTATATTGAATGCTACAGACGGTGCAAGGCACAATCGAATGGATCCTAGTGCCTTTCTATCTAAAATGTCCCACTCTTCATCTGACATTGTGGTCGCTTTCTTTGCCTTTCCTTCCAATGGCCGCCACAAATCCTTTTGATACAGGTAATCCTCCATCTACATTTTCCATAACTGATAATTCTGGCCGTTAAACTTTTCGACCTTGAATTTGGAATCCTCCATTGCTCCCACTCAAATCTGAAAGTCCTGCCAATTTATAGAAAACCTCGCTCTGATACCAATTGTTAGGGTTTCAAGTAGATCCGAAGCAAATATGAACTAACAATTATATGCAGATTTAAATACAAAAGATAAAGAAATAAAACAGGAGATGAATAACACATAGATTTAACGTGGTTCACCCAGAATGGGTTACGTCCACCATACACAGTCGTCCAATCTTTCTTATTATCCAGCAAAAACAGTACATCAACCATACAATGCCTTAAGCATCCCAGCCGCTTATAACATGCATTTTTAGGGCAACAAACGAAGTCGACCTTTTTAGGGTTTTATTATACTGTCGGTTTTCATCAATGAAAAAATGGCAAAAAAAAATTTCTCGAGAGCTCCCGCCCCCAAACCCTTGCCTGGGGCCCGGCCCGGCGAGGATACGTGCTGAGTGTACAGTACTTTTATGATCAATTGCCACATTTCAACAATAGGTGCCTACAAAAACCTCTCTTTCTTTTGGCCAACTCAATTCCATTTTCCCATGCCTAGAATTTTTTTGTCACATCAAAAACTATCAGATGCATTCAATGAAAGGTGGCAACATAGTGCAACTTTCATTCTTCTCATTGTGGGCATGAACCGTCAGTGCAAGCGCATCTAGGTGGTCGGGTTTATGCTAGGTATACCCTTGTTTTTCTCTCCAAGTTTCCCAATCATTCCAAGCCACACCCTAGTGACGCTTTCTCTTGAGCGCTCAAAGTGTGAAAATTGTCAAACTTTCACGTCATGTATCTCGGAGCTCGTGATATGTATGGATGAGCCATCTAAACCTATGGAGTCATGTGGTGGGCACCTACAAAAACCTCTCTCGCTTTCAGACAACTCAATTCCATTTGCTTGTAGACTAGTGCAAAATAAGACTTTCTAACTTAGTCTAACACTAATAAACTAACTCTAACTAAAGTGAAGAGACTAGTTATTGAAACTAAAAATGTAACTAGGATAATGTTACTACTGTTTGTCTCTATGGACTACGACAAAATAGAAATTCTAGGCATGAAAATAAATATATTTACTAGTTACCGAGTTATGAAGTTGAATTATTTAACAAGAATTGATTTCAATTAAAATGTAATAAGAATTGTAGACAAAACCTATAGAATATATAATATTTCACATACAAAAATATTTCTACAATTAGAGAATCTCAATTTCAATCATCAAATTTATATATGTGATTTTGGATAATAGTTGTAATATGATTTGCATTAACTAAAAAAGTCATAAAGTCATAAAATGTTTCATGTCGATAAGAGTATAGCATATATATCCAATACAATGATACGAGCTTGCCAAAAGCCATATGGAAATAAAATATCACATATACATAAGACAAAACATATGCTCAATAGTTCCATTTAGGAATAAAGGTAGTCTATTGATTTCCCACTAGCACCAAGAAATAGATCACAAGTTGCCTTCGGCTATCAAGGGGATGGAGATATATGTGATGTTGGCATCTTTTGAATGCACTCAGTAGTCCTTATTTCTAAACATCTTTAGAGCTCCAACTGATACAATCAAAACTATAGACATCAATATATAATATATAAAAAAAATGAGTTGTAGAATGACAAACAATAGAACAATTACTTACTGCAAACACATAATCACTCTGTTCATCCACAATGGGGGGACGATCATGCTCAGGAGTGACAATGCCATACAACAAGCATTATGATAGAAATTAAATTACATACAAGTATCATTACAATTTTCAATATAGATGATTAAAAGAACAATTGAAATGTACTAATTTGTCTCATACCTCTATCAAAGCTCTTGAACTTGCCACTACAGCAACAACACCACTATCCAATGTAGCTCAAACATCAGGAGGAGTATCTGATGTCAACAACTGAAAATGAAACAATAACTACTATTCAATTATCAAAAATACTAAACTTTTTTTACCACACCATTAATGAATAAAGGTTGCCTCGGTGTAAGTGCCTCGACGAACTTCATTGCATAGTGTCAATGTCGAAGCTCCAACACCAAACTATTTGACATCCAAAGTGATTAATAAGAAAACCATTCATCTAATGTTGACTATTCACATGTAATAGTTGAATTATTTATTGGATACATACTTGATCACTCGATGGTGTCATGTAAAACGTGGTTGGGGGAATGTCACAGGTAGTAATAACACTTTGACCTTACATTTTTATCACAATCATTGTACTAATTTAGTTATTCTAACACTTCAAAATAAAATTTAATAAACAAAATTAAATGAAGTTAGAAAATTTACTTGGGTATCAATGTCAAATGTCTCACTCAGCAGAGACTCTGTCATGATCATATTCTATGTAGCAGATGGTTGTTGTGTAGGTGCATGATAACTACTATCAGGGTGATAAGTGCAAAGGCCCCCGCATGACTGACAGTAGTGAGATGGAAGTTGAGGCCTATAAGATTCATCTGCATCAACATGTACTAGAGTCTCGACATACTATATGAGGGTTTGAGTCAATGAGCTAATGGAATTTAAGGTATCCACCTTGACACTGTCCTTCACAATGGAAGGAACAGGCACATGCTCCACCATAGGTCTACCCAAGGGTCTTGGTTCTAGTTTTGGGTCATGTGCTATTCCCCTTCTCTATCATATAATGATCCCCCACCCCTACCTTAAAAATTTAGGTAGTCAAAATAGTTAGGGATCTTATTGAGGACAAACTCACAATAGAGTTTCCTCAAAAAGTCCTGAGGCACCTCATGATTATTACATGGCGGCTGATCAAAAACCATCCACCGCCTATCCCAAAAGTTATTCCTTATCCCTTTGTGGTCGAACCAATGGATAGGGAACCTCCTAGATCTAGGTTGTAAGGGTTGATTGGTTCTAGGGTCCATGAAAAGTGCACACAAGTCAAGTTTCTTTATTTTATTTTTCTTTACTACAGCATATGATAACTTGTTTGCATAAAATTGTTTTTGTTCTTATCTTTTGTTGGACCACATAATTATTTGACCACTCACTAAACCTACATGGGCTACAATAGTTTGCAGTGACTCTGCAAGGCTTGTCCTATGAGAGGTTGTGGAATTAGGATCTTTCAGCGTATTTATCAACTCCTCAAGTTGTTTTTTATTGTTTTCAATTTTCCCTAATATGTTTTCTTGTGTTCTTGGGGATGTCTAGGAATTAGGGGAGGGGTTGGTTGTGCCTCTTCTTCAGAAGGATCTTCTTGAGGAGGTGGTGGTGGGTTTTCAACATTTTCAGATGGATTTTGATTTCATGAAATTTTAAACAACTTTCAATTTAAATACCTAATTTAATCCATATTTTAAACAAAATTAGAGAGTAAAAAAATAAAAATGCATACCTCTTCGACCCCCTTGACGTCGTGGTACCATTTTGATGAATATCTCACACTACTGGAAGCCAAAACTTTGTCTTTATTTGGCATGCGTGGTATGGAAGGCTTGAAATGCAACTCCAAATGCAGGTTTAGCAGAAATTGGTTTGTAAAATGTGATTTTTGGACTTTTAAATATGTTCTTTGAAATTTGGTGCACACCAAATTTGGAATGCGCCAAATTGACACTTATCCTTTCAAACAATCGAGTACTTCATTTCTAGTTCACCCTAGTGCATGAACAGGTAATCTATCATCAAAAACATAATAACAACTAGTTCAACATGTTTTACTGTCAGACATGAGACACTGAATCATCACATGAAAACACCACACAAGACACACAGATTTTCACATGGAAACCCAACTGGGAAAAACCACGGTGGGGATGAATACCCACAAGCTGTTTTGAACTCTTTAGAAGTCCGCTCTGTTAGGAGCCTAGTCTAGTTAAAGATTGATACAATAGGTTCTGTTAGGAACCGATCCTGCTAGGGATCACCCGGTTAAGGGATGGCTAGAATACCTGGTTAAGGGTTACCTTGTTAGAGAATTTCAAGAACTCAATGGTTTTGAGTCACCCTGTTAAAGGATTTACAGTAAGCCGGTGTTAAAGCTACCCTGTTAAGGTATTTCTCAACTATTGAAGTGGTTAGAGATCAACAGGTATTACAATGACCTAGTAACAGCACTCAATGCCAATGCAGATCCGCTTTAGCTCCTCTTCACCTTCTGCACTTACACTTTGCAGGCATTACTTTTCTCCTCTAGTCTAGCAAGAATCTCGTATCACTTCACTTGGATACACACACACAACTTTTGCCAACAACCTCAGAAAGAAACACAACTTAGACCTTATAGGAAATAGATAGGTCGAAAGCATAAACCCTAAACCCTAAACCTATTAGGTTAAGCAATTCAAACGGTTCAATCCTGACCATTGAGCATATTGAATTAAATGCAACAATCTTGAACCGATCTCAAGACATTATCCATCATTCATTTTCCACCGCTTTCATGGCGGCTGATAACCCATCACACATTTTTGTCGTTTACAGACTTCGCACATTCCCGAGGTAGATAGGAACAATCTTCTTCATGCAAGATCCTTCACGTGCACAAGGTTGGCGTGGCATCATGATCTGTTCTTCTATACTACTAACTCATCACATAAAGTCACCAGTTGAGTCACATAGGCTTGAAGCACTTCAACCGGAATCCCTGAAGTTGAGACTACCAACCGGTAGTCATACACAGCTTCCATGTATCGGTTCTCATACCAACATGCCGGTTCACCTTGAATGAACATACCGCTTCACTTTGGCACATACACTGGTTCTCACATATACCGGTTCTTGGTAACATACTGGTTCTCTCATCTTCAGCATATTGACATCAATGACAACATACAATGTCATTATGTCCTCATGCCGGTTCACATAATGCCAACAATCTCCCCCTTTGGCATTGATGGAAATATATAAAGATATCTCTCCGCTTCACATCTTCTCCCCCAGTGTCTATAGATATCTTCTCCGCTTCACTACTTCTCCCCCTTTGACAACAATGCCAAAGTGGAGACACAAGCTTCCATGTTCCATTGTGTTGCTCCCCCTGAGGAGTAGCATTCTTCAACACATCAGTCCAAAAAAAAATTGACTATGCAATACCTGACTGATGTGGAGCAAATACCTTTAGTTCACCTCCTGAAGGGGCAGTACCCCTAATTCACCTCTTAAGTACATAAATGTAGCCTTTGGGAGAGGCTTGGTGAATATGTCTACTAACTGCTCCTTACTGGAAACATGTTCCAGTGCAATCTCTTTGTTCTGAACCTTTTCCCTCAAGAAATGATACTTAAGCTCAAAGTGCTTGGTTCTAGAATGTAAAACCAGATTCTTTGAAATGTTGATAGCACTTGTGTTATCACAAAATATGCTTACTAGTTCAAATACAGGAACTTTGAAGCCATTTAATACATGCTTCATCCAGATTGTCTGAGTGCGGTTCATGAAAGCTGCAACATACTTCACTTCCGTTGTAGACTGAGAGATACAACTCTGCTTCTTACTCATCCATGAGACCAGTCTACCACCGAGAAAGAATGCACCACCAGTTGTACTCTTTCGGTCATCCACACTACCTGCCCAATCAGCATCTGTGAATACTTTCAGGTTGAAATCATTGCTATATGGATACCACAATCCATAGTCAACTGTTCCCTTTAGATACCTAAGAATCCACTTGACTGCAACCAAGTGGGATTCTCTTGGACTTTTCTGGAACCTTGCAGTAATGCCAACTGCATGTGCAATATCCGGTCTGCTATGCACTACATAATGCAACTTACCAATCATTGATCGGTATTCCTTCTCATTAACCAATGTTGAGTCATCCTCTTTGGATAGTTTACAGCCGGTCACCATTGGTGTACCAACTGGTTTGCTATCTTCCATGCCAAAGGTCTTCAACACCTCTTTGACATACTTGGACTGAGTGACAAAGATTTCATCTTTCATCTGCTGAATCTGCAATCCAATGAAGAACTTAATCTCCCCTATGAGTGACATCTCAAACTCCTTCTTCATCTCATCTGCAAACTCATGACTCATCTTGTCATCTCCACCAAAGATAATGTCATCAACAAATACCTCACAGATCAGAATCTGATCTCCTTCAGTTTTCAAGTAGATATTGCTATCTTCACTTGTTCTCTCAAATCCAATTTTCACTAGATGGGAGTGCAGACATTCATACCATGCTCCAGGTGCCTGCTTTAGACCATATAAGGCTTTATGTAGCCTACACACCATGTCACTATCTTCAGATAAGGCAAACCCATCTGATTGCTCTATATACACCTCCTCTTCAAGTACACCATTTAGGAATGCAAATTTTACATCCATTTGATATACTTTGAATCCTTTAAAAGCTGCATATGCAAGAAGCATACTAACTCCTTCCAATCTAGCTACAGGAGCAAACGTTTCTCCATAGTCTTCTCCTTCTTCTTGGGCATATCCTTTACACACCAGTTTGGCTTTGTTTCTAATCACTGTGCCATCCTTATTCAACTTATTTCTGAAAACCCATTTGGTACCGATGACATTTTTATGCTCCAGTTTGGGTACCAAAGACAATGTACCATTTTTCTCTATCTGGTCAAGTTCCTCTTCCATTGCCTTGATCCAGTCTTCATCTTTATGTGCCTCTTTGAATGATTTAGGCTCAAATTTAGAGATCAAACATGAGTTTTCTCTGACCTTTCTTCTTGTAAGGATTCTAGCATCCTTATCTCCTATGATCTGCTTAGGATCATGATTCAGCTTGACATACTGAGGAATGGTCTTAACAGATTCCTCTTGCTTTTCTTCTGCATCCTCTTCTCCATCAGTATCAGCATCTGCATCTACCGGTGTAGGAACACTATTACTGGTACTTGGTTGATTGGCAACCAGTTCCGAGAAAGTTACAACCGGTTCATTTATCACTTGCTCACTGTCGGTTTCCTCAGTTTTCTCAGAGGTTTCATCAATTCTCACATTGATGCTTTCCATAATTCTCTGAGTCCTATTATTGAAACACTTGAGAGCTTTGCTTTTGGTAGAATACCCTAGGAATATTCCCTCATGGCATTTTGCATCAAATTTGCTCTGGTGTTCGCTCCTCTTGATGTAAAATTTGCTACCAAACACTCTAAAGTAACTAACCACAAGTGTCTTACCGGTCCAATACTCATAAGGAGTTTTATTCTTACCTTTCTTGATGAGTACCTGATTCATTGTGTAGACTGATGTGCTCACTGCATCTCTCCAAAAGGTGTGAGCGACCTTTCCTTAAATCAACATTGTTCTTGTTGCTTCAACCACTATCTGGTTATTCCTCTTCGCTAGGCCATTCTGTTGTGGAGTCCAGGGGGCAGACAGTTGCCTCTTGATGCCATGTTCTTCAAAGTACTTGTTGAATTCACCGGAAGTGAATTCCCCTCCTTGATCAGTTCTAAGGAACTTGATCCTTTTACCACTTTCCTTCTCCACTAATGTTCTGAAGGCTTTGAACTTTCCAAAAGCTTCAAACTTATCTTTCAGGAATGTGACCCACATCATTCTTGAGCAGTCGTCAGTGAGAATCATGAAGTACCTATCACCCTGCACACTCCTAGTTTTCATAGGACCACACAAATCAGTATGCACAAGATCAAGTAAATTGTCAGTAGTGAAAGGTTTACCTTTGAAGGTTGAGGAAGACATTTTCCCCAGTTGACATTCTTTGCACGGGGCATTTTTCGGTTTGCTCAGCACCGGCAACCCTTTAACTGCCTTGATCTTACTGGCCTTTACAATGTTATCAAAGTTTACATGGTAGAGTCTCCTATGCCATATCCAGCTGTCATCAAGCTTGGCCATAAGACATGTACTTATATTTGCATTCAGCTGAAATAGGTTACCTTTGGTCTGCATGTCGGTGGCCACCAATTCACCATTATTTCCTTTGATTCTGCACACTCCATTCTTGAATTCCAGAGTGAGACCACTATCATTCAGTTGGGCAACACTTAGAAGGTTGTGTCTGAGACCATCAACCCAATACACATTGTCAGCACTGCTCTTTCCATTCAGAGAGATGGACCCTCTGCCTTTGACCATGCATGGTGCATCATTACCAAAGTGAACCACACCACCATCATATTCTTCCAAGGATAGAAACTTGCTCCGATCACCAGTCATATGGTGAGAACAACCACTATCAATAATCCACTCATTGGAATTATCAAAGCGGGAGACAAGAGCCTTCTTGTCTGACACATCTTCCTTGACAGCAACAAACACAATATCTTCATTTTCTTCATCTTCTGATTCCTCGTCTGTGACACCTTCATCAACTGCCACAAAACAGTTTCTCTGGTTTCCTCCTTTGAATTTCTTGAATGTTTCTAGTTTGTCCTTGTTGTCACCATTAGGACAGTTTACAGCAATATGTCCTATCCAGTTGCAAGAGAAACATTTCAAAGGGAGCTTACCTCTATATTTACCGGTTCCTTTAGGAAGTTTTCGGGCAAGAAGAGCTTCAAATTCCATCAAAAACTCCTCATCATCCATTACTCTGCTCTGTCTTGTTTCATCATTGGTGCTTGCTTCTTTTCCTTTTCTAGATGATACAGCAGAAGCTTTAAAAGTTGATTCAGTCTTTTGAACACTGCCATCAAAACTATTCAGCTCATAGGTTGTCAGCTTTGCAATGATGGAGTCTAGGGATACCTTAGTCTTGTCTATTGATCTCAGCTCCTAGATAGCAGCAACCCTTATTGCATAAACTGGTAATAAGGATCTCAGAACTTTTCTTACTACAGTGGAATCTTCTATTTTACCACCTGCACTCTTAATATCTTCGACAACAGTTTTGATTCTTATTCCATACTGTTGAATGGTTTCACCTTCAATCATTCGCATGTCTTCAAACTTCCCTCTAAGGCTTTCTTCCTTAGCTTGTTTTACATGCTCATCACCACCATAGATATTTTCAAGAGTATCCCATACTTCTTTGGGATTTACTTTATCTTGGACATCGATAAACTCAATGTCAGATAAACTACTAATTAGGGCTTCCATGACTTGCCCATTCTCCTACATCTCTCTCTTTTGGTCATCGGTGAGAGTACTGGTAGGGGCAACATAAGCATTCTCAACATAGCTCTAGTGTTGAGCACCCATGCTCCTGATGAATATCTTCAATCTGTCTTTCCATATACAGAAATTATCTCTATTGAACTTTGGACCTTCCCTCTTCATCATTGGACTGGGATCTTTTCCTCAAGCGGTTAAGCTTATAACATAAAGGACCTAGAGGATGCTCTGATACCAATTGATAACTCAATGATGGATGATTAGTACCAAACCGGTACTGAGAGGGGGGGGTGAATCAGTATAGACAAAAATATAATTCCTAAAACCAATTTGTTAGAAAACACTTTGCTTTGCCAAGCAAACAGTAACACCGGTCTTACTCAGAGTACAACCGGAAAAACTCAAAATAACTGAGACAAGCATAAACTGGTTGACACTTATCCTTTCAAACAATCAAGTACTTCATTTCTAGTTCACCCTAGTGCATGAACAGGTAATCTATCATCAAAAACATAATAACAGCTAGTTCAACATGTTTTACTGTCAGACATGAGACATTGAATCATCACATGAAAACATCACACAAGACACACAAATTTTCATGTGGAAACCCAACTGGAAAAAACCACAGTGGGGATGAATACCCACAAGTTGTTTTGAACTCTTTAGAAGTTTGTTCTATTAGGAGCCTAGTCCGGTTAAAGACTGATACAATAGGTTCTGTTAGGAACTGATCCTGCTAGGGATCACCTGGTTAAGGGATGGCTAGAATACCTGGTTAAGGGTTACCTTGTTAGAGGATTTCAAGAACTCAATGGTTTTGAGTCACCCTGTTAAAGGATTTACAGTAAGTCAGTTAAAGCTACCCTGTTAAGGGATTTCTCAACTATTGAAGTGGTTAGAGATCAACAAGTATTACAATGACCTGGTAACAGCACTCAATGCCAATGCAGATCCGCTTTAGCTCCTCTTCACCTTCTGCACTTACACTTTGCAGGTATCACTTTTCTCCTCTAGTCTGGCAAGAATCTCGTATCACTTCACTTGGATACACACACACAACTTTTGCCAACAACCTCAAAAAGAAACACAACTTAGACCTTATAGGAAACAGATAGGTCAAAAGCCTAAACCCTAAACCTGTTAGGTTAAGCAATTCAAATGGTTCAATCCTGACCGTTGAGCATATTGCATTAAATGCAACAGTCTTGAACCGATGTCAAGATATTCTCCATCGTTCATTTTCCACCGCTTTCATGGCGGCTGATAACCCATCACGCGTTTTTGCCATTTACAGACTTCACACATTCCCGAGGTAGATAGGAACAATATTCTTCATGCAAGATCCTTCACGCGCACAAGGCTGATGTCGCATCACGATCTGTTCTTCTATACTGCTAAATCATCACATAAATTTGCCAGTTGAGTCACACAGGCTTGAAGCACTTCAACCAGAATCCCTGAAGTTGAGACTACCAACCGGTAGTCATACACAGCTTCCATGTACCGGTTCTCATACCAACATGCCAGTTCACCTTGAACGAACATACCGCTTCACTTTGGCACATACATCGGTTCTCACATATATCGGTTCTTGGTAACATACCGGTTCTCTCATCTTCAGCATATTGACATCAATGACAACATACAATGTCATTATGTCCTCATGCCGGTTCACATAATGCCAACAAGATCAAATTTCAAATTTAAATTTTAAAATTAGGTGGCTAATTAAAGGAGCCTAATTTTTAAATTTAAATTAGCCTTGTGGGTTGCCCAATTTTGGATTAATTATTTCAAAGTTACAACCTTGGATCTAAATTTAAATTTTAAATTTTAAAATTAAGAGGTTATTTTCAGAAAGCCCTAATTTAAAATTTAAAATTCCTAGGGGGTTGCATAACTTTTTCACAACTATTCTTTATCTTTTCAAAGTCACATTTGCTTATTTAATTGAATAATCATTTTTCTAAAATTTTGCATTATTCAATTATTTTGAAAGTTTCAAATTTCAAATTTCAAAATTCAAATTTCAAGTTTCAAGTTTCAAGTTTTAAATTCTCTTCACATTTTTCAAAATTCAAATCTTAATTTTAAAATAAAATAATAATAATTTTTTTTAAAAATCAAATTGGTGGATCTTATTAATTTACTTAAATTAAGAGGTTTTATTTATAAAACTGATAATTTATTAATTTGCCTGAATCTAAATTTAAATATTTAACATGGCAATTAATGGATTTGATTTATTTTCTATTTCACGTATGATTACATTGCTTTTTACCTACATTTATTATAATCATGTGTCAAATAATGGCTTCCTTCACTTCATGTTACTTCTTTTCATTCGCAACACTTGGACATATTGCGTTTTTAGGATTTCCAAGTTGCTTCCTTTTCATCAATTAGATCTCGAAGCTTTCATCTATCATGCATGTTGTGTTATGGTGGTTTTTGGGAAAATGTATTTCATGCGTAGATCACTTAAAAGAGTTTGTAGATCCCTATCCTAGAGATGATAATGGAAAACCTAATACTTGTACCTCTCCTAGGGTATCTAATGTGAATGAAGAAAATGATAATTCTCCTATCAATGATCTCTCTAATGGAGAGAAATAATTGAAGATAAACATGGCCCCATCTTCTCCTCATATACATACCCTAGTGCAAGGGAGCCAAGATCAAAACATTGGTGTTTCTATCTCTCTATATCCTCCTTATTCTCCAAGAACGTATCTTAAACATCAAAACATTTGTAGAGAAGATGATGTTATGCATTCCATTCATGATCTCTCTCCCTATATAACATTAAGTAAAGATGATTCCTTACATGATAAGGATCTTCCTTCCCAATCTACCAAAGAGGATATGCATGATGAAAGAAATGAAAGTCCTTCTTCACAAGATATTCCTTCTTCATCTATTAATCCCTTTATTCCTTCTAAACATACTTACACTACAAACTTCAAATAAATTTATTATAATGTTCCTCTTCCTTCTCAATTAAAGGATTCTTATAGGAGTGGCTTCAATATAATACCAAAACAAGGTTTTACAGGACAAGGACTTGGAAAATTTGAACAAGGAATTTGAGTCCCTGTAAACCCTCCTACACAAATTACCATAGAAGGCCTAGGAAATGATAATAAATCTCCTATGGATGACCTCCTTAAGATTCAAGACTTTAAAGATCATCTTGCAAAACAACAAGCCATTCGCACAGCTAAAAGTGCTTCTTCTTCATAAATTCATTTTTGTTCATTTCATCAAACTCATGATCATCATGCTAATAATTATCTTGATTTTGAAAATACAATGAAAGAACTTATTGATAGTGGCAAAGTTAAAATAATTGATTAAAATCCTTCTTCTTCTAACAATTACTCTTGTCCCAATCTCAAAAGAATAAGCCTACACCTATTGATGATCAAGAAAATTTGGCAAGTAGAATCTTTTGGAAATTGAAGTATGATGAGAATGTGGTTTTACCTTTTGTAAAGTTTACCACTAAGCATAAAGAAGGAAGTGGATATTGTATTTTTCATCATGGCAGTTCTCATTCTCTTCGAAAATGTAAAGCGTTTAAGGAATTTGTTCAAGAAGAATACGATCAAGCTCATATATGTTGGAAGAATGGTGCAAATATATGCTTGAGAGATATTTGAGAGATGTGTTGCCATTGATGTCAATATATTTATTTGTCTCTAATAGTGATGCAGTGAAGTTCAGTGAGTTAGTTTGGTCAGTGTAGTAAGTATGTTGAAGATCAAAGTTTGTGGATTAAAGGGTTTTTAGAGGGATGTCTATAATTTATTCAGTTCCATTTTTTAGAGGTCCGCATGCATATTTTATTGAGTTATGGGTATCTGTGTTGTGGTTGGTTTTCAGTTGTTTAGTGATATCAGTATGATAGTATTTTGATTGGCATTGCTCTGTATTGTAATATCTTATTTTGCGGATTTGGTGGTATGTGTGAAATGTTGGTGTATATCCTCAATTCAAGTGGTTCATAGTGTGGAGGTCCGCAAGTGATTTTTCAAGGTTGGCAGTCATTGTAGTTAGTGTTCTTGAGGTCCGGTATGAAGATACTAGAGATTCTAGTAATTTGTGTTGGTGTGGATGTTTCTATGGTAATTCATGATACTTGTGGATGTTTTTGGATCTTGTGCCCTTTATTTTGGTGGTTCGCATTGATCGTTGAGCTCTCAATTGATTATTTCTTTCAATATGTTGGTGTTCTTCATGTTCTTAGCCAACTAGATGATTGTAGCATGTTGTGGATGATCGAGGTGTAATCTTTGGAGGTGTAGCATGTTCGAGTGGATTGATTTGGGTCCATGCTATGTCTTGACCAATATTGCTTGATCCACATATAATATTGTATTGTATTGAGTGTGATTATATTTTTGTAATTAGGTGGTGAGTGTTGAGCTGACCTTGATGATTCATCCAAGGTTGATATTGTGTATAAATAAATGTAATAACTTTGTATTTACGGTGTGAAGTGAGTGAATGAGTGTGTGTGCATTGGATGTATACATCTTTTGAAGATAGAGAAGAATTGTGAAGAAGAAATTTGTTTTGTGCTTCAGTGGAACTGAACCAGGCATTAAGGAGATGCTATTTTCTAATTCATTATTTCCGGATGTGATCCAAATCTGTATTTACAGGTAATGAGCCTTTCCTGGGAAGTGAGCCTTCTTATTTTGAGCAATGAGGTCTAGGCAATGTGCCTAAATGCATTTGCATTTCCCATTGTAATACTTCTAATAGAGTAAACCTATTTTGTGGGTTCATCCCCATTGTGGTTTTTCCCTTAACTGGGTTTCCACGTCAAAAATATTGGTGTTATGTGGGTTCATGTGTGTTGATGATTATGATTTCATTTTTAATTATCAGATCTAAGATTAAGCTTAAGTTGTGTGAGTTTTGAGACAACTGATTCAACCCCCCTCTCAGTTGTCTTCCCTATTTCATCAGTTGGTATCAAATCTATTTCATCAATTGGTATCAGAGCAGATTCCTTCAAAGAAGCTTAACCACTCAAGTTGATCTGGGAAGGCGACTTAAAAGAAGGACACTCTGAGATTTGATGGTACTAACTACTCTCTTTGGAAGAATCGCATGGAGTGTCATCTAAGATGCATTGGTGAACCTTACTGGAATATTACTAAAAGAAAGTATACCATTCCTGCAAATGGACCTTCAACTCCATATGAGATTAAAAGTGTTGAATACAATATTAGGGCTAAGGAAGAATTGTTGAGTGCTCTAATTGACTTTGAGATGACAAATGTTATGAAATTGCAGACTGCTCATGAGATCTGGAAGAAGTTAGAAACCTTGTATAACGGAGATAGTTAGGTCAAGATTACTAAGTTGCAGAGCCTAAAAGGAAAGTATGATATGTTGAGGATGGGCAAAGATGATAACATCACTTCTTACATGAAGAAGGTGAATGAACTTGTGTGCAATATCATATGTGTCAATGGAAAGTTGGAAGAATCAGAGATTGTTGCTAAAGTGCTCAAATCTTTACCTGCATCCTACAAGCATAAAGTAGCTTCTATTGAGGAGATCAAAACTCTGACTGAGGTAACTAGAGACATGTTGATTGGTAAGCTTTCAGCCTTTGAGATGAGTGAGTTTCATGATTCTCTTCCTAAGGTAGAATCTGCATTTAAAGCTACTATTTCCAGAAAATAATAAGCAGAGATATGATCCGGCAGAAATTTCTTCAAGGTGGATGTCTAGATATGAGAAGAAGCGGAAGGAAATTGAAGAAGAAGAGGGAGATCTTGATGAGCTTGAAGCCCTTATTTCCAAGAGATTACCCAATGAAGCCAGTAAGTATGAAGGAAAATTGCCTCTTAAATAATTTTCTTGTAATACGATGGGTCATTTTGCCTCAAGGTGTCCGAAAAGAGTTCCTAAGAAACCTTACAAGTCTATATTTTAGAAGAGATTTTATTATGCTACTAATGAAGGTGTGACAGATGATGAATCTGATAAAGGAAGTACAAGTGATAATGAATGGGTATTTATTGCTATCAAGGAAGATGATCCAATGCTTATTGATTCTGCTAGCTACATGAATGTGGAAAGAGTTTTGGTTGCACAAGTTGAAGATAAATGTGAATGGGTGATTGGCAGCGATTCTCTCACCATGTGACAGGTGATAAGAGTAAGTTTGTGAGTTTTGATAAGTATGAAGGTGGAGTTGTGAAGTTTGGTGATGATAAAGCTGGTATAATTTGTGGTAGAGGTTCCATTTCTCTTGATGGTAAGCACAATATTGATGATGTCTTGTATGTAGAAGGACTAAAGCATAATCTTTTGAGTGTTGGATAGATGGTTGACAAGGGATATGATCTTAATTCAATAATGGCAAGTGTAGAATCTTGAGTAGTTCTAGAATTGAGATTGTATTGAAGGTACAAAGACTAAAGGCAATATTTTTCATTTAAATAGAGTTGGTAAAAGATGTTTGATTGCTCAGGTTGATGAAAGTTGGTTATGGCATAGAAGAATGTGTCATGTGAATTTTGATAACATTGTCAAGATAAGTTCTACTTAGATTGTGAGAGATCTTCCTAGGCTGATGAAACCTACTAACCCTATGTGCAAGGAATGTCAGTTAGGGAAACAAACCAAAGCTACTTTAAAAAGTAAGAAGCATTATTCAAGTGGATTATTGGATCTTGTGCATACTGATTTGTGTGGTCCTTTTAGAGTTAGGATTTTGCAAGGAGACAGATATTTCATGTTGTTGATTGATGATTATTCTAGGATGGTGTGGGTTACTTTCCTGAGGGAGAAGTCTTAAGCTCTAGACAAATTCAATATTTTCAAGGCTATGGTTGAGACAGAGACATGTTTGAAGCTTAAATGTTTGAGATCTTATAGAGGTGGTGAATTCTCTTCCAGTGAGTACAATGCATTTTATGAAGAATATGGGATAAGAAGACAGTTGTCTGCTCCGAGAACCCCTCAGCAAAATAGAGTTGTGGAAAGGAAGAACAGAACCATTCAGGAAAATGTTGGATCAATGATGTTGGAAGGAAATGTTTAGCATGTCTATTGGAGAGAATTTGTGAGTACTATTGCTTACACTCTTAACCGGGTGCATATAAGAAGTGATACCAGTAAGACTCCTTATGAATTATGGTTTGGTCATGCTCCTACTGTTAAAAATTTTAAAATTTTTGAAATTAAATGTTATATTAAGAAGAATGAAGATCTAGGAAAGTTTGATGCTAGACGTGATGAAGGAATATTTCTTGGTTATTCTACCAAAATCAAAGCATACTAATGTTATAATAAGAGATTGAGAAATATAGTTGAGAATGCAAATGTCAGGGTTGATGAAAGTAATGAGAGACAATTCAGATCTTATGGATATGATTTAGATGATCAAAATGATAATACAAACAATGGGAAGCAACCTCAAACCCAGAATCAAGTTCAGATCATTCTAGTGAATCTAGTGCCCAAGGAGAAGGAACGAGTGCAAGTACCAAAGAAAAGACACAAGAGCCTGAAATTTGAGAAAACCCTAAGACTCTCAGGTATGTAAGGTTGAATCATTCTGAAAATCAGATCATAGGAGATAGAAATAAAGGTGTTCAAACAAGAAGAAGAATCATTGAAGATCGAGTTGATTATTGTTTGATTTCAAAGATTGAACCTAAGGATGTTAATGAATCTTGTAACTTGATGAACATTGGGTAAAAGCAATGGAAGAAGAATTGATGTAGATTGAAAAGAATAATACATGGAATCTTGTTCCTAGACCTAATGACAAAAATCTAATTGGAACCAAATGGGTTTTCCAAAACAAATTAAATGAGCAAGTTGAAGTTGTTAGAAACAAAGCATGACTTGTTTGCAATGGATATTTACAAATGGAAGGAATTGATTTTGAATAAAAAAATTCCTTTTGTGGCATGGATTGAAGTTGTAAGATTGTTTCTTGCTTTTGTTTCTTACAAGGATTTCAAAGTCTATCAGATGGATGTCAAGTCAGAGTTCTTGAATGGCGAATTGGAAGAAGAGGTGTACATTGAGCAACTGGATGGATTTCTATTGACTGATCAAGGAGATATGGTTTGTCGATTGAAGAAAGCTTTGAATGGACTGAAGCAAGCCCCAAGAGAATGGTATACCATATTGGATAAGTATCTGTTGAAGTAGGATTTAACAAAGGTAATGCTGATAGTAATTTGTACTTCAAGATTGATCTTGATAACATTCTGATGGTTGAATTTTTTATTGATGATATTATCTTTGGAGGGAATGATAGTTTGTGCAAAAAGTTTGCTAATGAAATGCAGAGTGAATTTGAAATGTCTATGATCAGAGAGATGAAATTGTTTTTGGGATTGTAAATGACATGATCAAAAAAAGGGATCTTTATATCTCAGTCCAAGTATGTAAAAGAGTTGTTGAACAATTTTGGTTTGGAAGATTCAAAGCCAGTTGGTACCCCTATGGTGATCAGATGTAAGTTGACTAAAGATGATGATTCCCCTAAAGCAAATCAGACAAGATACAAATCTCTGATTGGTGGATTTAATTTTTTGACTCAAACCATACCTAATATCATGAATGTCATTTGTCATGTTGCTATATTTCAAGTTGATCCTAAGGAATCTCATGTTGTATCTATCAAAATAATTTTTCAGATATTTGAAAGAAACGGTTGATTTTGGTCTATGGTATCCTAAAGATGATGATTTTACTTTGAGTTATTTTATTGATGTTGATTGGGAAAGATATGTGGATGACAGAAAGAGTACTAGTGATGGTGCATTTTTCTTGGGGAAAGATTGGTTTCATGGTTGAGGAAAAAACAAAATTCTATTTCTCTATCTACTGCAGAGGCGGAATATATTGTTGCTGCTAACAATTGTATTTAGGTGGTATGGATGAAGTAGATGTTAAAAGATATCAGAGTAGTGTATGATAAGCCTATTTCTGTCTACTGTGACAACTCAAGTGTAATCATCATTTCTAAGAATCATGTGTTACATTCAAAGACTAAACATATATCCATCAAGTTTTACTTTTTGAGAGAAAAGGTAAATGAGAAGGAAGTCAGATTGGAGTATGTGTCTACTAAGGAACAGATTGCAAACATATTCACGAAGCCTTTTCCTAAGGATACTTTTGAGTATCTTAGAGGAAATTTAGGGGTGATTGCTCCTCTTGATCAGAACTAAGATGCATTTGGTATGCATCAGTCTAGTGCATTTCATAGTCATATCTTGTGATCCAGATTGATGGTTGTTGGTGTCTACTCAGGGGGAGTAGTCAGTTTTGTGAGTCAAATGTTTAGATTTAGTTTTGCAAGTTTTATTATGAATATTTGCATTTTCCATTGATGTCAAAGGGGGGAAGAGTCATGTGAAAAACCATAAGGGGGAGAGAGTCATAAGAGATTTGGGAGAGAGAGTCATTTCTTATTTCTTTGTCATTGATTGTTTTTAACATCATATGTTGCCATCAATGCCAAAGGGGGAGATTGTTGGAAGAATGCTACAAATATATCCTTAAGAGATATTTGAGAGATGTGTTGTCATTGATGTCAACATATTTCTCTGTCTGTGATAGTGATGCAGTTAAGTTTAGTGAGTTAGTTTGTTCAGTGTAGCAAGTATGTTGAAGATCAGAGTTTACGGATTAAAGGGTTTTTAGAGGGATGTCTATAATTTATTTAGTTCAATTTTTTAGAGGTTTGCATGAAGATTTGATTTAGTTATGGGTATCTGTGTTCTGGCTGGTTTCAGTTGTTCAATGATGTCAGTATGATAGTATTTTGATCTGCATTGCTCCGCATTATAATATCTTGTTATGTGGATTTGGTGGTATGTGTGGAACATTGGTGTGTGTCCTCAATTCAAGTGGTTCAAGTTTTGGAGGTCCGCAAGTGATTTTTCAAGGTTTACAGTCATTGTAGTTAGTGTTCTTGAGATCCGGTATGAAGATATTGGAGATTCTAGTAATTTGCATTGGTGTGGATGTTGCTATGGTAATTCATCATACTTGTGGATGTTTTTGGATCATGTGCCCTTTATTTTGGTGGTCCACACTGATCGTTGAGCTCTCAATTGATGATTTATTTCAGTGTGTTGTTGTTCTTCATGTTCTTGGCCAACCAGATGATTGTAGCATGTTGTGGATGATCAAGGTGTAATTTTTGGAGGTGTAGCATGTTGGAGGCGATTGATTTGGGTCTGTACTATGTCTTGACCGACATTTCTTGGTTTGCATATAGTATTGTATTGTATTGAGTGTGATTATATTTTTATAATTAGGTGGTGAGTCTTGAGCCAACCTTGATGATTCATACAAGGTTGATGTTGTGTATAAATAAATGTAATAACTTTGTATTTGATGTGTGAAGTGAGTGGATAAGTGTGTGTGTGCACTGAATGTATACATCTTTTGAAAATAGAGAAGAAGTGTGAAGAAGAAAGATGTTTTGTGCTTCAATGAAACTGAACCAGGCATTAAGGAGATGATATTTTCTAGTTCATTGTTTCCGGATGTGATCTAAATCTATATGTAAAGGCAGTGAGCCTTCCCTGGGAAGTGAGCCTTCTTATTTTGAGCAATGGGCTCTAGGCAGTGTGCCTCAATGCATGTGCATTCCCTATTGTAATACTTCTAACAGAGTATACCTATTTTGTGGGTTCATCCCCACCATGGTTTTTCCCTTAACCAGGTTTCCACATCAAAAATCTTGTTGTTATGTGTGTTCATGTGTATTGATGATTATGATTTCATGTTGAATTATCAGATTTGAGATTAAGCTTAAGTTGTGTGAGTTTTTGAGACAACTAATTAACCCCCGCCCTCTCTCATTTGTCTGCTCTATTTAATCAGTTGGTATCAAATTTATTTCATTAGTATATGTCTTTCAACATATCTTGCTCTCTTTCTAGGTGAAAAGGTGGTGTCTTAGCACTCCTCTCCCCTCATGTTGCTCCTCACCCTATAACACAATTAGTTAAGTTAATTGGGGGCTCTTTGTCATTAGAGGTGGTTCTTTTTCAATCTCAAACATCTTGGGGTAGCAACATGATTCTCTCTTACTTCTATCCTATCTCTCATCTTTAAAGTTTCACCATTTCCTTTATGGATTGCATTCTTCATAATTTTATTTCCTTTCTTGTATATAATTATCCTTCATGTGATTACATGTTTGTCCCTTGTTAGGACCTATTCTTTGTTTGAAATGGAACATCTCTTATGGATAATCTATCTTAAAGAAATACATGATTCTTCTCCCTAATCTATCCTTGTCTTCTTGCATGGGGGGCAAGGATGGATTTTCTCACTCTCTCTAATGTATCATTATTCCCTTTAGGGGTTTCATTTTTCATGTGTCGATATCATTTCTTGCATGGAATGGTGTGTCTCTTATTACTAATCCCTCCTTAGGGGAATTTGTGATCTTTCTTCTATCTTTCTCTTTGAACATTACTACTTATTTAGAGTTGCATTTTACATATACTAATGTCTTTTCTTGCATTGGATATTAAGTCATTTGAGTACATTGTGCATTTTCTTATGTCTAATATCTCCTTGGAAGTGGTGTAATTCTTCTCATTTTCCTTACACTTTGGGGGCAATGATTCCTTTCTCTCTCTCTATTCTAAGGATCTACTTTTCTTTTGTTGAGTAGTGTTTGCTTATGATTTGATGACATTCCTTGTGTGAAGTTTTTGCTTGCTCAAGGATTATCGCTTATGCAATAAGTGTATGTCCTTGGCTACAATCTCTTTTTCACTTGGTAATGTACATCTATCATAAAATTCCCCCCCTCACATTGGTTCAAAAGTGTGTCATCCTTCATCAAGAATCTCTTTCACCTAACAATAGGGGGAAGGTATGGATTCTTGTTCCCCTTCCCTTCTTTTGGTAGAAGATGCTATGTTTGTTCAAGAAACTCCTCTTGGAGGTAGATGTCTTTTGATAAAATATTGCTTCTCCTCCAAGGATCTCGTTTTACACTTGTTGCAAGATATCTCTTTTTCAACTATCTTGTCCTTTCTTGAAGAGTATTTCCTCTTTAGCTTGGATTTATGACATTTTTGCCTAATGGATATCTCCTTGGTGTTTGAAGATTCATATCCTTATTTCTAGCTTCCTTAAGACATCAAAATGAACCTATGTTGACATCTTAAAGGGGGGGGCACCCATATCACTCCCTTTGTACTATATTGTGCTATAATTTTTCATATCATTTTTGCATGTCTTAAACAGGGTGTTAATTCTCAAAACCAGAGGAAATAAACTCTTATATGAGATGCTTCACGTCAGAAACCAGATATAATATTTGATATATGTCTTCAATGGGGTAACACATCATTGAAACTAGAGAAAACTCTTACAAGGGATGTCCTCGAAACCAAGCATATATTCATCATTCACCTCTTGGCATTTACACATTCACCTCTTGGAATTTGCACACACATTCTCCTCTTGGCATTTACACATTTTCCTCGTGGCATTTACACGTTTTCCTCTTGGCATTTGCACACACAGTCACCTCTTGGCATTTGCATTTACATTACGTGTCTTAAATAGGTTGATGCACACTCAAAAATAGGGTGCCTCATACTTGAAACCAAACATCACTTGCACACATGCACGAGGATGAGTGGAATTAGCAGAATAGGGCTAGACTATTCCTACTCTCCTCCCCAACATAGATCACCTAGATGCAAACATCTAGGGGTGACGTACCTATGTTCTCTCTCATCATTCTTCTCATGGATCACCTAGATAAGCACATCTAGTGTGTATTCATGCTCTCTCTTATTTTTCTCATGAACTCATATCTTTGTTATTGATAGTTCATGGATGATGCTTTCTTTGCTCTTTCATGATCTATCACTTGTGTTCGTGAGATGGCATTTTCAAGAATGATATTATTTTTTGAGACATCTTGATATCAATGTCTCTTCGACTAGTTGACTCGAGGTCTTCTTTTTGGTCTTTAGCTTTTGTTGTGTGTCTTTTGTGTCTCTTGTCTATGTTTGCCTTTTTGTCTTTGTTTGTCTTTTTGGTTTTTTTTGTATTTTGTGTGCTCTTGCATATGTTTGAGTGAGTTAAGATCCTAAGATTGGGGGCTTGGTTCCTCAAAATTAGTGACATCTTATACTCCTTGTGATCTTGCTCCACATTCCTCCTCTTCATCTCTCTTTCTTCTACTTTATCATGAGTATTAGCGTAAGCTCATACTCCCACTAAATTAGGGGTTGAATTTAGTGTCCTAAAATTGCACCCCTTTGCAATTTGGACCAGATTCAGGACCCTCACCTTAGTGTTCACATACCTATGCCTAATTAAGGTCTAATTATGCCTTTAACATGCAAATTGTGCTTTATTTTCACTTCATCCACTACATAACCCCTTGGTTTGGCCCTAAAAAGGGATAGGACCAGAGTGTGGTTCTTTTGTCCTCATTGGGACTAGGGCACCATGCTCTGGTCCTCCTTAATTAGGCCCCTCTTTGACCCCCTCTTTCCTCTTCAAAAATGAGCAAGAAATATCTCCTCGTGTCGGCCTATGTCAAAAAATTAATGCATTTTTCTACAGGAAAGTATATAAGGAGGTTTTCCCCTCTCATTTTCATATAAACAAGACATCATAAGAGACAATTATAATCAGGCGCAATTATAATCATCAAGCATTCAAGCATCCATCAAGCATTCAAGCATCCATCAAGCATTCAAGCATCCATCAACCATTTCTAGAGGTCTTCAAGGTTGCATTCTTCATTCATCAATCGTGGAGAAGCATTACATCATTCATTTGCAAGCATGTGTGTGTGATTAGGGTTTTGTCATGTTCATGCCATTTCCTACAACATATGTGTGTGGGGGGGAAAAAGTGAAACTAAGCAAACATGCCCTAATCTCACTTTCAATCACACATTTGTGGAATACGAAAGAGCCTAGAGGTATCACACAATTGGCTACTTCTTTTTGTGGAAGAGAGAGCCACGGGATACCTATTAGGATTTCTATTCCTTTGTTGTAATTGAAAGATAAAATGATGCAAGTTCAATCTCAAACCCCAAAGTGCAAGTATGAACTAATAACAAGATTTGTAGAATTGAACTTAAATAATGGAAAGCTGTAAACATAAGGACAAGACAAGAATGTAAATGTGTACCTAGTGTTAAAATCTGAGTGAAAATGTTCGGGACGGGAGCGCGGGTGCCACTATCCTGATTCTGCTCCTAAAACTGTTGTTTTGCAACCTGAAAAGCTGTCAGAAAGTTGCTGAAAGTTGCTGTCTGACAGAAGGACTAGGGCGCCCAGCGCCCCTGTCCCAGGGACCAGGGCACCCAGTGCCCCTGTCCTGGCAGAACTAGGGCGCCCCACGCCCCTGTCCAGGTCTTTTGATCTGCAATTTGGTGTGTTGTTCTGTCTCAGTCTGCTTCTTTCGGATCTGCAACTTGCGGCATCATCCAAATCCTGAAACCTACACTTATATCTGAAAAGGTGTTTTGGGCGGCTATATAGGGTTTTGCCTTAGTCAAACCCCCATTTTGGTGATTTCCACCTCCATGAATAGCCAAGTTGTATAGTAAAAGTAATGTGTGTGCAGACCTTGTGTGTGTGCAAGATCTAAAATGCAAGTAAGCAAACTAGAGCAACCTAGAAAGTAAACCCTAATTGCTTGTAAATGATAATGTAAATGCTCTAAATCAAGATGCAAAGTGATCTAAAGCATGAATAAATGATATATTGAAGCTTATGCAAAGACATGAAAACAACATGAAATCATACCCAACCCTCAAGGGAGGGATACAAGCCAATCTTCAGTCGGTAATCTCCTATTGTTCTTCAATGTCTTCCAATCCCTGAATAGATGAATGAAATTGATGAATGCTTGATGGATGGATGTTGAATGTTGTTGAAGTCTTCAAAGATCTGCTCTTTCGCTGCATAGAAGGTCCTTGAAAACCAAAATTCTGGATCCTTTCCAATGAAGAAAGAGAGCTCTTATATATGAAACCCTAGGTCTTAATTTCAACTTTTGGCTGACCTAGAGATTGAATCTCCCGCCAATTTCTTGGGGTTAAGCTTTATTTTATGATTGGATCGCGCTCCTAAAATTTCAGGAAAAATGTCCGGGACCATGTGCACTCCGGGCGCCATGGTCCCGACAACTTTTCACCAAATTTTCAGGGTCGTCGGATATGATGATTTTAGAGAGAATCCTGAAGTTACAGGTGATTTCGAGATGTTTTGACCCCCGAAATCAAGCCCCCAAGTTCAAAATAGGACCTAATTAGGGTTTTTGATTAAATGATGTATTGGAGGAATAAAATGAAAGGGGCACACTTTAATGAAAGGGCCCAACTTTATGATGTGGAAGATGATGAAATAGAACCCTAGACCTAATTAATTTAATTAATTAAGTGCTAAAGGGGAAATGCAATGCAAAATGCAAAATGTGCCAAGGCGGGTGCTAAACTAGGTGTGAAATTGTACCACCCTAGCAAGTGCGTACAATTTACGATGCTACATTTAGCCCCCACTTTAGCGGTCATATGAACACTACGTGCATATGCAAGCTAAAGTACAGAAAAGTAAACATTATTTGAAAAAGGATATATCCATAAGTCTGTCGAACGAAGCCCCCAGCGGTATCTGTAGTACACAGTTAGGAACCGCACCCTACAAAACACATGTTAGATCACAAAATCACCTAATGCTTACTAAGGAAGGTGATGAAAATTCGAGGGTAGCTATATGCCCCCCCCTGTTTCGGCTTGCTAATTTTAGTGAGTTGAAACAGGGTATCATGTTTACCACTTTGAATTGTTAAATAATATTGATGACAAATGCTCACAAGAAGATTTGATATGAGATCAAAAACTAATGGAGAATCATTTGGTAAGAAAGAAGACTAAATCTCAATTTCAACACAACAAAGAGTGTGAGGATTTGAGAGTTCTCCAACACAAGATGAAGGATGTAAATGGAAACAAAATGCAAAGAGAAGAAAAGAAAGGAAAAAAGCATGAATACACATATTGGTGATCCATGAGAAAAATAGTGAGAGAGAAAACATGGACTTCTCGCCCCTAGATCTTGTCTAGGTGATCCATGGGAAAAAGGACATGGAAAACTAGCCCCTAGAGTCTGTCTAGGTGATCCATGTAAGGGAGGAGAGTGAGAAAGTCTAGCCTTATGCCGCTAGTTCCACTCAACCTCGTGCATGTGTGTGTAAGTGAGGTTAGAAGCACCTCATAGGAGTCTATGCCCGAGTATGCTACAACCTGTATATGTATAGTACAAAAGCGTGACATCTCGCTCTAAGAGTTTGTGCTCTGGTTCCGAGAATAATCACCTTGCATAAAAGAGAAATGGAGACATCTCACTCTAAGAGTCTGTGCTCTGGTTCCGAGAATGACCCACTGCTCAAAAAGTGTAATGTTTATGTCATAAGAAAAGTAGAACAAGGATACCTACAAAAAGAAGATACCCCAAAGATGCAACAATGTCATAGATCCAAGTGTATATGGTGAAAATGGATAGCAATAAACAACAATATTGAAAAGACTAAAATGGATTCAACCACAAAACCCTAGCCTAACAATGAACAAAGATCCACCATAACATATGAAGATAACCTAAGACAATGCAAAATAACTCAAAATCACAAAGATTATACCATCACATGTCCACTAGGGTTTTGATCTCCATTCTTCCTATCTCCATTGATCTTGTTTGATATGCTTGCTCTCAGATTTTTGTATGCACAAGAGCTCAACAAAGAACGGAATGTGGTTGCAAGTAGGATCGTAGTATAGCCAAGTCCTCCAAAATTAGTCATTAGGGTTTGGTAATGAAGAAAGCATCTCCTTAAATAGAAGACACAATAGAAAATGGAGGGTTAAGATTGAGAGGTGTAAAAAGAGAGGTCGGCTAGGATTAGAGGGTAGGTATAAGAAATACCAAAATAATGAAAGAGGTAGGTAGTGTAGGAAATAAGAGATGAATGACATGTGTCATGTGTAGAAAAGGTTAATGAATTAATTAAATAAATAAAGATTTATTTAATTAATAGAAGAAGTAGGACAATTAAATAAATAAAATATTTATTTAATTTAGGAAAGGGATAATTTAAATAAATAAATGTATTTATTTAAATGAGAAATAAGGCTAGAAGAGGATAAATGAATTAATTAAATAAATAAAAATTTATTTAATTAATAGAAGAATTAGGCTTAGATAATTAAATAAATAAAATATTTATTTAATTAGACATGACAATTTTGGGTGTCTACATTTTGCCCCTCTTTGAGACAATGCGGCTTGTCGCGTTGTTTCAAAGAAGATAAGATGAACTGATACAGAGTTGCCCCAGGATGGGAATGATATGCCCCCTCGAGAGATTGGATGAAAAAGTCTGGAAAGATTGCAGACAATCTCTCGATAAGAAAGATGGGATAGAATGGACTGATTGGATAAAGTGACAAAGTCACGGGACGAGGAAGACTGACTCGGGAAATGAGGGCGAGGGCTAGGGTAGGCTATAAGATAGACCACGGGCAAAAGACATCCTCATTGTCATCCACACCCTTGCGAGATCACAGTGCAGAGCGAGAAAAGAGCAGCAGCAGTCAGCAGCGATGGCATTCGTTCATAGATTCGACCGTGTCTGCCGATTCCAGCGACCAGCCGATGCAGGAGAGCCGGTAAGTACCCGAAAACCTCCTCGTACTTTCACGCATTTCGAGTTTTGTCATAAATGCATGTTTTAGGAGCAATAAATGCGCTAGGAATAGGATAGTTAAAAAGTGCAAAAACGCGCAACCGCGTCTGTGTCAGCGCCAGGCGCGTCTGTGTCGGGTCCAGGCGCGTCTGTGCCTGGAACCGCGTTTGTGTTGAATGCGGACGCGTTTGTGAAATGTAGTAGCGTCTGTGCTTTTGAATAGCGTTTATGTCATGCAGGGACGTCTGTGTTCCCTGGTCGCGTCTGTGTCTGGCATAGGCACGTTTGTGTTCAGAAAGCGCGTCTGTGTTGCAGAGGCGTGTTTATGCAGTCTATAAGCGCGTTTATGAGTTAAAAGCGCGTGTGTGTTGAAAAAGTGCGTTTGTGTGTTTAAATGCATGGTTTTAGTCCTTTAGGTCAAATCGGCAGTTCTGTGATGAACATACGCTGTCGATTGGATAAGCTGCGGAGAGGATACACTCAAGCAGGTCCTCTAGGAAGATTAGGATAGATCAAGGCACTTTGTGATGAACAGGGAGCACCAAGATAGGCAGCACTTTGTGATGAACAGGGAGTGCGAATGTGAGTGACACTTTGTGATGAACAGGGAATGTCACACACGTAGTACTTTGTGATGAACAGTGAGCACTACTAGGATAAATAGCAACACTTTGTGATGAACAGTGAGTGTCACTAGGGTAGATAGCCATATGCATTTGGGTAGCGAGTAGCATTTTGTGATAAACAGTGAATGCCACGATAACTGACAAGATTGATTTGCTTGACTGCAGGAGTATTTGCCGATGTTGGAGTCACGGGAGAGATTCCCATCGACTCAGAGGTTGCGACCAGAGTTGTCTATCCAGGACATGACTTCCATTGAGGAGATGGGCCTCACATATATGCTCTATGTGCCCGAGTTTCGGGCAAACATGGGGTTGCTGACTGCACTGGCCGAGAGATGGCACTCAGAGACATGCACGTTTCACCTGCCGATGGGTGAGATGACAGTGACACTGGAGGATGTATACAGGATATTACATGTTCCTATTGATGGAGAGTTGATCCCCTACGACCGTGACGGTGACAGGGAGGCCTTAAGACGGGTCTTTCAGGATCCTGAGTTGGAGATGCGAGCAGGCCATGTAGCCTGGGACACCATGACTGCCACAGGATTAGCATTGCCAGCAGTTGTTGGGGGAGTCATCAGTGGATATCTGTGTCCAGACAGGGCCACACGAGGATTGGCAGTGGGCTGGGGAGGGGCCTTGGAGACGCTGATGGCAGAGCACACTAGGTACGCATGGGGGCCATGTGTCCTAGCACATTTGTATTATGAGCTGCATCAGTTTGTATACCACGGATCAGTGGGGCTGGGCTGCGGTGTGACTCTATTGCAGGTGTGGGCCTATGAGCACCTTCCAGTGACGAGGCCGATTCATTTCAGAGGCAGAGGACAGGGACAGAGTTTTGTTCATTTGTATGCCATGATCACATCCCAGCCTCGGATTGGGAGATTGGAGCACTGGAGGAGAGTCATTGACGATATTGATATGGTGATCTGGAGGCCGTACCTGGGGTGCGAGGAGTGGGGGGATGATGCACTGGAGCTGCCCTACACCTTTCGGAGTAGGTACCTGATTGGGCGGACGCCCTATATATTAGAGAGACAGCTGGTGGATAGGGTATGCAGGCAGTATGGCAGGATTCAGAGGATGCCGCGAGGCTCGGGCATGTATGCCCGTACAGTCAGAGATCAGGTGCAGTTTGGCCCACTGCTATCATATGATCAGGCAGTGATGCAGCTAGCGGAGATGATGCCGATGCCATGGGACATGTGGCCAGAGGTAGATGATGCAGGGATGGACGCAGAGTACTCTGCGTACTGGGCAGAGCATCCATTTCCGAGGTTGACAGATCCGGCAGAGCCAGTGGATGGAGAGGGTGGAGGAGATGATGATGATGGAGGAGGGGATGCAGGTAGGGGCCGGCGGAGGCGGAGGGGAGTGGTGGGAGAGAGACGGGTAGCACCTCGGAGGGAGGGAGGTCAGGAGAGAGCAGCTCCAGTGGTGAGAGGACGGGGTGGACTGCCCCTACAGGTGCCAGCAGCACAGGGTCCCAGAGAGGGACAGAGACAGGTGCAGCCAGAGGGACAGAGACAGGTACAGCCATAGGTACCTATACAGGCACAGGGACAGGTGCAGGCAGAGGCACAGGGACAGGCACCTGTAGAGGAGGAGCCACAGGCAGGGACGGAGAGCGGAGACTCCGAGGAGGATGAGGTGGTGAGGCTGCGGGAGATCTGCCAGGGCCAGGCAGATGAGATTGAGGATTTGGTTCGAGAGAGGAACCACCTCAGGATCAGGGTCCGAGATACAGAGCGGGAGAGGGATCAGGCCATTCAGAGATATACCGAGGCCGAGACAGCTCTGAGGGCAGGTAGGCGGGCAGCAGAGGATGCAGGGGCAGGCTACGCATATGTTTTGCGAGCGGGAGAGGAGATCGCCTACTGGAGGGATCTATATTATGCAGCCGTGCCGGCAGAGCAGCGGGCTAGGAGCTTCCAGAGGTCGTCGCGCACAGCGACGGCTACGGGAGGGAGCCGCAGGAGACAGGCATCCAGCGGTGGGGTTATGGGGCCTCCACCACCACCAGAGGGACAGGGGGATCCTGGGGCGGGTCCATCTATAGCTCAGACTCCGTCGAGGCGCGGCGGCTCCGAGGGAGGGAGTTCCTCATAGCTATAGTGGGCTCCCATTGTATCAGTAGATGTATCATTGTTGTATTGTAGACACCTGCGGGTGATTCTTTTGTAGCCATATGATTCTTTTGACATCATTGTATTATGACACATTTGATTATATATATGAGATGATTCATCTTTTGCGGCAGCTATATGCATGTGTACCTTATGTGATGAGATGTTCTTATGTGATGCATGTTTTATGATATGGATGCTTATATGATGCAATGCCATATATTTTTGTTCTTTTATGTTGTATATGTGATGCATGATGCGAATGAAAATGTATGTGATGCAAGTGAATATGATAATGCAAATGATTATTTACATAATGAAAATGTGAGATGTGCTAACATGTGTTGTATGCAGGATGTGATGCAATTATAATATCTATATGTATGAAATGCTTATATGTGGTGATGCAGGTGCAACTATATGAAATGCAAATGTTTTTGGTGTGTCATTATACTCAGTCATGTGATAGCGGACTACGCGGACTCGAGAAGGACAATGGAAGTCAATCAAGAAAGGGGGATGGAAGACAGAAGATATGAACGTGAAAGAGCTTCTTGTGCGTTATCATCATTGAGCTTTATTATGGCAGAATAGGTTATGACAATCGAGGCATATGTTTGGCCCAGAAAGTCAATGTACCTATTTTGCATGGAGATAAGACAGTCACAAACAAGGAATGCCCCAGTTCACACTAGACTCACAGTGTCCTCATATCCTTGGACAAGTCATAGCATTACTAAAAGACAATCCACAGACAGCAAATGCAAATAAGTGACGATACCCCATCCTCGCCTTTCTAGTCAAAGACATCCTGGAGATAGAATCTCTAGTCAAAGACATCCCGGAAAAGCTAAAAGACATGTCACCAAAAAGATAAAACCAAAAGAAAACCAAGACTCGACACCCACATCCACTGTAGTCCTCAAGTTTGTGTCTCTTGTCACTTGTTTAAGTCAAATTTTGATTGTGGTCACAATGTTCACTTTCACAAAAAGGATAGATAGCACTGAACCATATGTTGTCTGAGTCTGTTAAAAGATTTGATTTTGTTGAAGCCCATTGTTGCTGCTGTGTCTCCTTGGAAACTGACTGAATCCATGAAACTGATACCTTATTGTGGAGAAGATGGAACTTTATTGCGGATCTGCGATGCAAAATGTTGCTTTATTGCGAATTGTGCGCGGATAGACTGAAGAGAGCTGAAAGAAACTGTACTCCTCGAAACATGTGATGTTCTCAGTTCCACACCCATTACTAGACGTAGGAATTGGCCGTAGTCACAGATAGGATCTGATTTATTATGGATGGAAAGAGAGTGAAAAGGGAGGGTTATGGATGGCTAACCCATCTTAGGTAGATCAATAACAAGCCATGATGGGAATGGGTAAGTTTATTATGAATGAATTGGTCGTGAGTGTGTGCGAAGTGAAAGAATGAAAGGGAATCCTGAAAGAGGGAGGAGCAAAGTCCCTACGCATGGCGCTGGTGACCCAGTTTTCACCATGGTACTTGCCCAGGGCGCCACCGAAGTGGTTTTCACCGTTGGACGAAATTATTTCTCTTTACTTTTTTGGATTTTGCAATTTTTTTTGTTGTCACAAGGCGCCTGTTTGCCAGGTTTTCACCAAGTGACGATTTTTTTTGTTTTATAAATTTTTTTTTTTTTTGTATTTTTGAATTAGGATGTTCCGAAGAGTTTATGTGTAGAACCTGCGAAGGTGCATGCTGTTGATAGGATCCTCCAAGGATTCACCTTCTGTAGTAGAGAGCTGATATGCCCCAGATCCATATACTGCTGTGATGATGTAAGGACCAAGCCAGTTGGGTTCAAATTTGCCCTTCTTTTCTCTATCTTGCTGATTCTTGGGGTTCTCTCTGAGGACTAAGTCACCTACCTCAAATGTGCGAGGCTTGACCTTGTGATTGTAACTGCGACTCATTCGTTGTTGGTAAGCCTTGAGATGATTAAAAGCAGTGTGTCGTCGTTCCTCCAGCAGTTCTAGTTCTTGTAGGCGAGAGACCCTGTAGTCTTCATCGTTGATTATGTTTCTCAAGGAGACCCGTAAAGAAGGTAACTCGACCTCAATAGGCAAGATGGCTTCAGCACCGTAGACAAGTGAGTAAGGTGTAGCTCCTGTAGGTGTGCGGACACTGGTACGATAGGCCCAAAGTGCGGGATTGAGTTGGACATGCCAGTTACGGCCAGCGTCGTCGACTGTCTTTTTAAGTATTTTGAGAATTGTTTTGTTAGACGCCTCAGCTTGGCCATTACCTTGGGGGTAATATGGTGTGGAGAAACGATGAGAGATATGGAAGCGCTCACAGAGTTCACGAACATCCTGGTTCTTGAAAGGACGCCCGTTATCGGTAATAATGGAAGTAGGAATCCCGTATCGGCAAATGATGTAGTTCAGGATGAAAGTAGCGATTTGTTTCCCAGTAACTTGCGTGAGAGGCACGGCTTCAATCCACTTTGTGAAATACTCTGTGGCTGTGATAATGAATTTATGTCCGTTGGAAGAAGGAGGGTGAATCTTGCCTATGAGATCGAGTCCCCACTGACAAAAGGGCCACGGAGATGCAAGTGGCTGTAGTTCTTGTGCTGGTGCGTGTATGAGGTCTCCATGAATTTGACACTGCTTACACTTCTTGACAAACTGATATGCATCTTTTTCCATAGTAGGCCAGTAGTATCCAGTCCTGATGAGTTTCTTGGCCAAGGTAGGACCACTAGTATGCGGACCACATATCCCTTCGTGCACTTCTCGTAACGCCATCTGAGCTTCGTCACTCTCTAAACATCTAAGGAGGGTGCCATCTAGACCTCGTCGGTATAGGATATCAACTAGGATAACGTATCGGGAGGATTGGCGGATGAAAGTGCGGCGTTGGTTGTTCGATAAATCGGGAGGTAAGATGTTGTCGCGAAGGTATGTGAATATGGAACCATATAACTGGGATTCAGGACCAACAACACATATCGTTTCCGTGAGAGTGATCTCATATGACGGAATCAGCAGGTTGTCAACCAGGAACTCATAACAGGTCTCATTTTGTGGTAGGTCAATGAGTGAAGCAATTGTAGCCATGGCATCAGCAGCGCGATTCTGTTCTCTTGGTATCTGCTCAAACTCTATCTTTGCAAAGTGTTGTTTCAGATCATCTACCAGTTGTTTGTAAGGCATTAGCTTTTCATCTTTTGTTTGATAATCATCAGTTGCTTGACGGATGACAAGTTGAGAATCGCCAAAAACACGAAGTTCCTGGATCTTCCACTGAACTGCAATTCTTAACCCCGTTGTTAATGCCTCGTATTCCGCTATATTGTTGGTGCAAGGAAATGATAAGCGGCATGAATTTGGTATAGAATCGCCTTGGGGAGTTATAAAGAGTATACCCGCTCCTGCCCCGTGCTGTGTGTATGAGCCATCAAAGTATAGTTGCCATGGCTTTGCAGGTGATATTGTTAGAATGGACTCATCTGGAAATTCTGACTGTAGAGGAACATTATCTATCATGGGAGCATCTGCCAGTTGATCTGCAATGGCTTGTCCTTTTATGGCTTTTCTGTCCACGTATTCAATGTCAAATTCACTCAAAATCATTACCCACTTGGCCAGTCGCCCAGTAAGTGTGGCTTTGTTGAGTAGATATTTTAGTGGATCAATTCTGGCAATCAACTTGGTTTTGTGAGTAAGCATATAATGTCGTAATTTTTGTGAAGCGAAGACCACAGCGAGACATGCACGCTCAATTGGTGTGTAGTTGAGCTCATATCCCACCAATGTGCGACTGATATAGTAGACTGCTTTTTCCTTGCCGTCAGGTATTTGTTGTGCTAGTAGTGCCCCCAGTGCTGTTGGAGTAGCTGATATGTAAAGTAGCAATGGTTGATTCGGGATTGGTGGCATCAAAACTGGCGGGTTCAAAAGATAGTCTTTAAGTGCCTGAAAAGCCTGTTGACAGTTCTCGTCCCATTTGAACTTAATGTTTTTGTGTAGCAGGTGCTGGAAAGGATTACACTTATCTGCAAGTTGTGCTATGAATCTTCGTATGGACTGGAGTCTCCCTTGTAAAGACCGAAGTTGACTGATATTCTTGGGTGGCGGCATGTCCAAGATAGCCTTGACTTTTGCTGGATCCGCTTCTATTCCTCTTTTAGACACAATGAATCCTAGGAGCTTCCCGGAGGTTACTCCAAAGACACATTTCTTTGGGTTTAATCTTACCTTGTATTTTTCCAGCCTATCAAAAGCAACTGAAAGTATGTCCAAGTGTGTATTTCTATCTATTGATTTAACCAAAAGGTCGTCGACATAATCTTCCACCTTTACATGCATGAGATCATGGAAGATAGTAGTCATGGCTCGTTGATACGTGGCACCTGCATTTTTCAGCCCAAAGGGCATGACATTCCAGCAGAAGGTTCCCCATGGACAAGTGAATGATGTTTTATGTTGATCTTCAGGTGCAATCCTGATCTGATTATATCCAGAGAATCCGTCCATTAAAGATAACATCTCATGGCCTGCTGTGAGATCAACAATTAAATCAATGTTTGGTAATGGGAAATCGTCCTTCGGACAAGCCTTGTTGATATCCCTGAAGTCTGTACATATTCGGATGCTGCGATCTGGTTTGCTAACAGGCACTAAGTTGGAAATCCATTCAGGATAATCAATTGAGCGTATGAATCCGACATCTAGTAATTTCTCCAGCTCTGCCTTGACTAGCAATGCCACCTGTGGATGCATTTTTCTCAATTTCTGTTTTACTGGTTTTGCCCCCGGTTTGACTGTTAAATGATGCATTACTAAGTCGGGGTCTAGTCCAGGCATATCAGCATAAGACCATGCGAAGTTGACTTGTCGTTCCTTAAAGAAGCTTATGAATTTTGCTTTCTCGACCTCTGTCAATGATTGAGCTAAAAATATGTTGTGTGGAACCTCTGCTGTACCAATGTTTGTCTTTATAGTCTCCTCTACCAACATGGATGATTTTTCCTCGTATGATGCTGGGAGAATGTCAAGCCTTCCATCTTCGGGCGCCTCAGAGAGGTTTTCACCCTCAGATACGTCCTTTCTTTTTACTTTTTTAGAGTCAGAGAGCGCCACAGTGTGGTTTTCGCCATAAGACCCTTGTTTTGTCTTTATTTTCACATTTTTGTGACTAGAAGGCCCGACACCCTCACCAAAGTATGCCATGTTATTTAGCTCTATGGCGTATCCTGCTTTATGGTCTCCAAGAGGAAGATCATCGCGAATGCCAAGATAATCAACAATAGCTTCGTCATTTTGAAATGTATCAATCTGTGGTGGTCCATCCTGATCCCAGTCAATGAGTTGGGGGTGAACGAGGGGAAGGTCTTTAGTGTTTTTAGAGTCCGCAAGGCTAATAGTGAAGATGTGGTTATATTCAGGTATGTCAAGGTAGTCATCGAGGTCGTCAATGGCACTCTCCTCATCAGTTTCGATCGTGAGTGAGTCCAAATTATCATCACTAGTAGCACCCTCAGGGACAGGTGTCCTCATCCTATGTGATCCTGACCTAGGGCCCTGAAACGAAGCTTGTGCGGGATCCTTATGGGTCGGTTCTTGACCAACTCTGAATTTCTTGTAAAACTCCTCCTCCTCTGTAGGTTCATCTGGCTCTCTAAATGTCTCATTGAGTTCATAGTCGCTGGAGGATTTGTCTGAACCCCATTCCCACTCATTGGAGTCTGTGGAATAATTATCCTCTTGTTGAACTTCAGCCACTTTGACTCGCCATATCTGTTTTGTTCTCTTGTTTTGAATCTTGGGATTTAGAAAACCAAGCCCCTTAGAGCGTTCCCTTCTTGTAGTTAGCTCAGGTTGTAGAGGCTCCATGACACCTTCTTTGCGTAGTCCGAGAGGACTTTTTCCATCATACCCGAATCTCTGCAGAATTTTGAAACCTTTGCCATAGTTTTCACAGGGTATTATAATTTGATCATCTGTATCATCTTCAGCGTCCTTATATAGCATTTTATATAAACTTTCTTCCTCTAGTTCGCCCCACTTTTGAAAGACGGTAGGATCCCATTTGAGGAGCATGATGGAGATTTGCTTATTTGGATGTGGTCTCCCATATTCCTTGGGGGAGTTCATGACTTGTCATAAGAACATTGTTTGATTCAGAGTGTATTCTCCCATGCCTTTGTCTTGAAACTTGGCTCTAAGTTCACCTTGTTTGGATGTCGAGGGCTTTAATGACTCAGGATCAATATATGTTGAAGAAGGAGTAGCCTCACGATTGCTGGGAATGATAATCTCAGTATGTGATCTCAAGTTATTGCAATATATGAATGGATTTGGATCACCATTGACCGTTACCTCGACTCCATTATGAGGAAATTTTATGCACTGATGGTATGTTGATGGGACCGCTCTCATTTCATGAATCCATGGACGTCCTAGCAATATGTTATACGTGAGGTCTAGATCCAGGACTTGACAAATCACGTCCTTTGTGACTGGCCCTATTCTTAGTGGTAAGATGACTGTGCCCTTGGACGAACGCTCTTCATCATCATAAGCCTTAATAGTGATTTGGTTTGTAGCATTCACAGCTTTGTCAGAATATCCCAATTGTCTGATGGTGCTTAATGTACAAATATTAAGACCTGCTCCTCCATCTATCAGGACTCGTTTTATTCGGTGTTTATGTATGAAGGCTTCAATATGTAGAGGTGCATTGTGAGGCTGACTTATGGAGGCGTCATCTGCTTCTGTGAATGTGAGGGAGTGTGGAACGGATAGGTATCCCACCATGGCTTGAAACTGGTCCACGTTTAGATCAGTAGGGACAGCAGTATCTCTCAAGGTTTTGTCAAGGACAGCTTTATGTGCAGGAGATATACGTAAGAGCTCAAGAATAGAGATGAGTGCGGGTGTTTTCCCTAATTGCTCTACAAGGTCGTACTCAGGCTTAGTTGACGGAAGATTGGTATTCTTAGAAGAGGTTCCTGGCAATGTGATCTTACCTCGACGGGTTGTAACATGACATTCAGAGGTAGCTTCGGATGAAGATCCCACACCTTTTAGGACAATTTTAGGTCGCTGAGGAGGGTTCTCAGGATTTTTATTTTTGATAGTAATGGTAGAAATATGATTGTCCATTGAGATGTGATTAATAGTGGAATCATAATTGTAAGATGTTCTAGTGTAATTAGCTTGATCATCTGTGACTTTGCCTTTTCCCTTGTCATGTTTTGGGAATGGTTCCTTAAACACCTCATGCTCTTGGTTAGATGAATGTCCCTCAATCTCAATATCTCCTCTGTCAATGAGATCTTGTACAATGTTTTTCAATCGATGGCAATTACTTGTCTTGTGACCCTTGCTTTTATGAAATTCACAATATTCATCATCATTCCACCA
Organism: Cryptomeria japonica; assembly: GCF_030272615.1. Taxonomy (NCBI): domain Eukaryota; kingdom Viridiplantae; phylum Streptophyta; class Pinopsida; order Cupressales; family Cupressaceae; genus Cryptomeria; species Cryptomeria japonica. The sequence goes on along the minus strand of NC_081405.1, from coordinate 132,767,587 downwards.
ATTCGGTTTTACCTTTGGTTCATATGGAGGAAAATCTGGGACCGTGATCACTTTGTTTGCTACAAGCTTTTTGAATACTGATTCAAGTGGTTCTCCCAATGGAGTGTACTTCCTTCGTGGTCTAGCAGCCGTTTGATTGTTCACTTGATTGTTGGTAGAATTTGATCCAGAAAAGATGAACTTTGGTCTCACTGTGTTAGCATCAACAACACCATCATTAACGGTGTTCTTGTTCTTATTCCAAAACTTTGGTTTGTCCTTTCCCTTAAAGTCCTCTTTGTTTTCTTTGAATAGTTTGATAACTCCTTGTTCAATCAAGACCTTTTCTGTTGCTAGGCCCTTTTCAATGACGTCCTTAAATGTAGACAAACAAGCTTTTCTGAGATCATAACCAATAGCCTTGTTAACATTTTGTGTGAACATTTCCACCATTTGTTTTTGCGGGATCTCACAAGAGCATCTGCTAGCTAAGTTTCTCCATCTTTGCAAGAATGACGCAAAAGATTCTCCTTCTTTTTGTTTCGTATTGCACAAGGTAGTAACTGAGACATCTGTTTCAATGTTGTAAGAGAAATGTTGAATGAATGCCTCTGCCAAGTCGCCCCATGACTTAATACCAGGAGGTAATTGAGAAAACCATTCCATCGCTTGATCTCCTAAGCTCTGTGGGAACAACCTCATTAAGTATGTTTCTTCTGTTGCTACCTCAATGCAAGCTGTGAAGAATTGTCTTATGTGTGCCTTGGGGTCTCCTCTCCCTCTATATTTGTCAAATTTCGGTGTTGCAAAGTGCGGAGGAAACGGAGGCATTGGAATGCTCTTATCAAAGGGATAAGGGCATATATCTCTCATAGTATATGTGGGTTTTGATGTGCCCATGTCTTCCACTTTCTTTTGTAGATCTCTAATTTGTTGCTCCAAATTATTTTTGGGAGGAGATGGATTTCTTGTAGCATATCCCATGTTTGAAACACCCATTTGAGGAGGAGCTTGTTGCATGTATGGATGATACTGATCGTAGACATGTCCATATGGAGGTCTATATTGTTGCGACATGTATGGAGCACTTGGCATAATTTCTTGTTGAGGGACCCCATATCTGTTTTGTGTGTATAAACCATATTCAATAGGCCTTTCATTTTCCATTGTGTTGCCCCCAATTTTGGCATGAGGTCTCCTTGTGTCAAAATTTTGAGGAAGTCCTTGAGTATCCATTTGTCTTGGTTGACCCATATCTTGAACATGTGTTTGAACATAAGGCCTCCATGATGGTCTTTGAGTGTAAGTATCATGCATTTGAGCTTGTGTATGTGGGATTGCTGGTTTCTGAAGCAAAACTGATGGTGACTCCGGCATCATATTATTTGGTCCTCCACTATTAGGTTGAGTTTGTTGTGAAGGTCTACTTTCCATAAGTTGAGATAAGTCAAAATCATGTGGTATTTTAGCTCCACTTTGTGCCATCATGTTTAGAAAGTATTGACGATCTCTCCTCATTATCTCTTCAACCAATCTATTAAATTGAGGATCCATGATAGATTCTTGTATGTCTGCTGATAGTATTGAAGAATTGTCCACATTATCATTGTGTGTAGCGTTGTGTATAGCGTTTGCGCTTTCCATATTTGGATTGTGTCTATAAATATTCATGTCTGGTAATGTAGTGTGCTCAGGATTGTAGAAGACATCATTGTCATACTCATAAGAACTCATGTTTACGGGCCCTTGAGCTTCTTTAGCTTTTCTCCTAGATTTTTGAAGACGGGTTTCAACCATGAACTAGGTGTTAGACCAATATGTGAGAGACTTAGACGAAAATGACAAGAGTATGTAAGACCAAGAGTTGTATGGAGTGTAAATGAATCTGAAGTTTACTTGCAATGTCCAAAGTGTAAGACCAAATATGTATGTTGTAGAGTAGGTGTGACTTCCAAAGAGAGGATAGTTTCTCTTGATGAGGTAAGCTGACCTTGACTCTAAGTAAGACCAAATGAGACCCAAAGGTAAGAAACCTTGATGAGGGACCACTTAGCAAAGTGTTGTAGTATGTAGTGTGCTGACAAAGTATAGTGAGGACAAGCAAGTGACCTTTTGACTCAAGTTTAGACAAGTATGAATGTAAAATGAGGTATGAAGCAATGATGGACTGTGTAAGACCTTAGAACAGGCTGAATACTAGATGAAACCTGAAGAGATAACCTAGGAAGCTCAAGTGTGCCGAAACTGATTTCTTTGTTTGCTTGACCGTTAAACTTTTTTTTTTAAATCCTGACACAGACGCCTCTGTATACTTCACAGACGCGGTTTGAAGACACAGACGCTATTCTGTTTGACACAAACGTGATTCTGAGATTTCCTGTTGATGTTTGCTAAGACTGACAGTTTTTTGCAATTGTGGACATAGACGCGCCTGTATACTTCACAGACGCTATTTCCAGACACAGACGTGTCTCTGTTCGACACAGACGCTGGTAAAAACACAGACGCTATTCTGTACTTCACAGACGCGTTTATCAGACACAGACGCGGTTTTAACAGACACAGACGCGTTTCTGTAACCTTAGTGCAATCTTTCCTATCTGTGAATTTGTTTTGCTGTGACCAAATCTGATTTTTCGACTGTTTTTCGTGACAAGAGGACACAGTGTTGATGACCCAATGTTTGCAGACTGTTTAGACTCCAAAAAGTGTGTTGTTTGATGTAAAAAGTTTTTGCATACACTTGAAGACACAAAAGACACAATGTTTTGCTGTTTTGTCTTGAATGTTTGAATGTTTATCATAAGTCAAGCACAATTCTTATGGCTGGCCAGGACAATAATTGTTGATCCCACATGGGGTTTTACCCCCGAGGCTACGCTATTCAGAGCGGATACTTAGATGCTTGACCTCACTGGCTCCACCCTCGGCACTCACTTCTCGGGTCAGCCAAGCATCAGTCCCCATGAAAACTCCCCATGGCGAACTTTGTATCTCTACTAAGAACCGTATGTGTGTGGGCCACTACCAGAGGTCCGACCTCCTGCCTCAACAACTAGAAGGATTTGGGCATCTAAAACAATGAGGTACTAGTAAGGGCATCCGCTCGTGTGGCCATACATGCGGCACTTTCAGCTCTGTAAATACAGAAGGCTCCCAGCCGGTAGGGGTTACGCCCTACAAATGATCAAATAAATTTGATCAAACGGGTTTATGGGGAGACATAGTGTCGGTATGAACTAATCAGCACACGTTATTCATAGTTTTCACCATGAATACATTTGATTATAGTGGTTTGGATGAGGTGGGTTTTCCTCGCTACCACTTGGGTCGTTCTCTTCTCACTAGTAGTCCTAATGACCACACGGGAAGACAGGCCCTCTAAAGAGTAAACAAAAAGAGCCTATTGCTCAAGACACAAAAGACAATGGTTCAATTTTAGTGCACCAATTGAAGTGTTTGCTAAGCTATGAAGACAAGGCACACAAATGAAATTACAAAACCCTAGCTAAGGCCCTGCAACAAAATTGTTAGTAGTTTGGGTTGTTTCAAATGATAACCCCTTCCTGCAAGCACACAAGTTAGGTAAATTTTAAGAAAACCCAAAAAGACTTTGTGAAAAAGGGGCCTTCAACAAAAACGTATTTGCCTCCAAAGCAAGCTGCACAAACCAGGTTAGCTAGATCTGCAAAGGTTAGCCAAAATAAACCAGATCTGAAAACCCTAAGTACAAAATCCGAAAAGCCGAATCGAAAAACTTGAAAAAAAAAATTTTGCAAAACAGAATGCACAGACGCTGTTATACCAGACACAGACGCGTCTGTCCGACACAGACGCGGTTCTGTGATTCGCAGACGTGATTTCAGAACACAGACGCCTTTTTATTCTGCAGACGCGATCAGATGGTTCACAGACGCGATTCGGGATCACAGACGCGATTCCGTATCACAGACGCGACTTTCGGAAACCTGCAAAAATAGAAAATGACAGAAACACAGACGCGATAAAAGATATCACAGACGCCTCTGAAATACAAAAACGCGATCCGAACACTCGCAGACGCGGGAAAAACCTAAAATGTCGTCGAAATCGTCCGATCTGCAACTTCAAAAATGCAAAATCTGCAACAAAAATGTTAAATGCAAAGGGACAAGAGTCCCACCGGGCGTGCCAAAATGTATATGGTGAAAATGGATAGCAATAAACAACAATATTGAAAAGACTAAAATGGATTCAACCACAAAACCCTAGCCTAACAATGAACAAAGATCCACCATAACATATGAAGATAACCTAAGACAATGCAAAATAACTCAAAATCACAAAGATTATACCATCACATGTCCACTAGGGTTTTGATCTCCATTCTTCCTATCTCCATTGATCTTGTTTGATATGCTTGCTCTCAGATTTTTGTATGCACAAGAGCTCAACAAAGAACGGAATGTGGTTGCAAGTAGGATCGTAGTATAGCCAAGTCCTCCAAAATTAGTCATTAGGGTTTGGTAATGAAGAAAGCATCTCCTTAAATAGAAGACACAATAGAAAATGGAGGGTTAAGATTGAGAGGTGTAAAAAGAGAGGTCGGCTAGGATTAGAGGGTAGGTATAAGAAATACCAAAATAATGAAAGAGGTAGGTAGTGTAGGAAATAAGAGATGAATGACATGTGTCATGTGTAGAAAAGGTTAATGAATTAATTAAATAAATAAAGATTTATTTAATTAATAGAAGAAGTAGGACAATTAAATAAATAAAATATTTATTTAATTTAGGAAAGGGATAATTTAAATAAATAAATGTATTTATTTAAATGAGAAATAAGGCTAGAAGAGGATAAATGAATTAATTAAATAAATAAAAATTTATTTAATTAATAGAAGAATTAGGCTTAGATAATTAAATAAATAAAATATTTATTTAATTAGACATGACAATTTTGGGTGTCTACACCAAGCAAGAGAGTTTTGCACTCTTTAAGCAAGGATAAGATAATTGAAAAGGGATATCTTGTAGTATGTGTAAAGGAGATCCTTAGAGGAGAAGAGATCTTTGTACAAAAGACACCTATCCCTGAGAGGAATTGTCTTAGACAAATATAACATTTTCTAGAATAAGACAAAGAAGAGAATAAGAATGCAATACTTCCTTCTTTTGCGAGATGAAAATGATTCTTAATGAAGGATGACGCTCTTTCTAACCCAATTGGGAGAGTGAATTCATTATGGATGTATTTTACCACGTGAAAAAGAGGTTGTAGTCAAGGACTTACACCTCTTGTAAGAGAGAATCCTTGAACAAACAACAACAAATGCATACAAGGAATAACATCACGTAATAAAGTTCACACCATCCACGAAATAGGAAAAAGTGGATCCTTAGATAAAAATAAGGAAAGATCATTGCCTAAGAAGGACTTACACAATCTTCTAGGGAGAGATTTAGACATAAGCAAAATGTACTACATACTCACATGAGTTCATGCAAGCAAGACATTAGTGTATGTAAAATGCTCCTCACAAGAAGTGGGTAGGATAAGAAAGAGAATACACATCTTCTCCCATATCTAGGAAAAGAGGATTCTAAAGAAAAGATGATCAATATTTCCACACTATTACCCCATAGGAACAAGAGATAACATAGAAAAATTAGGCTACTATGTTGCTTCAAAAATATGATTGCACTTGAAATTGTACCATCATGAATGACAATGAGCCCCCAGTAAATGAGCTACCAATGTCACATAATGATGAGCAACATAATAGCCATTAATGTTATTTAAAGACATGATAGATTGAATGAGGTATTTGAATATGATATGTTGAATGCTCAACTATAAGTGAGATAAAAAACATGTATAAAATGATAAAAATTGAAGAAGAAAAGTCACAAGAAATCTTAGAAGAGGGATGAATGTAATTTATTAGAGCCTTATCCCTAGAAGAAAGGACTTTATGATGAATAGGAGATAAAGATTCATAAGTGGATTTAGAAATTTGAGGGGAGTCATAAAGAGATTTGCTCATCGCCAAGATTTCCTTATGAGGGGAATGAGAGTTGATAGAAGTAGAAGATGATTTAGTTGAAGTGAGATCATCATCACTACTAAATATAGCATTCACATTGAGAGATGGTCTTTTAGATGCTTTGGTGGGCTTAGAAAGATTATATCCAAGTCCAAATGAATATTCATGCATGTTATGTTCTAAAGGAACTTTAATTCCTTGTTCATTTGCGCCACAACCATTTCCACTATAGCCACTCTTAGCCAAAATGTGAAAACCACGACCATAACGATTAGCCATTTCAGAAAGAAAAGGTGGTTTTTCATAAGACAAAGAATCAAATTCTTCAAAATTAGAGGTGTGAGGAGAAGAAGTTTGAGAAGCGGCCACAAAATTATTGCTCATAAGTTCAGGTAAGACTGATTGATCTCTAGTTTCTTCCTTCTTTTTAACTTTAAGCTCTCTAGGAGGAACCCTATACTCACCTACAAAGGTGGGATTGAAATCAAGAGATCCCCAATCGTCTTCTGCGAGGACCTTCTCAGGATCAAAAGCCTTTTCATGTGTAGATTCAAGTTGAGAAGAATCTTCTTCAGGAACTTCAGACTCATCCAAAGAATTTTGATTATCAGAGGGTGATAATTCATCCATAGGTATCTTGTTTAACGAGTCATCACTAGAAGAGGAAGGCTTAGAAGAACTCCCTTTGGAAGTAGATGTTTGCAAACAAGTTTGAAAATTAGTATCACCTATCAAGGTATATGTCTTATTATTATAAATAAATTTAACTTGTCTATGCAATGTAGAGGGGACAGCTTGCATACTGTGAATCCAAGGTCTCCCTAATAACAAGTTGTATGTTAGATTTCCCGACATAAAATGGATAGGAGTAGGCAAAGTAACAGGTCCCACTGTGATGGGTAAGGTGATAATACCTAATGAAGACTTAGCCACATTATCAAAGCCTCGAATGGGATGAGAGTCAGGCTCAATAAGGGATGTATCCACATTCATCTTATGCAATAGATTAATGCTACACACATTAAGGCCAGAACCATTATCTACCAGTGTTCATCTTATAGCAGTGTCATTTATGATAACCACAATCATCAAGGGATCATACTGATGTTTAATTTCACTAGTAGGCAACTCATCTTGAGTAAACACAATTTGAGCTTTAGGATTCATCACAGAGTTAACCAAAGACACTATATTACTAGATGTATTAGGTGGAGGAACATTCAAATCTTTCAAGGCATCTTGTAACATTCCATGATGAGTGGAAGAAGTTTGGATCAAATCCCAAAGGGATATCTTTGCCGGAGTAGTTTTAAGTTGTTCAATAAGATCATAATCCTTACTAAGCATTTGTGAAATACGAGGAGCTTGAGGAATAATAGGTTGGGAAGGAGGAAGTGAAGTTGGGATAACTGGAGGAGGATTAGGTTGCCTATTGTTTCTTGTATTATAGGTATGAGCAACTGCATTATAACTCTCTCTTGTCAGTTGCTTAGCATACTCATAAGGGCTCTTAGTAGAATAACCTCCTTGCACAGTAATAATCGGTTTCTTAGGAGTGCAAAAAGAATCATTAGCATAACCACCTTGAACCACTAAGATAGGCTTATGTAAAGGTTGAGAATTTTGAGAAGGACAAGCACCTTGGATAGTGAAGAGAGGTTTGTTAGGTGTTTCATTCACATGTATCAAATTGATTGAGGATGGTTTAGAGGAATGAACAAAAGTGTTGGAAGAATTATTGATAGTCTTCTCTTGCACTAAAATCTTATCATGGATTAAATCAATTTTAGGAGAGAGACAAGGGGTAGGCATTGATGTTCTAGTAGGAAAAATAATACTAGGAAAGGTCATATCATCCTTTATCATCAAAGGATCTACATGGGGAATAAACTCTCTAGGAGAAGGATCAACAATACTCTCTAAAGTCTCACTTTTGAGAGGGAGATCTTTGAAAGAGATGTTAACCATCTTGTTTTGAACTAGGGTTTCCTTACGAGTAGAACCAAGTTGAGGAGAGGGAGAATAATTGAGATTCAAGGAAGGTGAGAAACTATCAAGGGAGTTTTCAATCTTGATTTCATCCCCTTTGGCTAGGGGTAGAGAATAATCTACACCTTCTTCTAATGGTTCATCCCAAATAGTGAAGTTGTTGAAAGGAATGTTTGAAGTATTTTCAATTTCGGGAGAGGAGATAACATTGTTTATTAATTCCTCGTCCTTAGGAGGGAGAGCATCAATAGATGTGTTAAACTCATCCTCTTTCCTCAAAATATGTTCAATATGATCTTTAGGGGAGAGAGAATTAAGGAAATTGCTTACTATTGCATCTTCTTTCTCTAAGGGATGCTTATGGGTAAGACAAACTTTAGGAGAAGGGTAAGCATTCATCATTAATTCATCATCTCTAGTGGGAATTTTGTTGGAAAAGGAAATGCCATTACTAGGAAATGTAGGGATAATGTCATCTTCTTGCACAAAAGGATCCTTATGAAGGGAGTGTTTTTTAGGAGGAACATGAACATATTTCTCCAAAGATTCATGCTTAGGAAGGAGATCTTTGAAAGAAGTGTTCATAACCTCTTGTTGCACTAACATGCCCCCATTGGAAGGACCAACTTTAGGAGAAAATAAGTCAATATCCATCAATGCCTTTTCACTTAGAGAGGCATCATGTAGGGAAGGTGAAGTAACATTAAGAAAGGTGTTTATGATATCATTCTCTTCCTCTAGGATAGCTAAATAGGAAGGGCACATTTTAGGAGAGTTGTCAATATCACTCTTAAAGTCTTCATCCTTAGAGCATGGGAGAGTCTCAAAGGGATTGGTAGCAACTCTTTTAGGCACTAAAATGTTGTTATAGATGGAGGGAGGTTCTTTAGGAGAAGGAAAAATTGAAACAAGGGAAGCTAACCCATTATCACATCTATGAAATGAATGCATCATGACAACAATTTTCCTCTTTCAAATGATAACACATGCAAAATAGAAGGAAATGTTTAATTTTAACCAATGCAAGCACTTAGAATGTAGATTTAGAAAATGAAATTTATGATTCAAATGAGTTCCTAAATCAGATTTGAAATTATTGATCCACAAGTTCAACTTTGAATTTTAGCAAAAATTTCCTCTAAATTTTTGAATCTTGCAAGAAACTAAAACTTGTAAATACAAATTTGAATTTGAAATAGCATAAACACTCAAATTTGAAAACATAAATCAGAATTAGAGAAGATTGGAGTTCACGTCAGGTTCACCAAAATGTGTGGGGGGAAAAGTGAAACTAAGCAAACATGCCCTAATCTCACTTTCAATCACACATTTGTGGAATACGAAAGAGCCTAGAGGTATCACACAATTGGCTACTTCTTTTTGTGGAAGAGAGAGCCACGGGCTACCTATTAGGATTTCTATTCCTTTGTTGTAATTGAAAGATAAAATGATGCAAGTTCAATCTCAAACCCCAAAGTGCAAGTATGAACTAATAACAAGATTTGCAGAATTGAACTTAAATAATGGAAAGCTGTAAACACAAGGACAAAACAAGAATGTAAATGTGTACCTGGTGTTAAAATCTGAGTGAAAATGTTCAGGACGGGAGCGCAGGTGCCACTATCTTGATTCTGCTCCTAAAACTACTATTTTGCAACCTGAAAAGCTGTCAGAAAGTTGCTGAAAGTTGCTGTCTGACAGAAGGACCAAGGCGCCCAGCACCCCTGTCCCAGGGACCAGGGTGCCCAGTGCCCCTGTCCTGGCAGGACTAGGGCACCCCACGCCCCTGTCCTGGTCTTTTGATCTACAATTTGGTGTGTTGTTCTGTCTCAGTCTGCTTCTTTCGGATCTGCAACTTGTGGCGTCGTCCGAATCCCAAAACCTGCACTTATATCTGAAAAGGTGTTTTGGGCGGCTATATAGGGTTTTGCCTTAGTCAAACCCCCGCTTTGGTGATTTCCACCTCCATGAATAGCCAAGTTGTATAGTAAAAGTAATGTGTGTGCAGACCTTGTGTGTGTGCAAGATCTAAAATGCAAGTAAGCAAACTAGAGCAACCTAGAAAGTAAACCCTAATTGCTTGTAAATGATAATGTAAATGCTCTAAATCAAGATGCAAAGTGATCTAAAGCATGAATAAATGATATATTGAAGCTTATGCAAAGACATGAAAACAACATGAAATCATACCCAACCCTCAAGGGAGGGATACAAGCCAATCTTCAGTCGGTAATCTCCTATTGTTCTTCAATGTCTTCCAAGCCCTGAATAGATGAATGAAATTGATGAATGCTTGATGGATGGATGTTGAATGTTGTTGAAGTCTTCAAAGATCTGCTCTTTCGCTGCATAGAAGGTCCTTGAAAACCAAAATTTTGGATCCTTTCCAATGAAGAAAGAGAGCTCTTATATATGAAACCCTAGGTCTTAATTTCAACTTTTGGCCGACCTAGAGATTGAATCTCCCGCCAATTTCTTGGGGTTAAGCTTTATTTTATGATTGGATCGCGCTCCTAAAATTTCAGGAAAAATGTCCGGGACCATGTGCACTCCGGGCGCCATGGTCCCGACAACTTTTCACCAAATTTTCAGGGCCGTCAGATATGATGATTTTAGAGAGAATCCCGAAGTTACAGGTGATTTCGAGATGTTTTGACCCCCGAAATCAAGCCCCCAAGTTCAAAATAGGACCTAATTAGGGTTTTTGATTAAATGATGTATTGGAGGAATAAAATGAAAGGGGCACACTTTAATGAAAGGGCCCAACTTTATGATGTGGAAGATGATGAAATAGAACCCTAGACCTAATTAATTTAATTAATTAAGTGCTAAAGGGGAAATGCAATGTAAAATACAAAATGCGCCAAGGCGGGTGCTAAACTAGGTGTGAAATTGTACCACCCTAGCAAGTGCGTACAATTTACGACGCTACAATGTGATTACATTCAAGAAGCAAAGCATCATTATCAGTCATTGTAGATCTAAGGTATATCCTTCCATCATTTATTTCAGTATTTGCAATATTTCAATCAAGGTTAATTACTAAACTAGTGTTTGAATTAGGCAAACCCCTATTCCCAACCTATTTCCCCTTCTTTCTATGTGTTGTAAATAGGTATAGAGTTGTACTCTTCATAATAGGCATTATTTGCAGAGACAAATCAACCCTCTTTGGCATGCGAAAAAAGTAGGAGGACCAAGGTGACAGAGACACCAGTTCTGAAATTTTTGGAGATTTTTTGGGGATCGGCTACAAATCTACATATACTGCTTAGATCCAGGTGCGTGTGAAAATTTGATGGTTGTAGCTCATTGTTTTCACATTTTTACCTTCATTTCCAACACTTTTCCCTGATTTCAACATTTCAACTCACAAAAGAGGGTCAAATCAATTCACACTCCCCTTAAATCCATTCAGTATTTAGTCCTTATCATTCTTGATTTGGGATTACATCTATTGGATTCATCCCTCTTTTGAATGTAATGGTAAATTAGCGGTTTTCATCCCTCTAATGGTGAAAACCCTAATTTTTCACCATTATAGAATTTAACCTCTCAATTTGTGTATTTTTTATTTAAAAATATAATCTACGAGTGCAAACTTGAAAATTAAAATGTATACAAATTAGATTTGAGAACACAAATAAAAAATAATGGTGTAAGAAGTTGGGTTTAGTAAAATGTAATGGTGAAAAATTAGTGTTAGGGCTAAATTAAGATAATAAAACCACTAAATGACCAAATTAACCACTACATTAGTGAGGAGAGAGAATCTAATGGATCTATACTTGAGAGATTAAGATTTTGATTAGATTTCAGCGAGCCTTTTGATAGGGGTTTTCTCCTTCCTTAGATTGAATTGATTTGATTGTTGAAGATTAGGGCAAAACAGGTGATAAATGAAATGATCTGAAAAAAATGGTAAGCTACACATGTTGCATAGAGCCACCAAGATAGATCTCGGCAAAGTAAGATGTTTGGAATTCACTCTTAGAAGTCCAACCTTATTTTTTAGGACTAGGTAGTGTTAATATGCCACGGTCGTTTGAATTTTTCATCATCAAAATTTGAACATATTCATCTCTATGAATTCTATTGATCCTCCCAAGCGCAAATCTATACCTATTTCCTAAACACAAAAAGAAAGGGAAATATGTTGGGAATAGGGGTTTGCCTAATTCAAACCATGGTTTTGGAATTAACCTTGAATGCAATAATGCAAATACTGAAATAAATGTTAGGGAGATATACCTCAGATCTTCTATTGTTGATGATGATGTTTTTCTCTTTAAAATGTAATGACATAACAAACACAGGAACATGAAAAACCCTAATCACATACACATGCCTACACAAGATTGATGTAATTTTTCTCCACAATATTGAAGGACGAATATGCAAAGTTGAAGATCTTTGAAAATGCTTGATGAATGCTCCACGGATGCACGATTGTTAGGAATGGGGGCTTAGATTGCATAGATGAAAATAGGTTGATAAAATGTCTTTATATAGGGTTCCCTAAGTAATTTGTCAATTAGGCTAACCTCCAATGGTCATGTATTTCCATGGGGATCAATTCGCACTAGCGAGATATGACTCCTACCCTAATTCAAATTTGGGCCCCATTAAGAGGGACCATGGCATTTTGGGGTGCCATGGTCCATACTAGGGCACTCCACACCCTGGTCCCTCTGTAAATAGGACCAAGATAAGGTGCTAGGGGGAGGGATACCTCACCATGGGACCCATCAATGCATGTTCATGGCCTAAAAGTTGGAGAATGAGTTCAAATTGGACATAAAGAGGGGATGAGGAGAGGACACACTAAAGTGGGAGCACAAACATGAGCTTTAAATTGGATTGGTGATAATTTACGATGCTACATCAATGATAGGGAATCCACACCATGATTCCTCCCAAAATAATGTTGAATTTCCATTGTGGATATCCCATGTAAGATACTCTGTGATTATTGGTTTACACTCTAGCATAAAGTTCCAAACCCTTGATCCTTTTGGAACCCCATATGTGTTGAGTATATTTGAGTCCTCATTCGTTCCTAAATATTTTGACTAGAATATTCTTGCCTACTTGCAATTAGGTTCTTTAAACATTCTTTAAATGAGATTCACTCCCAAAGCTAAATTCTAAAGCTTTTGCTATATCTTATTCCAACTCCTCCTTTCTCTTTGGATTTGTAGATTTTGTCCTCACCAATAATCATCAACTTTTTGTTACCTTCACTCTCTTGCCAAAATAATTCTTCTATGATTGTCTTAGCTTATGGCTAGCTCCAGCTGAGAGAGATAAGCTAAATAGTACATGTATTGGAATAATTGCAAGAATAGGCTTTACCATAGTGACTCACCCTACCCAAGACAACCATTGGCCTTTTAATGAAGTAGCTTAACTAGATATCCTCTTACTAAGATATCCCAAAGAGTGTTCATCTAAATGCCTCTATTCAAAGGGATACCAATATAAACACATGGAAATTTTCCTTTTCTAAAGCCCCCAACTTGAATGATATCCATCTCTTTCCTTAGATTAGTAGCAAAGAATCAGACTTCAAATTTGTTTACACTCATCTCCTATCCTGAGGCCTTCAAGTAATGTTTGAGGATGTTCTTTGTAACTCTTTCTTCTTATCTCTTTGTAGTTCCCATCAATAAAGTATCATCAACAAATTGTTGATGTGTGATTGGTGAAAGGTCACTCATGATCCTAACCCCCTCCAACTATTGCATTATCTTGCTTTGTTGAAGGTTCTCCCAAGGGCCTCTGCCATGATGATGAAGAAGAAAGGGACAAGGTGTCACCTTATCTTATACCCCTTGACACTCCAAAAAAACCTTTTATCAGACCATTGACCAATAATGAAAACCTAGGACTAGCGATCTATTCAAAGATCCAATTGAGCTACAACTTTGAAAAAACAAATCAATCCATAATGTTGAATAAAAGTCTCCAATTGACTTTATAATATGTCTTTTTTATATCAAGTTTTATCGTTGTTGACCTTTTGTGGTCTGAATTGAATGTATGGCCTCTTGTTCTATAATGACTCCATCAAGAATAGAACTGTGAGATTTTGCCAAGATCAAGGGCACAATGAAAAGTATAAAAGAGAGACAAAAGAATGACAAGAACAAAGTGTATTCTCATCAATATACAAATGATCAACTGGATTAACCAATACAATTAATATAGGCAAGGCCATATGGATGTACGAGCATAGAATCATGACATGTGGCTCAATGAGAAACAAGGTTAGGTAAGAAATACTAGGGGTAGGTAGGAGAAATAATATAATACTCCACAAGAGGTGGATGACCCACCAAATGTGGAGTGTAATAGAAAAATAAGACCACAAAAGGTGGAATTTCTCCTACAAGCTATATCCCTATGTGCACACTTCCCTAAGTGTCTCAAATCCAAACTACGAAGAGATGCATTATCCTAAGTTAACTTAAGTAAAGTTTAATAATATCCATAATGAATATTTATTTACACCAACACCCCCCCTTAAGTGCAACTTAGGGGAATGAAGACTCAAGTCAACAATGCAAGATGGGTCCCAGCTACTAGGCCATGATAGGTACCCATTTACAATATGTAAATGCAAGAAAAACTATGCCATGCAATCTCTCACAAATAGAGAAAGGGAGAAAACCCAATAGGAAACCCCCCCCCCCCCCCAAAAGAGAGATGAATGTACAAAAGACTCTCAAAGAAGAAGGAGAAAACCTCAAAGAGGAAAAAGTCCCCCCCATAAGAGAGGAAGGAGAAGTTAGTTAATCCCCCCTAATGAGACATCTCGCACCCCCAAGAGAGCTCGCAACTGCTAGAACTTACTCTAGGTGAAAGGTTTGGCAAAGATGTCAACAACCTGCTCCATTGTAGGACAATACTGCAAATCAATGACTTGGTCCTGAATCAGCTCTTGGATATAGTGCATATGGATCTTGATGTGTTTGGTCCGCTGGTCCTGGACTAGGTTCTTTGAGATTGCAATAGCACTCTGATTGTCACAATATAGAATTGTCAATCGTGGAGTGGTGAACCCAAACTCTATGAGAATCTGCTGAAGCCAAATGGTCTCATTCGTTGCATTAACAGCTCCTCAATATGCAGCCTTAGTCAAAGAGAGAGCAATAGCATGCTGCTTCTTGCTCTACCAACAAATGGTGCCCGAACCAAGGTGGAAACTGTAACCTGAAGTAGACTTATGATCATCAAGATCGCCATCCCAATCGAAGTCTTGTGCCTGCTGCATAGTGAATCCCATAGTGATGTGTACCCCAGATGTAATGAAGGATGCATTTGGTGGCTTTCCAATGAAGCTCATGTGGTTCCTGCATGAAGCGAGAAACCATGCCAACCGCAAATGAGATATCAAGGCATGTATGAGTCAAGTAGATGAGACTACCCACAAGTTGATGATACAATGTAGCATCAACTGGTGGAGAAGAACATTGAGCCTCAAGCTTGACTCCTAAAAGAAAGGGAAGCAGAGCAGGATTACAATCACCCATATGAAAGCGTGCAAGTAGATCAAGAGCCTACTTGGGCTGCGATAGTATAATCCCAGAAGGTGACTATGAAATATCTATCTCAAGAAAGTAGTGCAAAAGACCCAAGTCAGTCATAACAAATATGTCATGCAAAGCAGATTTGACTGCCAATGATGGATGCGGTGCTTCCTATAATGATCAAATCATCAACATAGAGCACAAGTATCAAGTGTGAGTCATCCTATTGCAAAATATAGACATTTGGATCGGAATGACACCTGGTGAACCCTGCTGAGAGAAGAAAGGAATCCATCTTGGCATACCAAGCCCTGAAGGCCTACTTAAGGCCAAAGAGAGATTTCCTTAGTCTGTAAACCAAGGAAGTATCCTAGATGAAACCCTATGGCTGCTCCATATAAATATCCTCATCAACATCCCCATGAAGAAAAACACTCTTCACATCCATCTGATGTACAGCCCAACCATGAGTTGTAGCAATAGCAAGTGTCAAGCGAATGGAGTTCATCTTGGCTATGGGCACAAAGGTCTCAGTATAGTCAACACCTAGAACCTGAGTGAAATCTTTCGCAATAAGTCGAGCCTTATACTTATCCACACTACCATTCACTGCAAACTTGGTCTGATAGATCCACTTACATTGAACCATCTTTCTCTCCTGAGGGAGATGAACTAAATCCCATG
Organism: Cryptomeria japonica; assembly: GCF_030272615.1. NCBI lineage: Eukaryota > Viridiplantae > Streptophyta > Pinopsida > Cupressales > Cupressaceae > Cryptomeria > Cryptomeria japonica. The sequence goes on along the minus strand of NC_081405.1, from coordinate 132,751,378 downwards.
TGTTGTTCCTCATCAAGGAACTATACTCTTCCTCCATAGCTTGGTCCCACTCAGGAACCCTTGATGCTTCATGAAATGTTTGTGGATCATAAGTGGTAGCAATGAATGCATGTGGAAGATCCTGATGTTGTGATCGAGTTTTCCATGTATCTGAAGGATCCCCAACAAGAGAACCTGCAGACTCAAGTGTCTTTTGAGCTCAATGAGGTCTAGGTGGAGGTGGAGAATGAAGTTCCTCAACTGCAAGTGGACCTTGCGGAGGTGTAACCCTACGAGTCAGAGTTGAAGGAGTCTCATCATCTGAATCACTAGCATCACTATCCACAATGGAGGAAGGTGGAGGAGGTAGAGAGGCTAGGCTTGGAGAGCTTTCCTCAAAGTGAACACTCCTCTCAATAAACACCTCATGTGTCTCAGGATCCATAAATCTATAGGCCTTAATACCCTCAGGATATCCAACAAATATGCAAGGCCGACTCTAAGGTTCTAATGCCTTCCATTTCTATGGAGGTATGTGAGCCCATGCTGGACACCCAAAGACTCTGAAATGTTTCACAATCGGTTTCCTACCAGCCCAAGCCTCAAAAGGAGTAATACCTTGCAAATATTTGTGAGGAACTGGATTCTAGATATGTGTGGCACAACTGATAGCCTCTCCCCAAAAGGCGAGATCAAGAGAACGTGCATGTATCATATAGCTAGCCATTTCTTTGAGAGTTCTATTCTTGTGCTCGCAACTTTGTTCTGTTGTGGAGTGTATGCAACCGGAATGCTGAAGATCAATCCCCTCAAATGTACAAAAATCCTCAAGTCTCTTGTTCACATATTCCCTTCCATTATCTGTACGAAGAATCTTGACCACTTTCTTGAATTGCTTCTCCACACGAGTCTTGAAGTCCTGAAATCTATTAAATACTTCACTCTTATGAATGAGAAAGTAGAGCCAAGTGAAGTAGGAGTAGTCATCAATGAAGGTGAGGACATAGTAGGCCTTGCTAAATGAAGGTATTGGGAATGGACCTACTACATCGCTGTGAACAAGTTGAAGAACTTCCAAAGCTCTCCAAACTTTCCCCTTATCAAACTTCTCCTCAGGATGCTTGCCCATGGAACAACCTAAACATACACCCTCTGAAAAACTGATTGGAGGTAGACTTGTGACCATGTAAACTCAACCTTTTCCCCATTCCCATAGTGAGTGATTTGGTAGATAGAGAGAAGGTTGGTAGACAAGTTAGGAACATAAAGAACATTCTCAAATGTTCCATCATCCATGTCAATTGAACCTTTCCCTTCAACCTCAACTTGTGTATCATCGCCTATGTAAATGTGAGGTACCTTAGATGGCTCTAATGAAGAAAAATGCTCCTTTGTAGAACCCATGTGATAAGAAGCACCCGAGTCAAGTATCCACTGTTGTAAAGAACCCGTTGTAGCCACAAATGCTTGCCCTTTTCCCTTAGATTGTGAGGAAGAGGAAGGGGATGAATCCTTATTTGTGTAGGCGGATGGCAAGTTGATGTTATTTTTCTTAAGAAGATTTGTCAACTCATCAACTTTCTTGGTGTGGCATCGATGCTCATCATGACCATACTTCTTGCAATATGCACAAGTTGGTTTATCCTTCTTAGGTGGAGTCCCCTTCTTGGAAGAGGATGAAAAATCGCCTTTTGATGGAGAGGATGATAGTCTTTTTTCGTGTTGTGGTTTTAACTTAGGTTGCTTCTTCTTCTTGTTGGAATCTATGCCTTGACTCCCTTGAATCCCTTGATTAGCCACCAAAGCCTTGGACTTTGAAGACTTGAGAAGCCCCATGTTTAACAACTTAGATTGTTCCAATATCAACATTTCTGTGAAAGAATCAAATGAAGGCATAATGTAGGAACTCCCCACTGTCAAACAATGAGTTTGGAAGCTAGACACAAATGCTGCATGTTTTGGTGCAAGCTTGTCCAATAAGTTGAATATCAACTGAGCATCCTTTTTGTCAATTCCACAATCCTTAATCTTTGCTCTTAGCTCATTTTCTTTGGTGACATAATCTTGGATTGTATCAAAACTCTTGGGATCCAAGTTGGTGAGCTTATTTTCAATCTTGTAACCTCTAATTTCATCAACTTGACCATACAATTTTGGAAACATATCCCAAGCATCTTTGATTGTAGTACACTTCTTAATGTGAAAAATGAGGTCATTTGATACATACTTACGCAAAGTTCCAAGAGCCATGCAATTCTTAGTGAAACATTCTAACTGAGCATTAGGATCGGCCTTAGGATTAGGTGGTGTTGCTATTGTTCCATCTATGTAATGCGTGAGACCTTTTTCCATTAATTTGCTCCATACTTTAATTTTTCATGATGCATAATTATGTGGAGTTAAAGGTGGAAATTTATGAGGACTCATTGCAACAAAAATGAAAGAGCACAAGGAAAGAGAGGCACAATCACACAAGACACCCCCCCAAATTCACTCAATCAAAGAAACCCCCCCCCAAAAAATGATGATTTGGCACTTTATACTTAGTGCATGTACAATGGGCCACTTGCAAAAAATGGCAAAGTGGACTTCTGATTTCAACTTTACAACTGCCTTAATAAGGCCAAAGAAGACTCAAACTAATAATGCAAGAGATCTAAACTAAGATCCAAGCAAATTACAAATACCAAGTAGGCCAAATAAGACCAATATCTGAAAGTACAATTCCACTCAAAATCTCTGAAATCTGATCATAGATTATGAAAGTAGATGAAAAAAAAATGCACTTTCAAAAAAAAAAGGCACCTGAAAAAGAGGTTGTATGAGCTCAAACAAAGCCTTTGAAGTTGCAAAATTGAGGATTGGACAGGTACAGCTGAGAGAATCCGAAAAACCTATGCACCAAAATCAGAAAACAACCATACCATTGCGAAAAGCACGAAAAAATAGCCCAAATAAAAAAAATTGCACCCAACAAGGAGCAAAATTGAGCAAGATATGGGCCTCCAAAGTTGACCCAAAAATTCAAATTGCTCAACAGAGAGGGGTCCAAATTTTTTTCAAAAAATGCTAACTAGGCGCTAACTGTACGCTGCTGACTAGGCAAAAGGTACAGACCCGCAAAAAAAAAAAAAAAAAAAAAAATCTTTTTCAAAACTAGAAAAAAAAATTCAATTTTTTTTTTTTTTGAGATTCAAAAATTTTGTACCGTACCACCCGAATTGGGCAAAAAATTCCTCCAACACCCCAAATTCAATTTTTCACCAAAATAGGTTGAGTTTATACTTTATTTTTATGGAAACAGCCTTTCAGACGCAATGGTGAGGTCGAAAATCCTCTAAGATGCCTCCAAAAAAATGTTGTCCCTCAGATCCGAAAGTAAAAGTCTTCCAAGATGTCTCCAAAAACCAATCAATTGAAGCCCCAATGGCTTTGATACCATGTGAGATTTTGCCAAGATCAAGGGCACAATGAAAAGTATAAAAGAGAGACAAAAGAATGACAAGAACAAACTATATTCTCATCAATATACAAATGATCAAGTGGATTAACCAATACAATGAATATAGGCTTGGTTATATAGGCAAGGCCATATGGATGTACGAGCACACAATCATGACATGTGGCTCAATGAGAAACAAGGGTAGGTAAGAAATACTAGGGGTAGGTAGGAGAAATAATATAATATTCCACAAGAGGTGGATGACCCACCGAATGTGAAGTGTAACAGCAAAATAAGACCGCAAAAGGTGGAATTTCTCATACAAGCTATATCTCTATGTGCACACTTCCCTAAGTGTCTCAAATCCAAACTACGAAGAGATGCATTATCCTAAGTTAACTTAAGTAAAGTGTAATAATATCCATAATGAATATTTATTTACACCAACAAGAACTACCCAACACAAAGTCAATTTGTTCCTTGGAGATAATATATGGTAGGATTTTATTCAACCTATTAGCTACAACCTTTGCAAGGATCTTATACAAAGTATTACGAAGAGAGATAGATCTATAATAATATAACGACATCGCATTATCCTTTTTAGGAATGATTACCAAGAAAGTATTACTAAGTTATTTTAAAGCCTTACCTAAAATCCTTGAATCCTCCAAAGCTTTGTAGATATCCTTATTGATAATTCCCCAACATTTCTAGAAGAAAGAGGCCATAAAGCCATCTAGCTTAGGAGCCTTGTCCACATTGTGTTGAAATAGTGTCGACATGATTTCCTCCATTGAAAATTTCTTTAGTAGCATATTATTTTGTTCCTCTGTGATCAATGAGGGAATATTTCTTAACATTCTATTTTGTGCCACCAAATCTGATCCACTCTTGTTATTTAGCAATTATTGAAAATAACTCATCACATGTTGTTTATCTCCTCAATGTCTTCAACAATATGCCCATCTCTTGTTCTGATCCTCAAGATTTTATTCATCACCCTCTAGCCCTTAGTTTTATTATGGAATAACTTAGTGTAACTTATATCTCCTTCCACAATCTAGACCTCTCTATATTTCTATCTTCAAAAATTTTCCTCTCTAGCCAATAGAGTCTCATATTTGGCTTGCAACCTCTTATCTTCAAGAAATTTATACTCATCCATGCTAGCAATCAAAATATTAGTATTTAGTTGATTTAATTCCTTTTCCACCTCTTTCTTACCTTTAAAGATATTATTGAAATAAACTTTGTTCAATTATTTAAGATGATGCTTGACTAATTTGAGTTTTGACAGGAAAAACTTTTTATCCTTCTACCTTGCATCCATTCCACCATTGTTCTATTATATCCATAAAATTGGGGTGGTCCAACCACATGTTCTCAAATTTGAATGGATTTCTAAAAGGTTTTAAATCTCCCAATATACAAACTTGAATCAAGTAGTGGTTAGACCCCAACCAAGGGAGGATGGTGCCTTCTAAAGCAAAAGGAAACAATACCATATCCCCTTTCCACATAAATATATTTCATCTAGTTTTTATGTTATGTTTCTAAAGCCAAGATGACTATTTTTCCATGCGTAAGCACCATTCAAGGATGGGATATCCACCAAGGTATTCCTTTCAACCTATTCTTTAAAATCAACCTAGGATCGGAGCTTTTTCTCACTCCACCTTTCTTATTAGATTATACAAGATTGCATTGAAATTACAACCAACCAAGTGGAAGTCATGGGGCCAAGAACACAACATTTGTTCTATCTCCAACCATGTCTCCCTTTTGTGAATGTTTTAAGTTGGGTCATATAAATTTGTTAATATGAACTAAAGATTTGTGGATAAACTTTTGATTTTGCAGCATAACCATGTTCTTCCTTCTGCAACTTTCTCTAACGCAACTGATTGATATTTCCATAAGGTGGCCAATCCACTTGAGTCCCCATTAGAGAGGACCACTTCTCTTTTCCAGCTTCTTAACCTTTTATTCATTCTTTCCCATTTTGCATAGCCTAACTTTATCTACTAAAGCATAACTATATCTACATCTACCTTTTCCAATTGGCATTTTACCAATCATTGTTTATTCGAGGTTGTAGACACATAAATTTCCAATTTTTCCTCATAGAAATCTTATTAATGAATTTGGTATTATTTTCTACATCACTTAATTCATTAGATAATATTCTTCCATTTTTAATTATTAAATCATTCCATTATCTATTCATCTATCTCTATTATTTCATAAAATCTTAATCTTCACCTAATCTCCACCATATCTTACCCATTCAATTTGTCCCTTCCATCTCTCATCCATCACACTCACTTGGAGAATATGGGACAAACATTTATCTATAACTACCCACTTTATCCCACATTTGTCTCTCAAGTTGTCTTTTCTATGAGGACACTTATAAAATCTATTTGCCCTTCATTTGCCTCTCTCTCTCTCTCTTATAGAAATCTTGAGATCATAACGTTGTTTTATTTACTTGCATATTCATCTTTTGTTTTTGAATCACTTTCTTCCATTCTTCATAGATTTTTGTGTTTAAGTTCAAAAATATGAGAGCATTAACTATTTATTGCCAAATCTTGAAGATAGGAAGGCAATAGAGTTAAAATGTCTGTTAAATTTGCATGTTAGTTTGTTTTAGTGTTGCATTGTTATTTCTCACAGGTACTCTATTGGAGATGGCAAAGAAATCTAGATCTTAATCCAGTAATATCTCATCTCTTTCTAACCATCTAACAGGGGTGATTAAGTCCCTAACATTCCACGATGAGAGTTTCATGGCTCCTTGGGAAGGGGGCCTCCCTTCCTTGATGATCATAGTAGTCTAGTTTTTTTAACTTGTCCCTCTGCCTAGCCATCATATTTTTGTTACTCGTAAAGGGTCTTCTTCCCTTGCTTCCTTTTATCTCCACTTGAGTTTTTAACCTGGCCCTCTACATCACCATCTTCTTTTTGTTTCTCGTAAGGGGTATTCCTTGCTTCCTTTTATCTCCACAATCAAGAGAATTTTTTTTGGCTTCTTTTGATTGATTCCCAACTTCTTAACCTTTGAAGGCTTCTAATAATTCTTCCCCTCCATACCCCTAGAGGGTTGGATTAAAGACTTTTCTCCCTCCTCCCCCTAAATTTCCTCTTCACTAGGATATGTTTCTAAATTGATTCCTTTTGCATTGATTTGAACTAGTTCAAGGGAGCCAAAATACTCTTCCACATCCAACACCCCTCTATCCAATTTTGGGTCCTTTAAATATGGGATTTCCTTACCTATAGATCTATCATCTCTATTGCAGTCCTTAAACTCATCCCACCAATCTCCTTTAGCTAGGACTCTCTCCATCCTTCCTTGATCTTCTCTTGGGAAATCCCTCTCCTTAAGGCATAGTGGATCAAAAATGAAATTTACAACACAGGAATATTAGTATCATTTTTATTAATGATCTCATTACCCTCTCCCTTATCTTTTACACTTTCTCTCTATATATCTTGTTGTTTCTCCCTTAGAGAATCCTCATGGGGAGTTCTATGATTAGCATCCTCCCCAAGATTCTTCCAACCTTCTATCAATCTCTCATCGGAGGCCAACTTTGTAACCTTATGTTCCTCAATTTGTGGCTCAATGTCATTATGTTGGTAACCCTCCAAAATGCCCTTGTTGCATCCCTCAATGACTTCCAAACTATCAAAATTATTTAAATGTGTCTCCCCTCTTTTTGATTTGTCTAATTCCTTAACCACCTTTTGAATCCAAGGACCAATGTTAAATAAAAGTTTAAATTATTTCCAATAAGCATATTTAGGATTGACTTCCACACAAATTGTAACAAACACATGATAGTTTTGATACTTAATATAAGTACAGATCCAATAGCCGACAAGATGAGAGGGGGGGGGGTGAATCATACAAACTTAATCATCCATAAAAACATTAGATTCAACCTCGGTAACATATATATTAGTCATATATCCAAAACTAACAAGCATGCAAACTCAAAAGCATATGAACAATATAAACCTCATAACACCAGATTTAACGTAGAAACCCAAATAGGGAAAAACCACTCTGGGATTTCGGACCCACTAAGAAATATACTCTTCTAGAGTATGCTCGGTTAAAAAAATTCTTGTTAAACATTACAAACACATTGCTAGATGTGACCCGGTTAAGGGATTTCCCTCAGATCTGTTAGGATCTTCACCTTGTTAGAAGTGACCTTGTTAAAGGATTTCAAACACTCAATTAGAATGTCACCTTTCTAGAGGATTTACATATAAGACTGTTAAGTCCACTCGGTTAAGAGATTTTTTGTCACTTTCACAAAATAACAATAATAAAATTATGTCTGCAACTTCACATCTAAAAATGCTAAAGCAGATTCTTATTTGTTCAATACAATCTAGACATAGAACTAATCTTGTCTATCTACTGGGCTCTATACTCTGTTATCAAAACAGGTCTTCAAGCTTCTGTGCTCGGTAATCACTATGTAGCATCCCTATGCATACACTTGCCCACATGCATTGTTTATCAATAGTTTCCTATTTATAAACAATTAGGTAACCGCTTAATCTCCTTGATCACATTTCCCATGATCAATCATAGCCATCAGATCTTCATCTTGTCCAGGTTCAATGTATCCTTCAATCTGAAAATGTTTTACCCTGCCTTGGAATTTGCATTTTCTCCTTGGAACTTGTGTTAGGGTATTGCGGTTCAATCTAAGCTATAGATCTTCCTGTCAACTTTCCATTGCCTTAGATTCATTAACAAACTTCTTCCACGGCTTACCAATCATTAATCCGCTCCAGCTCATTAGCTTATTTCATTAAATACCGCATGTAAACATTCAATGCTTTCTGCTATAGCTCGGTTACAACTTGGTAACAACTCGGTGAATACTAAACTTCACTCGGTAGACATTCTACCTTCATTAACTGATAGCGATAACCTTAGAGTTTATCGACTAGGTTCCTTAGGGTTTACCGACTAGGTTCTTTTCTCAGTAACATAGTATAGTATTAACCTTACATTTTACAACATATGTATGATGTTAAAACAATCTAAAACATCATGATCTCATCATTGTCTGACTCGGTAGTAGTTGCCCATTGAATACCTTATTCATCCCTTTATTCATCATATTCTTTCCTATGTCTTTTACTGACTTCTTCATAATCTTCATATCATACTTCTCAAGATATGGCAACATCCTACTGAATTAGAAAATCAAATTCTTGACATCAATGACAAAATAATAATATCAAGATAGTAAAACATCTTTAATCAGTTATATCCATAATCATCAACAACCTTCTCAATATCCTTATTGAAATGCCAACAATCTTTTATTGTATGTTATAATGCAATATTGCCAACAACACAATTTTCCCTAAAACATACCAATCCAACTCAATCTTCCACATCACTCCCAAATCTACACTGGAAAGGTTTTCAATATTTCCTTATTCCTATATTCAATTGGTAAATTATAGAGCCTAAACTAGATTCTCGCACTTTTACTAATTTATATATGAATGGATTAAAGTTTTAAATCCATGATATTGTGTAGAAGGTCTAGTCATCCATGAGTAAAGGTTCACCGTCGAGGATCTTACTCTTAAGTTCTTATGTTTCCCATATGACTAGAAGGAATCCATTTTCCATGAACCTAATATGGTTCCTATCTCCTCATATAACCTTCCACCAATCCTAGATCTTGTCAAATGACTCCTCTATCACCAACCATTTTGCAAAGAAGGTGCTACCTTCCAATGCAAATGTTTTTCTTTCCATGAGTGAGGATGAGATTATCATCATCTTCCCTCTTGGTGTCTTCAAGGGAGGGGGATCATTTGTACAATCCATCTTTCCTTTGGAAGGGTTCTAGTTCCTTTTATGCCTAAGATCTTAATCTCTCTTGCACTGATCACCTTTGAATATGTCATCTACCCTAGGTTCAAAGCCCCTGTCATTGCCGCCATGAACTCCCTAAATAGTCTGATCCTTTCATTGGCCCAGGGGAATCTGGTTTGCACCAAAGAGGAATGGGGGAGAACTAGTATTGGCGTCATTGCCTCATGTGTAGAAGTTGACGATCAACCACAAGAGCCAAGAATCATCTACAAGAAAAACACCTATCACACAAAAGAGATCAAACAAATATTATATGCTCTATAACAACCAAAGAATTTTGTATTATTGCACAAAAGAATTGAAGATTCAATATTGAAGGTACAATATTGGAGGCACACTTACAATGAATGGAAGAATTGCTTTATAGAAAGCAAGAGATGCCCTAATCCTAAAATTATAAGAACTATAGAAATACAAAGTAGGTGCTAAATTAAGCTCAACTACAAGATAAAAAAGATAACTAGAAGTGCCTCTAAGTGAACTCAAACTAAAAAAATCATAACACCTAGATAAAATAAAGCACCTAATTGTTGCTTAAAAAATCAATTAATAAATAATTAGATAATTGTCCTAAAATTACTCCAACATCATGCACCCACTACTCAGTCCACCCTCCTCCAATCTTGACCTTGCCCATTCCTATAACTTCATCTCCAACTCACTCTACTCTTGCGCTTCGCATCCCTACTCTAGCGTGCATTTTTTGTATTATTAACTTTACCATTCTCCTATAATTATATATAGTTATTACAAAACTATAATTATATATAATTAAAATAACTATAGTTATTATAGGGTTAATATTAAGATTAAAAGTATACATAATATTATAATAAAATGTAATAACTATAATTATATATAAAATTATAGTTATACATAATTAGTATAACTTTTTTTATAGTAAGGATAGTTCAAAATAGCTCAATACATCAAAATATGAGTAAATTGTTACTGATCAACCGAAGTGTTTCTAATCAATACTATCACCTAAGACTATGTCATATGATTGTCTATATTACATTTAGTATAACTTTACATAATTATATATAGTTATTATATAATAATAATATATATATATATATATATATATATATTAAGTGGTAAACGCTTTTAACCCAGAGCTATGAACTGGTGGGATTTAAATATTATAATAATAATTATATATTGATATAAATTATTTAATTATATTTTTTACATTTTATAATTATTAATTATAAGCTTAAATATTATTATTTGTTTATAGATATATACATAGAGAGAGGGAGAGAGAAAGAGAGATAGGGGAGGAATGGAGCTAATAAGAGAGATATAGATTTAATGAGACATAGAAAAGAGGGAGAGGAGAGATTTGAAGAAAAAGATAGAGGGGGAATAGTTAGAAATAAAGATTGACATAGAGAGATAGAGATAGAGTTAGAGTTAGAGATAGAGTTAGAGTTAGAGATAGAGTTAGGGAGAGAGAAACAAAGAGTCTGTGTGAGTATTATTAGTTATAAAATGATTTGAAATATATTTATTAGTTGTAGATGGCATTCTAGATATTTGCATGAAATGAGCTAAAGAGCCAAAAAATATTTAAAAAGAGTTAAAGAGATACCTATATTTAATTAAAGAATTTGAATAAATAATACAAATAGTATATTTAATATTTTAATTAATATTATATGTTAAAATTACAATATATTTTTATTTTTTAATAATATATATTATTAAGCATGATATAATAATAATAAATATAAATCTTATTTATATAAAACACAAATAAATAATAAAGATATCATATATCTAGCATAAATAAAATAAAATATTAAATTAAATTAAATTTAATAGTTAAAATTATATCAAAATAGTATATAATATTTGTAGACGTATAAAAATGACCACTTTCCTAAATGAATATTTAATGTTCATTTTATTCTCATTCATCTATTTAATTAAATTATGTTTAATTAAATTATTCACATTTATCTATTTGATTAAATAAGTTATTCAATTTATTTAATTAAATTCACCTAGGCCCTTCATATCATTTAATTGAATAAATCACTTTATTTGATTAAATCCCCCTTCTACTCTTTTTAATTAAATTTACATTTAATTAAATTGTTCACTTCAAATAAATAAATATAATTTATTTAAATTCTCCACTTACATCTATTTTATTGAAATAAAGCAATCTATTTTAATTAAAATTACCCTCCATCCGCTTGCATTCTCCTACATCTCCCACTTGCCTCTCTAAACCCCTTCTAAATTCTTCTAATCCCTTCTAAATTAACCCAACCCATCTACTAAATATTGTCACAATCCTAAGTAAAGGGAAGTCACTTCTCAAACCCTTAACAGTCTTCAATATCCATTAAAGGCTTTATGTCCCCAATGACTTAACCATTTAAGTCTCTTACATAATCATTAATGGTTAACTCAACCTTCTTACATGGTTGGAGACTTTTTGCCTAACTCAACCCTCATCTAACCCTAGGGTCTCATCAAGCATTCACTGTGTTGACCATGGTTATTCCTTTAACCCTTGTACAAGAGTTTATCCTTTGGGTAAAAGCTTTATCCAATGGGTTTTCTTAATCTAACCTTAACACTTACCTTCTAAGGTAACCATGAGGTCTTCTCAAGCATTTAATGCTTCTTGCATCTCCTCTCAAGAAGTCTTATGTTGACAATTGTCACCATTTCATTGGTGAGAATTGTAAACATGGATTGATAACTTTCAATCCTGACCCTTGATAAGATCATCCAATCTTGACCCTTCATTTCCCTATTTTTACTATAAATAGAGCTCTCTTTCCTCCATTTATCATCCAAGTCTTTAGCATCAAACTTATAGACATTTTACTAAGCATCTAATCTAAATCATTTTAATCAGGCATTTTAGCCTCTCTTTGATAATCTTCATAGCATCTTAAAATAGGCATTTGTATTATCACCTAATAATTATCTCAAACTAGTATAGCATGCTAGGATAGTTTTGTTACTAATCCTTTCATCTTGTCATCATAAGCATTTTGGTTTAGTTCATCTTTTGTTAAAATCATGCACACTAGGATTGCATTCATGTTAGATTGATCAAAACATCCCTCATTCTCATGATTGTCATCCCTAAGTCACTTTTCTCAGTGATCTGAGAGCAAAGGCATTGGCTTAAGGGGTCTTCTGAGATAGAGAACAAGGGAACATCCCTTGGGAAGTTGAGCTATTCCATACAACTCCATAACTTGCACCAAGAGTCCCATTGGTGTGTGGACTAGTCCTGAATTTGTAATATTTGTTTCATTGAACCACTTTTCTCGCATACATTTCTGGTGCCCACCATGGGGCATAACCTTATTTATCAAATTGTTTTTGATGCAGGACTAACTTTCCAGGTACGCGAAAAACTTTAATCAGCGCGTGGACACCATTATGTAGCACATCTGATCTTTACTTTGGCGCATCTGGCTGACTGTTTAGCACATTGATACCATTTTGTAGCGCATACAGACTTAACTTTAGCGCATATCATTTCTACTATTTCTTCTAGGTCTCGACGCTTTAAAACACCAGTGTAGTGCATTTAGACAACAACGTAGCGCATCTGGACTTTTTGCTAGTGCATCAGTTCCATTCTATAGTGCATCTGGTATGTAGATTAGCCCATGACAGATACAGAAAGAAAAACAAAATTGTAACAGAAATGAAAAAATTAGACTTGTAAAAGTCCACCTTAAAATTGTTCTTTTCTAATTGGTTTTTGTTGCAGGTAACTAACGTTTGTTTGCAGGATCGGGAGATTTTCCTTTTACTAAGTTAGGTTTGTGATTAAATTTTTCTATTTCTAACTTGGTTAAGTTGGTTATTTAAAAAATTTCTTCATTTCTTCATTAGTAAAATTGAACTCATTCTCTTTTCGAGTACTTAAAAAGAACAACAAACAAAACCTTACTTTGTTTTCATAGGAAGAGAAAACACTTCGTTTTTGGGTTTTTTAAAAAAAGAACAAAACAACTTTTATTTGTGCAAAATTAAAAAATGAACCTCACTATCCTTTGGTGTTTAAAATGATCCATTTCATTTCTTGCATAAAGTTAAAGAACCTCATTTTCAAGTTCTAGATAAAGCAAAAGAGGGAAATCTTTCTCCTATCGAATTCATTTTGTTGACCATCTCAAAAATTTGCTTTGTTGACCTGGATTTCATTACTCAGCTTAAAAAATCATTGATTTGGGAGTTAAAAAGAACACTATGCCTTTTTGGAGCAACATCTCCCACTAGAATTAGCAAATAACTAAATTATGGGATTAAAATGAATCATTTTGTGCCTTGTCTAGAAAGTGGAAGGTATATGCTTTCCCCTTAAACTGGGTGACCAAAAAGTCAAACCACTCTTACGCTTTCAGTATTTCAAGCATTTGCAACCTTTAGCAAGCCTGCCCTCCCGAGTTGCTCTTAGAGAACCATTTAAATGGTCGGTGAGAGGGGAACAACCTAAGTGGGAAACGACTGTATTGCCAAGTGTTCCAACCCACTATAATCAAAAGTGGAGGGTGACGAAAGTCCCTTTCAATGGTTTCGCGCAGCGATTAGCCTTCCCCCAGTATCTTTATGATACGTAAAGTCTTTGTTCTAAAGGTTGGGAAGCCTCCCGAGGGAGTTTATCATTGACAGCCGAACAAGAAGCTTGATTATGAACCTTAGAAATAGAAACCTTGACCTGAGTCAGTATCTAGACATCTTCAATATCATAGTGCAAGGGTGGGGAAGAATCTGCCCCTAAGATTACTCACCATATATCTCTCAAGATAGCTACTCAATTGTGAAGCAATTCACTTTGGGTTAATTTCTAGCAAAAGACAAAAAAATGGGCGCCCCCTAGGGGGTGACACGGCTGTTTGAGCTGACGGAGTATCAAGACTAGTGGGCTATGATATTGTTGATGACCCTTGAATAAATAGTCTACCTGAATTGTATTATTTATATCCAAACCTGTGAAAACATTGGGGATTTGAACACATCCTCGCAGAACATACACTCTTTGTTTAGAATAAGCAAAAATGGTTGTCTTTTTCGTGCTGTGTTTGCATTTTACACTTCAGAAAATCATCTATCAAAGTTAAGAAAGTGTTAAAATTTCCAGAAAAAACCCACAAGAAAAACGAAACAGGGCAGTTTAGCGCATAGGAACAACATCCTAGCGCATCTGGAGCAAACTTTAGCGCATAGAAGCTGAAACTTAGCGCATTCATTCTCAAAAATAGTGCATAATAGTCTAAACATTTGGCAACTAAACATTAGCACTTCTTAAGGATATATTAGTGCATTGAAACATTAGCCTAGCGCATTGGGGACAAATATTAGCGCTTTGGGTCTAAACTTTAGTGCATACTCAGGATAGATTAGCGCATAACCATTCCTAAATAACAGAAGTCAAAACATTGGTTTAGCGCATGACATAGGTAGCTTAGCACATTGGTGGTTTTAAACAGTGCGTCTGAGTCAAACTTTAGCGCATCCAGTCTCTGTCTTAGCGCATAGATAAAACTATGAAAACAAAGAGCAACACTGAACCTTCTTGAAAAAGTTTAAACATCAGTTTCAGACACCCTTTTGGATCTTTAGTTGACTTCATCAGGTAAAACTCGAATCAAAACATCAGAACTATTCCAAACAATAAAACAAGTCATTCTTAGAACAAAGGTTGTCAAAAATCTGAAACTAGCTAAGGATAACACTTTCTCCTATCAAAATTGGGTAACATCATCACACTGATCAAAAGGTCCGTCAATTAAATGGATTCCATCATCAAAACATACCTAGTTTAAACCTAAGTTGTCAAATTGAGTTTCTATATCGGGAAGACTCTTATTCCATATCATTTGACGCACTTTGTCATGAGGGGGCATCTAAACCTTCATTTGATAAAAGTAGGCTTAAGTTTTCAAACAAAGTATCATAATACAAACAAATCAAATGAAACCATTGATCACCTATGTATGACCACTCCTCATATTTTGAGAAGAAAAAGTCTTCATCCCAACACTAAGTTGAAGAAACAACAATCTAGTTCCCAGAAACTTGCTAAACGGGATAGATTTCTCTACATCAATCACCAACTCTTCAAATCTCATCGCACATTTCTCCATCATATGTGCTTATATCTTCAAGACAAGTCAAACGAATTTGACGAAGAGCCATTGAGAAGTAGGGTTTTTGCCAAAAATCAGCATTCAGCCAATGCTTAAATCGTGGAGGAAAGATCAATCCAACTTTCTTCCTAGAAGTTTGCATCACTTATAACATACCTCAATTTGAACCACCAACTCCTGAACAACACGCAGAAGAAGAATTCATCCCCTTTGTCATGGAAAGTTTCTACTAGATGCCCATTATCACTCGCTCTCAATGAAACAAGAAAAGCGAACCACAACCAGAGTCCAGTATGGGTCGAAGATTATCAAATCCTTTCGAGTATCCAAATCCAGAAGACACGGAGATTTATGAGGAGTTCCTCCAAGAGTGTCAAGAAAGCGCTTCATTTCAAAAACTTGTGGAAAACCTCATAGAGGCCGACAAAGAAAAATACGTGTTCATGCTAACAAGCAAAGGAGTTAGGATCCCTAAAGACTTTGATACTGACATCTTTAGAACAAGGTCTCGAAATTATACTTATCAAGAACAACAAAGATAAGAGGAAGCACGTGACCTTGAGCCAAACATACTAGAACACACACATACCTGAACTAGGGATAATGAAAGGGAATAACTCTTCCCTCGGTTAAAAAATGCACCCTTGGTTGCTCTCACACAACAAATGAAAATGCTACAAAGACAAATGTAGGACATGCAACAAGGGACAATGGTACGGTATTCCTTAAACAAAATTTGTCCTTACCCTTTTGATAGAAGGTTAAACATGATACCTTTTTCCCCCAAATTTAGATATTCCCAAATTTGACAAATATGATGGTAAGAGCGATTCTCGCGATCATGTTCAGGATTTTTGTACCATGAGCCTTGAATTTGCCCATGATGACACCTATTTGATGAGGCTATTCCCAAGAATCTTGGGAGGGAAAACAATGAAGTGGTTATCCAAACTCACTCCTCCTATCAAATCCTTTGATGAGTTAGTCAACAAATTTATCACTCAATACTCCTACAATATTCAACATGCAATCACCATGCTAGATGTCTACAATACCAAATAGAAAAACAATGAAACATTCATGGTGTTTCTTCAAGGTGGAGATGGATGGTTTCGAGATATCCTCGAGATGTGCCTGAAAAGGAAAAGATGGAAATTTTCATCGACAATCTGAATAGTGAGATGAGTTACATACTCAAGCTCCAATGCATACCATATTTTGCCAAATTGATCAAAAATGGAATCCAAGTGGAGCAAGCATGTATCAAGAAAGGAATATTGAAGTTCTTTAAAGAAGGAACTAATTCATCCAACTCTCATTTCAATAACCAAAACAACAACAACAACAAAAACTTAGACAAATCTAGGTTCTGGACTAGAAACAAAAATACTGGAAATGAAGGAGGAAATGATGCTAATGATGTAAAGTCCAAACAACTAGTATTGGCTTTATCAGGTAATCCTCATGCTACCAAGAATCAAAAGGGTGATAACCAAGGCACTAACACTTATGCACCAAATACCAATCCAGAACCTTCAAATGCGAAAAATACCAACAATACCCAAAACAACAACAACACAAATCGAGGACCTAATCCGAATTCAAGGGGTAACACCAACAACTTTCCAAATAGACGCATTTACACACCATTGGAGCAATCATTAGAATCAACATTCAGAGAACTCATGGAAAATAAGATTATCACATTACCAGCTATAAACAACTTTGAACCCTAGGTCAAACCACCTTGGTGGAATGACTCACACTTCTGTGATTTTCATTGAAACAAAGGACATCAAACAAATGATTGCATGAGGCTTAAAAATATTGTTCAAGACATGATTGATAGAGGTGATTTAACAGTCGATGGTCTCAAGACAAATGGTGATCATGGCACCTTTAAAAATCCTTTTCCAAATTACAACAAAGATGGAGCTTCATCATCAAACGATACACGAGGAGATCACATCAATCACATATACAATAACACCATCAATCACATATCGACAAATGAAAATCAAGTAAATGTCATTAAAATAAAGACAAGCGAACATGAATCGATCAATGTAACCACTAGAGCTCAAAATATGTCTTGAAAGGGCATACATCAGCAGCAACCACTATCCCCAAGACAATATAATTTGGTAAGTCAACTACACATAACTCTTGCTCATATATCCATACTTGAGTTATTAAAACTTTCACCAAAACATACAGACATCTTGGAACAAGCACTATTGGAAACAAATGTACCTCAAGATCTGGATATTGACAAATTTCAAACCATGGTGGCTCACATGACAGGGCCTCATAATCTCACCTTTTCTGAGCATGATAATATCTCGTTGAGCCATCCACATAATACTCCCCTTCACATTGAAGTCTTGGTCTACAAACATCGAGTTAAAAGAGTATTAATAGATGGAGGAGTTGGGCTCAATAACTGTACCTTAAAACTTATCTATGCATTAGGCTTCTCTGAGCAGTCTATTGATCCACACAATCATATGATAATGAAGAAAGATCATCCAAGGGAACAGTAATATTACCTATTCAGGTAGGACCGATAAAAAGGGACACTATGTGCCAAGTCTTAGACATAGACCTCGCATATAATATTTTATTGGGTCATCCTTGGATACATGAAATATAAGTGGTACCCTCAACTTACCACCAGTGTGTTAAATTCCCTTATAATGGGCAAGATATTTTTATATTAGCAGATAATAACCCCTTTCAACATTGCAATGCTATGGGGGCAGCCCAAGATAGCTTGGTTCCACATAATAAGGAAAAACAAAATTCCTTAGCGCCAGATCATCATCAAGAAAAGCTCAAATCTTTATCCATGGATTTCAAACAGAAGATGAAAATCAAAGAGAAAGGCATGGGAGAATACTCTTTTGAACCCATGTGTTTAACCAACTTACCAACATCGCCAAAATCTCATGGGCAACCTTCTGCATCAATACATCAAGCCACACAGCCCATCACCAAGTTTGATGGCAAATTTATCCAATTGGGCACACTAGCTCATGAATCAAAAGAAAAGGACATCCTTAGTTGGCTATACAAGGATGAAGAAGAAGTCAAAGCTGCTACTATGGAAGTAGCTATACCAACACAACAGTATGGGAAGTGATACTTGATCATGCAACAAATGGGGTACAATGGCAAAGGACCTATCGACAAGCGTCAAGAAGGCATCATAGAGCCATTGGATCCTCCTTCACAGTTTTCTAGAGACAAAATAGGATTGGGCTATGGACACACTCTACCACTAGAGAAGAAACCAAATAAATATCAAAAACCTCAATATAAAGCTAAGAACAAATACAAGGAGGACTCATGGCAGGAGGCACTACATGAATCAACAAAAACAATAAGGAAGGAACGAGAACACCAAGAAAAAGAAAAACAACAAGAGGAGTTGGCCATTCAAAGAGAAGAAGCATCTTATGCAGAAGTACATCACGTTCAAGAACCTATTCCAAACAAGGCAAAATCACCCCCTAAGGAAATCACTACTCCCCAAGGAGAGACAGTAGCTGAACAGATGCAAAGAGTACAAGAGGGATCTGATACCGAATCAGAGAAAACTATCAGACTGGTATCAATCATCAGGGACCTCTTTTCACCCTACAACATACCTGTCCACATCACTGAAAGACTCTGGGACAACACTTCTGAAGACTGATTCTAATGACTATGAATGGGGCAGTTGTTCAAATGTTACTGAAGATATTCTTGAGAGTACTATTCATAAATCCCTTTCTCAAGAAGGACAAGGCACAGAGTCTAGACTACTTGAATTTGGTTCATAAAATATCTATGAAGCCAAAGAAAAGAAGCAGCGACATTACTAGCAAGTCTACATGGAAGATGATACCATCGAAGACCTCAACAATATCATTAACTTATTCAATATCCTAGCCAACCTTGATGATACCTCTATCATGACACTTATCGCAGCCGAACTCGACCCACCCAATGACTCTTTACTGCTCGTCTTTCCTGATCTCATAGACTGGGATGAACTTGAAAACCATGACATACCTATTTTCCCAGATGATGACTCCATTATCCATTACCTATGTATTGTCAACCCAAAAAAAAACTCTACCAGCGACCAAAGTAACGACATTTGCAATCAGGAGAGTGCCAAGTCTCTCAGTCACAAAAATGAAAGAAATAAAGGGTCTACTACTGAAAACCAGTCAATGGCAACACTAGATCACAAAAAAGTAAAAATAAAGGATGCATCTGAAGGTGGAAACCTTTTTAAGGCACCTAAGGATGGGAGACTTGACACTCTTCCTAAACACTATCAAGAATGATCACCCATATTGATTGAGCCCACTCAATCAATCAACATTGGTACAAAAGAAGCAGCCAAAAACATACACCTAACAAAATCTCTGACAGATGAAGAAAAACTAGAGTTTACCAAATTCTTCAAAGAAAAGCAAATCAATTTTGCTTGGTCCTATGCAAATATGCCCGAGATTGATCCACACTTAATCATGCATCACTTATCTATTGCTCCAGGAGCTAAGCCAGTCAAGCAAAAATTGAGAAAGATGAATCCGCATGTAGCACTAATGGTCAAAGTTGAACTAAAGAAACTATTAGACATTGATTTATTTGACCTATAGACTATGTTGAATGGATTTCAAATATTGTGCCAGTTTCAAAACCAAATGGCAGCATCAGGATATGCATGGATTTTAGGGATGTTAACAAAGCCTGTCCAAAGGATGACTTTCCTTTGCCCAACATCAACATAATTGTAGACCTCACAGCAGGCCATGCAATGCTAACATTAATGGACGGTTTTTTTGGCTATAATCAAATTAAGATAGCTCCAGAGGATCAAGATAAAACAACGTTCACCTGTCCTTGGGGAACGTATTGTTGGAATGTCATGCCTTTTGGCTTAAAGAATGCAGGGGCAACTTATCAAAAAGCAATGACAACAATATTTCATGATATGATGCATACCTTCATGGAGGACTATGTGGATGATTTGCTAGCTAATTCATTTACCCGGGTAGAACATCTGGGCATATTAGAGAAAATATTTGAAAGAATGGAGAAATTCCAAGTCAGTCTCAACCCTAAAAAGTGTGTCTTCGAGGTAACATCAGGCAAATTATTAGGCTACATTGTGTCAGCAAAAGACATTGAAGTAGATCCAACAAAGGTACAGGCCATCATGGAGATGCCACCTCCCAAGAACATTAGCCAACTCAGATCTCTACAAGGACGGCTCCAGTCAATCAGGCGATTCCTTGCCCAGCTAGCAGATAAAATTCTATCATTCAATCATTTGCTACATAAGAATGTACCATTCAGATGGGAAGCCAAATGTGCAGAATCGTTCTATCAAATCAAGCAATATCTAATGAACCCACCAGTTCTGGTACCACCAATAGCAGAAAAGCCACTTATTCTCTACATATCATTGGGGGAACTATTAGCACAAGAAGACCAAGAAGGCAAGGAATGAGCTATTTATTACATCAACAGAACATTAAATGGCTATGAGCTCAATTACACATTCATTAAGAAGGCTTGTTTAGCGGTGGTATTCGCTTCTCAAAAGTTCCAACACTACATGCTAGCTCACACAATCAAGCTAGAAGTAAAAATTGATGCTCTCAATTATTTACTCAGCAAAGCAGCTCTCACTGGTAGATTGGCTAAATGGGTCATGATTCTCAGCAAATTTGATATCTACTACACAAAGCGTTGGGCTATCAAAGGACAGGTAATTGCAGATCAATTAGCTGAAGTGACACTACCAGATAAACAACCAATGGAGGTCAAATTTATAGATAGGGATGTTCTTACTATTACCACCAAGCAATGGATCCTGTACTTTGATGGTTCATACACTCAACATGGCTCAAGTGCCGACATCTTGTTCGTCACCCCTGAAGGACACACCATACCAAGATCATATAGACTTGTGTTTCCATGCACAAATAACATTGCTGAGTATGAGGCATTGGTCACAGGAATCAAAATGGTCCTGGAATGGAGAATCACAGAACTGAAAGTCTATGGAGATTCTCAACTAGTCATAAATCAAATCAATAATGACTATCAGACAAAAGATGACAAGTTGTTGCCATACAAACGAATGGTGGATGACTTCAAACAGTATTTTATACACATCACCTTCGAGCAAATACCAAGGTTGGACAACAGAGCAGTCGATGCAATGGCTACTATCGCTTCACTACTACAAATTCTAGAGCAACAGAGTCGTTATGAGTTTCTAGTAGAGCAACTGTTTTCCCCAGCCTATGACAATTTTGCATCCCTGTTATCTATACCTTAACCGGTTTAGACTCTCCTTTATATAGAACAATATATGAGTATCTTAAAACCAATATCCTACCCATTGACCTATCTCGAAACCAAAAATGCAACTTTATCCGGCAAGCCACCCGTTATACCCTAATTGTTGATACTCTTTACCGTCAAGGTCTAGATGGTACTCTTCTTCGTTGCCTTGATCATAATGAATCTGACTTTGCTTTACACAAGCTTCATGAAGGTATCTGTGGCACACATTCAAGTGGTCCTACTCTTGCTAAAAAAATTCTGAGAATGAAATATTACTAG
Source organism: Cryptomeria japonica (assembly GCF_030272615.1). NCBI lineage: Eukaryota > Viridiplantae > Streptophyta > Pinopsida > Cupressales > Cupressaceae > Cryptomeria > Cryptomeria japonica. The sequence goes on along the minus strand of NC_081405.1, from coordinate 132,729,258 downwards.
CCGACGATGGAAAAAGACTTATCAATTTGCAAAGAAATGTCCTAAATGCCAAATCCATGTCAATATTATACATGCACCAACACAGGAATTGCATCCATTTACAACATCTTGGCCTTTCTGTCAGTGGGGACTTGACTTAGTAGGCAAAATACACCCTTCATCTTCAAATGGACACAAGTTCATTATCACTGCAACAGAGTATTTTACAAAATGGATTGAAGCAGTCCTAATGACCACAGTAACCGGAAAACAAATTGCCTCTTTTATTCTCAATTATCTGATCTGTAGATATGGGATTCCCAATTCTATCATCACAGATAACGGGCATCCCTTCAAAAACCAGGATGTGCGAGAACTATGTGAACGATTCAAAATACAACATCGTTTCTCTACACCTTACTACCCACAGGGGAATGGTCAAGAAGAAGCATCAAATAAAACAATATTGAAAATCCTAAAGAAAACAATAAATGATGCAAGAAAGGATTGGCATGTGCAACTCAATCCGACACTTTGGGCATACAGGACTAGCATCCGGACACCTATAGGAGCTATGCCATATTCATTGGTGTATGGATCAGAAGCAATTTTACCTCTTGAGGTAGAAATTCCATCACTCAGAGTATCTTTGAAAGGTCTCACTCCAGATGAGGAGTATCGAGTAACCAAATTGCAAGAACTAGAACTTCTAGATGAAAAATGATAACATGCCTATAATCACCTCAAAGCATACCAGCAACACATGTGTAGAAGCTACAACCATAGATTCATCCCTCGGCATTTTAAAGTTGGTGATCTCATACTCAAAGAAAATCTCAAAAATCAACAGGATCGAGAAAAGAAGGGGAAGTTTGAACCTAACTGGTTGGGCCCCTATGTCATCATCTCAACTTATGGATCAGGCGCCTATCAGCTAACAACTTCAGAAGGCGATGTGCTTGATGAACCAACCAACAACATCCATTTGAAGAAATACTATACTTGAGTGGTCTAATGCATGAAAAAAGTGAATAAAAAAAATTAAAAAATTAGAAAAATACAAAAAAATCAAAACAACAAAAAGGTGCAATAAAAATAAATGGTGAAAACCTGACAACAGGCACTACTTGTGAGGGAATAGCTCCTCTATCTATCTTTTCTCATATCTTTTTATCCGAAGTCAAAAACCCTTGGCCATCGCCCAACACTTTATCAAAATAACATTATCCAGGACATACTTAGCGTAGTCACTATCCTGGCTTATCTGAATATCAGTTCGCCATATCCCACCATGGCTTGGTAATCACTGTACATATCCACATCAATCGGTATCTATAACTAGGGGCAGCATTCTTCTGACTTCAAAGAAATTTCAGCAAACAAGCAAACAAAAATCGCAGCATGCCAAGAAAATTTTGTCAAGAAAAACTCCAGCAGCCAAAAAAACAAAACACTAATCCACTTAAAAACTTCAAAAACACATGATGGATGCTTTTCTGAAGTATAATTTGTTTACATCTTGCATGAAGTTTTGACTATTTTCGCACTTGAACTTTTTTTGAACTATTGGATCCCCTAAATTTTCTCAATCATGCATCGAGCTAGAGAAAGTGGTTAGGGACTCCAATGTTTTTTAGCTTTCTATTTGTGAGGCAATCACTTGTACTATGTAAAGACTTGTCTCGAGAAGTGATTCAAAACATATCACTGAAGACATTGTTCCACTTTGCGCATACAAATGGTTAAATCTTGTTTGTTTATATGCAAGCAACACTCAGGACGTCTTGGTTTAATTATACCTCGACGCTTGTGCCATCTTGCAATATCAAAATTTATGTAAATTTTTCTCAGGTCATTATGGTTCAATTATACCATTATGCTTGTATAAATTTTCAACATATCAACCGCTCAATGATGCTCAACCCAAAGAAAGTAAAAACATGTGACTATTCAGGAATGACAAACTACAAAATGAGGATGATCAATTAGTTGCATATCATTTTACAAATTAGTTTCATATCATTTTACAAATTAGTTGCATATCATGTAAATTTGCATTTAGTCACAGCATATCATTATCATACAAGATACATCTCATAACATATCATTGTCATACATCTCATTTTCAAAATACATCTCACAACATATCATTATCATACATCTCATTTTCAAGATACATCTCACAAATCACATCATTGCATCATGGATCATACAATCATATCAATCAACATCAAATCAAACACATTTATCTAAGCATTGCATCATCATCATAGAACCATCACATCAATGCATAAATCATCATCCATAAAAACACATCACATGTGGATCGGAAAATCGGTGTCGTATATATATCTCAAAAATGGTCAAATATACAAAAGATGTCATGTCTATCAAAATACAACACAATGATCAAAATACAATGGATACAAGTCTCTCAGGTATGACTATCTCCTAAGGTTGATGGTCTCGCAGCAAATGTCCCAACACCTGGATCTCTAGGTGGATCATATCGAGACAGCCCAGTCACACCTCTACTCTCCATCCTCGAATGAGTCTACATGGATCGACTGGATCTCACCGCAACATAGCTAGGAGCTCTGTGATCTCTAGGAACCACCTCCTCATATAAATGCCTATAGTACTCAGCCTCCTTGGCTGCAAACTGCATCTCTCTCAGTGTGTCTCTCATAGAACCACCAACCGCCACTCTCTCCAAGCTATCCGCTCAAGCCTCTGCTCGACCTAAGCGCTTTATCACTGTATCCTACTCTGCGGTAATCTGCCACTACTGAGCCAGTACCTGTGCCTGAAGCTGCTGCACTGACAATTGTAGGAACCTAATTTGTGCGTCCTCTTGGTGGGTAGGTACCCGCATCTGAATAGGTACCTGTGTCATGGTACCCCCTATCCCTGTCCCTGTCCTAGGCGTCGATGGAGGTAATACATCTGATCTCCTCCTCTGAGTCGGCTGCCTAAACTCATCCATCCCACCCACAACTACTATAACCTCGCCTGCCCGACCAACTCCACCAACTCCGACCACCAAATCTCCCCTCCCTCCCTCACCAACTGCTCATCTGACTACTCCAATCCTCCCTCCATCTCCACCTCCTCATCTCCCTCTATCTCCTCCATCCCCTCCTCTATCTCCTTGTCTCTCTCTACCACCTCCCCTCCCATCTCCCCCATCATCTCCTCCACCATCCCCATATCCCTCCTCAAGCTCCTCTCCCTCATCTCTCTTTCTTCCTAGCCTCTTAGGCTTCTCATCCTCATCATCATCAAAAGCGGGAATCATCTCCACTAGATCTGATATCTGTGCTACAACACGGGTCATGAAGAGTGTTGCACACTCCTCCGTCATCCCCGCATCTACCACTCGGAACCCATAGTGCCATATTTGTCTGGCCAAATGCATGTACTCCTCCACTGCCGCTGCACTATCAATAGTCGGACCCCACTCTGGCACATCCTACCTCCGACGAGCATATAAGCATGCTCCCTGCTGTATACCCTATTGTCGACCATACTACCGTTGAACTTGGCTGTGCAAGAACCTCTCAATGACAAAAGGCGTCTGCCCTATCAAGAATCATGACATATATACATAGGGCATCTCTATCTCATCCTTAGCCCACACCTCACACTCCATATATGGTCTCCAGATAACCGTATCAATGCCATCCAACACCCTCCTCCAATGTTGTAGCTTGCCCAGCTTACTTTGGACAACTATCCCTGTGTATCCATATACATAAGCCCAACCAACTGGCATATCCATGTCTGCAAGTGGCCTCACTACAGGACTGTGCTCCCAAGCCCACACCTGTAATAATGTGACCCCGGCTGATAAACTATTGTATCCTAAGTACACCACCTGATGCAAATATCTGTACAGATGGGCCAACATGCAAGACCCCCAAGCAAACCTGTGACCCTGTGTCACCATATCCTCCAGAACCAATCCCCATCCCACTGTCGGTCCCTTCAACCTACGGTCGAGACACAGAAAGCCACCTACAAAACCTGCCAGTACCGATGGTAATGGGGCATATTCGAAATCTATGAACTCCTGCCAAGGGATCTCATATCCGCAAATATGCTCATCATGGAAAATCCGGCGAAGCACCTCTATTCCATCCTCCTCGGTCTGCTCATAAGGCAATAGTGCCCCTACCACAGGGATTCGTAGAATCCGATAATAGTGTGATCTCACCCGTAGCCAAGTGAAAGGTGTTGGTGTCACTGTGCCAGCTCTCTGCCAATGCTGTCAGCAAACCCCGGTTAATGATATACCAAGGCATGTCCAACAAAGAGGACAACCCACATCTCTCAATGATATCTCTATCTGCCTGTGTCAATCGCAGAATCAGAGACCATGGCCTCAAAAATCGCTCTCGCAACTAAAGAACACCAAGTCGCTCCTGTAACAAGCAAAATAGGTCCAAATATCAGTTCCCACATCTATCTGATATATCCAATCAAAATTCCACATCAACTTGAAACAAATCCATATCAAATCAAGTTTCATATCAAAAATCAAATCCATATCGAAGTCAAAATTCCATATCAACTTGAAACAAATCCATATCAAATCAAGTTTCATATCAAAAATCAAATCCATATCGAAGTCAAAATTTCATATCAACTTGAAACAAATCCATATCAAATCAAGTTTCATATCAAAAATCAAATCCATATCGAAGTTAAAATTCCATATCAACTTGAAATAAATCCATATCAAATCAAGTTTCATATCGAAAATCAAATCCATATCGAAGTCAAAATTCCATATCAACTTGAAACAAATCCATATCAAATCAAGTTTCATATCGAAAATCAAATCCATATTGAAGTCAAAATTCCATATCAACTTGAAACAAATCCATATCAAATCAAGTTTCATATCGAATATCAAAAATAACAACTCAAAAATCCATATCGCATGACTCATATTAGGAACCACATCGGAAATCATAGATCAAAACTCATATCGGACATCACATTAACAACAGAAATCAAAGATCCAAATCAACAGAAAATCAGGATCATCATTCAATCAATCAGCTTGGAACTTCAAGAACAAAAACAATTTCAAAAAAAAATCTATCAAACAATCACACATCAGTACAACAGACACAAAATTGGCTACAACACCCATCTAGGAACACTTGGCAGACACCTACCCACCCCAACCCATCTTCCTTCATCTTTTTTTCCCCCCAACATCATCTTTTCTCTCCTTTCTAGTTACAATTTCTGGCCATGCACTAAGAAATCTCCCCCATGCGCTAGGCTAACACCTATGTGCTAGCTAAACTCAACTAGGCGCTACAAACTTTACCCTATGCGCTACCTTGTTCCTCGCATGCGCTACCCTGTTAGCCCTATGCGCTAGGTTACCCTATGTGCTACCATGTTCCCTGCATGTGCTACCCTATTGGTCCTATGCGCTATCCTACCCTATGGTCTACCTTACACCTACGACGTGCTATCCGACGATACCTAGACGCTACCCTGGTTTACTAACCCTACGTGCTAATTATTTTATCATATGCGCTACGCAAACAACCCGATACGCTAAATCGCGAGAATTCGACACAAAAAATTAAAAACATGATCAAAATTGACAAAACAAAAAGCAAAAGGGGCAAAATTTAGATGACTTACAGTTGGACCATACGTGGTGGGCCTCCGGTATCGACGAACACGCTCAAATCGGTGCGAAGCATAGGGAACCGACATTTTGTCACTCTCCAAATGCCACTCTCACCAAAAGTCAAAAGGCACAAATGATACAAATGAAATCACTTTTCACCTTTTTATAGGGTAAAAGTAAATTAGGGTTAGTAGGTGGGGCATGTATTTTGCTCGTGCTCTAGCTTGTAACCCTAGCAAACATCATTTTTTCAGGAGATGAATCAATTGGCGCGCATTAAACACAAAAGACAATTTCAAAATGCAATCAAATCTACAAACAATTATCAAATCAATCAAATTTTCATTTTTTTGATTCATCTCCCGAGGGGGCATTATCAATACCATTTATCAAATCTGGGGCACGACATCGACATTTTGACACACGACATCACATCAATCAAATGTTGGTGACACATCAATTTTCTTTGAATCAACATGTGTACACACGTCACTTCAAAAAGGAGCAAAATGTAGACATATAAAAATGACCACTTTCCTAAATGAATATTTAATGCTCATTTTATTCTCATTCCTCTATTTAATTAAATTCTGTTTATTTAAATTATTCACATTTATCTATTTGATTAAATAAGTTATTCAATTTATTTAATCAAATTCACCTAGGCCCTTCATATCATTTAATTGAATAAATCACTTTATTTAATTAAATCCCCCTTCTACTCTTTTTAATTAAATTTACATTTAATTAAGTTGTTCGCTTCAAATAAATAAATATAATTTATTTAAATTCTCCACTTGCATCTATTTTGTTGAAATAAAGCAATTTATTTTAATTAAAATTACCTTCCATCCACTTGCATTCTCCTACATCTCCCACTTGCCTCTCTAAACCCCTTCTAAATTCTTCTAATTCCCTCTAAATTTACCTAACCCATCTACTAAATATTGTCACAATCCTAAGTAAAGGGAAGTCACTTCTCAAACCCTTAAAAGTCTTCAATAACCATTAAAGGCTTTATGTCCTCAACAACTTAACCATTTAAGTCTCTTACATAACCATTAATGGTTAACTCAACCTTCTTACATGGTTGGAGACTCTTTGCCTAACTCAACCCTCATCTAACCCTAGGGTCTCATCAAGCATTCATTGTTTTGACCATGGTTATTCCTTTAGCCCTTGCACAAGATTTTATCCTTTGGGTAAAAGCTTTATCCAATGGGTTTTCTTAATCTGACCTTAACCCTTACCTTCTAAGGTAACCATGAGGTCTTCTCAAGCATTTAATGCTTCTTGCATCTCCTCTCAAGAAGTCTTATGTTGACAATTGTCACCATTTCATTGGTGAGAGTTGTAAACATGGATTGATAACTTTCAATCCCAACCCTTGATAAGATCATCCAATCTTGACCCTCCATTGCCCTATTTTTCCTATAAATAGAGCTCTCTTTCCTCCATTTATCATCCAAGTCTTTAACATCAAACTTATAGACATTTTACTAAGCATCTAATCTAAATCATTTTAATCAAGCATTTTAGCCTCTCTTTGATAATCTTCATAGCATCTTAAAATAGGCATTTGTATTATCACCTAATAATCATCTCAAACTAGTATAGCATGCTAGGATAGTTTTGTTACTAATCATTTCATCTTGGCATCATAAGCATGCTAGTTTAGTTCATCTTTTGTTCAAATCATGCACACTAGGATTACATTCATGTTAGATTGATCAAAACATCCCTCATTCTCATGATTGTCATCCCTAAGTCACTTTGCTCAGTGATCTGAGAGCAAAGTCATTGGCTTAAGGGGTCTTGTGAGATAGAGAACAATGGAACATCCCTTGGGAAGTTGAGCTATTCCATACAACTCCATAACTTGCACCAAGAGTCCCACTGGTGTGTGGACTAGTCCTGAATTCGTAATATTCGTTTCATCGAACCACTTTTCCCGCATACAAAATAGTATATAATATTAAATTGAATTTACTTATATTATTACACCGATGTAACATTACAACGACACCCACCCAACTTTCTTATCTATGTCATTTTATAAAAAGCGGCTTCCTATTATTATTATTTGATAAATGCAAAAAAAATTATATTTTTAAATCTAGATTTAAAATAAACTTCTAATTTAAAAAATTTATGTTTTTGAATCTAGATTTAAAAGAAACTTCTATTTTTTTTGGCATGCAAATTAGTCTCGACTAACACTACAATGCCACCCAGCCAACTTTCTTATCCATGTCATTTGAATGACTAGACAACGAATAATTTAAAAATAGTTAAAAACTAAAATCTAAATTAAAAAGCAACTTCGTATTATTATTATTTATTAAATGTAAAATAAAAAATTAAAATTAAAATCTACATTTAAAAGAAACTTCTAAGTAAATAAATAATTATGTTTTTAAATCTAGATTTAGTCTAATTTGAAAAATTATGTTTTAAAATCTACATTTAAAAGAAACTTTTTTTTTTCATGCAAATCATTTCATATTCTAAAAGAAGTGTCACATAGTGGCGACTACTTTCCTTTATAGTATTGTAATAAAAATATTTGTTGTAATTCTAAATTATTATAATTTTAAATTAAATTGTTATTTTAAAATTCTATTATTTTAATTATATTTTGCAATATTAACTATAACTCTCATTTCAATATAATAATACTAGCAATTGCACCTTAATGTGCAATGGGTATGCCAAAGAGGTGTAGAAGGTCAATTAGGGCAAAAATTGGTCAATTTTTCTGCATAAAGTTGTGTAGTACATAAGACCAATTGGTAGGCCAAATTTAAAAAATAGTGTTGCTTGTGCAACAAAGATCTCAATGGAGAAGTGATAGTTTCAAATCCACTTTGCATCCTCTTACAAGGTTCCAATTATAACTGAAACAAAACTTTTCAATTAGGAAGATAATCAAGTTCCATAACCAGCAAGCTCATATTATGTTTACAATTAGGTGAGAGGGAGATAGAGGTAAGACGGGGGGAAAGAAAGAGAGAAAGAGAGAGAGGTAAAGAGATAAATATAGAGATATAGATAGAAATGGAGATGGAGATGAGATGAATATGAAGATGGAGTAAGAGGAGATAAAGATGGAGAAAAGGAGAGAGATATGGAGGGAAAAAGAGAGAGAAGAGATAGGATTAGATAGATGTGGAAGCTCAAAAAATAATTAGATAGAGAGGGAGAGATATACATGGATAGATGAAAAGAAAAAATATGGAAAAATGGATATAAAGAGAAAATAGATATGAATATAGAGGTTTGAAAGGAGGGTTAGGGAGAGAGAGAGAGAGATATAGAGAGACAGAGACAGAGACAGAGAAAAGAAGATAGAGTGAGAGAGGAAGAGGATAAAATATATAGAGAGATAAAGAGATCTAGAGTGAGAAATAAAGATATAAAGATAGGGAGATAAAGAGATCTAGAATGAGAGATAAAGATATAAAGATAGGGAGGTAAAGAGGTCTACATAGGAATATGGAGAGATAAAGAGATATATAGATGGTGTAACATCCTAAAATTGTACCCCTTGCAATTTTTGACTATATTTGGGTCTTCGCCTTAGTGTTTGCGCCCCTCGACCTAATTGGAGACCTCAATATGCTCATGTACATCAAAAATACATTGCAATTCAATCCTGGACTCTGCCTACACACTGATCCTACCCCAAAATAGGGCAAGACCAGGGTGTGGCACCCTAGGATCCACTGGGACCAGGGTGTGGCGCCCTGGGATCCCCTATTTTGGGGTCCCTCCCTTGTGCTCATTTCAAATTAGAGCGGGAAAATCCCCCTATGTCGGTCTAAGTCAAAAAATTAGTCAATTAAACCCACTGGCAAGTATATAGGAGGGATTTCCCCTCTCATTTGACATCTAACAAAAATCATAATCAATCATCTAAGCATCCAAGAGATCAAGCATTCAAGCATTCAAGAGCAATTGAGCATTTGCAGTTTTCCTTGAATCTTTAGAGAAGCAATAGAGACAAGATTTCAAGCATTCAAGAGGAGATCAACATTCTACTTCACGAAACCCTAATTTCATGTGGAGGCAAGCAAAACTTCACAAGGAGGTATAAGCATTTAATTTTTAGTCAATTCAACATCCCCTCAAAGAGGAGGATCTCTACTTTCAGTCATTTCATTTACATTATTTCAACCACTTGCTTAATTCCAAAACTGGGGTATGATTTGAAGACAAACCCATATTCCTAACACATTTCCCTTTCTTTATGTGTGTAGGAAATAGGTGTGAAGTTGTACTTCTGGAATTAAGGTTTTTTCGCAGAGATGAGAAAACCCTTTTTGACGTGCAGAAAGTTTGGAGGACCTTCCCCTGTCCAGATACACGATTCGTGCAACTTTTGCTAGATTTCACAAAGCAGCTTTGAATCATCTCAAACTTCTCAGATCCAGGTGCACGGCTGAATCCCAAATTTGTAGCTCACCATTTACATACTTTGTCTTCATTTTCAGCACTTTATCCTAATTCAATCAATCAACTTACAAAAGAGGGTTGATTACATTTCAATCTACTCAGTATTCAATTCTTGCATCCTTTAGGATTGGATCTAGTAGATTCATCCCCCTCTTTTGAATGTAAAGTCCCCTCAAATGAAAATTAAACCTTAGTTAAGTTCCCACCTTTCTCCCAAGTGGTGAATTTGGCTAAGGTTCCCAATTTTCCACTTTACAGATGGCGAGATAGAGTGATAGAGATATAAGGAGAGATGGAGAGATGGAGAGATGGAGAGAGATACAAAAATTGATATAAATGTATAGATAGAACTAGAGATAGACAAATAGATATGCAAGGAGAGAGAGAAATATGGGGAGAAAGAGGAAGAGATAGACATATATTGTAAGAGGAGCGAGAGATGGATATATACAAGAAGAGAAAGGGAGAGAGAGGTAGTGATAAAGAGATAGATAGTGGGATAGAGAGGGAATGAGGGACAAAGAAATGGGGAGAAATAGAGAGAGAGAGAGAGAGAGAGAGAGAGAGAGAGAGAGAGAGAGAGAGAGAGAGAGGGGGGGGGGGGAATATAAAGAAATGAAGAAAGATAGGGAGAGAGATGGAGATAGAGAAAGGGAGGAAGAAACAAGGAGTGTGTGTTTATGAGCTAGAGAGAGATAATAAGTAGATAGAGATAGAAAAATAAAAATTTAAAAATAATAATTCTAAAGTAAATTAAAATTTAATAAGACAAGTGTTTAAATTAATTTAATTCAATTCTTTTAAAATTATTATTTGTAACTTCATACAACAAAAATGATTAAAATTAAATTTTAACTTAATGTAAATTAAACCTTAAAAAAAGAAGATGATGATTAGAATAATTTAATAGCTAGCAATTGCACCCTAGTGTGTAATGGGTATGCCGAAGAGGTGTGGAAGGTCAATTAGGGCAAAATTTGGTCAATTTTTTGCATAAATTTGTGTATCACATGAGATCAATTGGTAGGCCAAATTTAGAAAATAATATTATTTATGTAGCAAAGGTCTTGATGCACATGAAAGGGGACACAAGCCAAACACAAGATTCAAATGTTAGTGAGTTAGTTTCCAACCAAAACTAAAACAAATAAAATAAAATCCTTCACATACATATCAAGAAAGAAAGATAAAATAAGAGAAGGAAGAGTACTCTCCCTAAGATGCTCCCATGATGCCTTTGTTGCTTCTCCCTTGTCTCTCTCCTCCCCAAGATCCAAATGAGTGTATGTAGCTCTCGGCTTTAGCACTAAACTATGGATGCCAATGAAGATTCAAAATGGTTGAATGAACTAAAACTTCCTATTGCTATGCAAAATGCCTACAACAAGATTACTATGAAAAATCTTAAGTGTGTGAGTCTATGCAAGTATAGTAACAATGCTTAAGATGCTTCCTCCTTTGCTTGAGGGTGAGGGCTCCTTTTATAGGAACATTTTTTTATTGAATGGCTAAGATTGAGTGAGCTTGTGAAGGGATAGGATTTATAGGTTTGTGATCCATGTGATGGTTTTCAATCCAATCCCATGATGACAAGTGTCAACTTGTAATGGCTTGAGAGGAGAGGAAGGGAGCATTAAATGCCCGAGGGGACATGAGGGCAACCTCATGTGGTTTGGGTTATTGGATGAATCTTTTATCCAAGGGTAAGGTTATTACCCAATGGGTAAACTATTGCAAAGTTTATCCATGGTTAAGCCTTGACCAAAGGGTCAAGACCCATGTGGGTTGGAGTGTTGAAAGAGGAAATGCATTTAAGACTCTGCAAGAGCCTTAAATGACTTTTGAAGACTTTTGGGGGGATTTTTGGATTAGGATTGTGCAAATGTTTAGAAGAGGGATTAGGATAAATTGGAAGGGGTTAGAAAAGTCTAGAAGGGTTTTAGAGAAATCTAGAAGAATCTAGAAAGAGGTGGGTGTGGGTAAATAGGTTTTTTATCAAAATAAAAATCTATTTAAATGTGTCACTTGCATTTGTAGGAGAATGCAAGTGGAAGAGTTATTTTTAAATAAACATTGATTTATTTTAAAAGGGGATTTGATTTTTAAATAAATGTTAAATTTATTTAAGTAGGAAGAAGGGGGATGAATTAAATAAATTAGATTTATTTAATAATTTGGACTATAGTTAGTAATTAAATAAATTGATTAAATTTATTCAATTAAAATAGAAGAATAGGCTAAGGTGAATTAATTAATGTTAATTTAATTAATAAAGGAATATTTAGTCATTAAATAAATTTATGTGTCTACATTTGCCCCTCTTTGAGATGGTGTGGTTTATCGCAATGTTCCAAAGAACAACATATAGGTATGAGAAAATGCCCCAGGGATGTTAGTTTTTGTGGGTTGGTATGCCCCCTCGAGAGATGGGCCGAAAATTTAGGAAAATTGGGTGATCTCTTGAAAAATAGAAAGAAATTAGGGGATGATAGAGGAGATAAATTTGGAGTAAATGGTGAAAGAATGAATGAAAATGGGGTTAAAATGGAGAAATGGCAAGCCTCAAAAGTTTTTGAGGTCCACAATGGTCAACGAGGTGAAGCAGGAGGAGGGTTGGGTAGGGTATATTTAGGCTAGAAGGGGTAAAATGGTCCTCATTTGCACACTCTCCTATAGTGATCCATAGCTCCTAGCAGTGACTTTTGCAGCAGATTGGTTGAGCGAAAATGGTGCTCCCACTCGTAGATCATCGATTTGAGCGGATCCGGAGGTACCAGCAGCCAACCGACTATGAACCCTTGGTATGTCCAATTCTAAATTTTGTCTTTAGAGCTCATTTATTGCATCCTATCCCTATTGAACGAGTCTGTCTAGACACGACATCTGGAGTGAGTGGTATTTGAGGTGTCCGTTGGATTTGTTACTATACTGATACTTGGATGGCTCTTGGTAGCCGATATTTTTTACATCATAGTATTTTCATACATATGTACTTTATTTTTATGAGATATATATTGTGAGAGATTAGTTTTGGCCATGATGATATGATATGCATTTATGTGATGACATGATAATTTGTTTTATGCATGTTGATGCCATGATTTGATATGATGATACTAACATGTGGATACATGTTATATCTGATATATGCGATGATGCTTGATTTGATTGATATGTATGATGTTGATATGATGATACTAACATGTGGATGTAGGTTATATTTGATGTATGTGATGATGCTTATGTGTTGATGATAGTGTGATTTATGATAATGCTTATTTGAATGTATGCTATGAAACGAATATGTATTTTTTTGACAATGTGATGAATGATGTACACTTGTTGATAATGTAAAAATGATATGGTGATGATGTAAATTAGATGTAAGATTATCTTATTAAAATGTTGATGCAAATGATTGGCTATTTATGATGGTAATATGTGCTTGTGGATATACATGTGATGCAAATGGATGAATCATTTGTGTGGATGTACAATATATGATGATAATGATAGATAATACTGATGTGATGATAAAATGAAATGATGATATGAACTAGATTTTTGTGAATTTTGAAATGTACAAAATGAATCTAATGAATGCACCTAATGATTGACTTTAATGAATGCACTTAAATGATTTAATATGAATGCACCTAATGATTTAAAATAAAATGCATCTTAAGGATTTGAAATGGGATGTACTTAATGAACTAAATGAATGCACTAAATGAATAGATGTAAATGAATGACTTAAATAAATTCACTTTAAGGATTTGAAATGAGATGTACCTAATGAATGTACTTAACGATATGAAGGAAATGATAATGCAAACTGAATTGACCTAAATGTGTTGAAAATGCAACTATTTATAATTGCTTGATACCTGATATGGGACATAAATGCCAATGTGTTAAAGCATGCAAAGATGATATGGAGATGTGAGAGGAAGTATTGAAATACTTCGTCATGATGTTTGTGCAAGATAAGCCTTTTGATAGCGAACTTTTTCATAGCATCCCTAATTATTTACATGCTTGACAAAAAATGTGTACAATGTATAAATGAACAGATGATATGCAGTGAAATGCAATATATACAGATGAGATGGAATGGCAATCCATGGCTTATTCTTTGTGCTTTGTATCCTCACTGAGCATGGTAGTACCGATCTTGGCCGAGGTATCATAAACCAAGTTTGAACGTTGCACCTGTAAACAAACATCGCAGATATGGAAAGTAACTCTCCATTTTTGTTCATATGCAGATGGTTGAGGTATACGTTGTAGTCAGCAAGACAACATGGATCCATGACTACATATTTTGCATAGGATTTTGTAGCTTAGTGAAATTACCACGTAGACACCATTAGTATATGCCCCATAACTTCATTGGTTAAATCCACAGACAAAAAACAAAGAAAAAGAAATCCAAAACCATCCTGGCCACTCTAATCACTTGTGGATATCCTAGAGTGACAAAGGAACCTAATATATAAAGCAATAACCTAACCAAGTTCCTATAAGCTTAAACAAAATCTTCTTGTCAAAGATATATGTCACCATGTCTTGTTTGTTTGAAGGAAGGATGCATCCTTGTTTATGACAATTTTGTGCATGTGTTGCTCAGATGTTTGTTTGCTTGTTGATCTGATAGTTGGCCATCTTGTTGGTAGCTCAAATGTTGTTTTGCATCTGGCTGGATGTTTACGTACAAGGAACAAGTTTATTATAATGTTTTTTATTAATTTTGATTTTTTGGTATTTTTTGAGATTTTTGGGATGTTTTTGTTTTTTTGAATTTTTTATGAATGTTTTTGGTAGTTTTGAATGTTTTATGAATATTTTTGGATTATTTCAGGATATTTTTCTGAATGAGTATCTTGGTGAATCACATGTATGGAGAATCCACTCCCATCATATAGTAAAAAGTTTCCCCCAATTAGGTGTCAATGTGAAAGCATGATGTGGGATATATGAGGCAATAACCCTGATTTCATATCAATAACAAGCCATGGTAGATGGGATGTATGAGTGGATGCAATGGATGTGATTGCAACAAGTCTGAAATATAATGAAGTTATAGCCTTTATGAATGGCGCTTGTTTTCCAGGTTTTCACCACCGTACTTATCCAATGTGCCACCGAGTGATTTTCACCGTTTGGAGGAATGATTTTTCTTTACTATTTTCTTGATTTTTTCATTTTTTGTACTTTTTTCATGACTTTTTATGAATGTTTTTGGTATTTTTTGATATTTTATGAGCCTAATGCTCTGCACAACTTATGTATGAAATTTTTTGAGATGCATGCTATTGATTGGATCTGCCAGTGGTTCTCCTTCTGAAGTTGCTAACTAATATGCCCCAGACCCGAAGACTGTGGTGATGATATATGGACCAAGCCAATTAGATTCAAATTTGCCCCGATGTTCTCTATTTGGTTGATTGCAAGGATTCTCTCTGAGAACAAGATCTCCTACCTCAAATGTGCGAGGTTTGACCATATGATTGTAGCTTCTACTCATGTGTTGCTGGTATGATTTTAGGTGATTATAGGAAGCTTGTCGCTTCTCATCAAGCAGTTCCAAGTCCTGAAGATGTGAGACTTGGTATTCTTCATCGTTGATCAAATTGTGCAAGGAAACTCGTAGAGATGGTAATTCAACCTCAATAGGAAATATAGCCTCTGCTCCATATACAAGTGAGTATGGGGTTGTGGCAGTAGGGGTTCGAATGCTAGTTCGATATGCCCGTAGTGTTGGATTCAAACGAATGTCCCAATCACGACCGACATCATTGACTGTTTTCTTGAGGATCCTCAATTTGTTCTTGTTTGAGGTTTTTGCTTGACCATTTCCTTGTGGGTAATATGGGGTGGAGAAATGGTGTTGGATATGAAACTTCTCATAGAGTTCACGGACATCCTGATTTTTAAAAGGAAGCTCGTTATCTGTGATGATGGAAATGGGTACACCATACTGGCACATGATGTAATTGAGAATGAATGAAGCGATCTGCTTGTCAGTGACTTGGGTAAGTGGAACAACTTCAATCCACTTGGTGAAGTATTATGTGGTGGTAATGATGAAGTTGTGACCGTTGGATGAAGATGGATGGATTTTACCCACAAGGTCTAGTCCTTGCTGACAAAAGGGCCATGGTGTTGTGATGGGTTGCAATTCTTGCACTGGTGCATGTATCAGATCTCTGTGAACTTGGCACTTCTTTCACTTTCTGACAAAGTAGTAGGAGTCCTTTTCCATACAGGGCCAATAGTATCCTACCTGCATGATCTTTATAGCCAATGAAGGGCCCCTTGAATGAGCCCCACAGATACCCTCATGTACTTCTTCTAAAGTTGTAATCACCTCACCTTGCTCTGAAAATCGGAGGAGAGTATCGTCAAGACCTCATCAGTATAGGGTTTCAACAATGATGGTGTATCAAGTGGATTGGCATATGAAGGTTTTTCATTGGTTGGTTGATTGGTTAGGTGGAAGGATTTGATCACATAGATAAGCGTAAAACTCACCATACCATCGCAAATCAAGACCGATGAGTTGACATACCATCTTGGATTTTAGGATATCATAAGCGGGGATCCAAAGTTGTTCAACTAAGAATTCGTAGTGTTTTGAATTTTATGGAAGATCGAGGAGAGAGGCTATTATCGCCATTGCATCTGCAACTTTGTTATGATCTCGAGGAATCTGCTCAAAAGTGATAGCTGTGAATAATTATTTGAAGCTATCAACCATTTTCTTGTAAGGCATGAGCTTATCATCCTTAGTTTTGTATTCATCATTGACTTGTCAGATTACCAATTGTGAATCACCATAGACCTATAGCTCCTTTAAGTTCCACTGCACGACCATGTGTAGTCCTATGATCAAGGCTTCATATTCTGCTATGTTGTTCGTGCATGGGAATGTGATCCAGTATGATTTTGGAATGTTGTCACCTTGAGGTGTGATAAAAAGAATGTCGGCTCCCTAACCATGCCTAGCATATGAGCCATCAAAATATAATTTCCATTGTTGTGTTGGTATGACTGTGAAGATTTCCTCATCTAGAAAATTTGAGATGAGCGAGTGGTATCCAATGAGTGGTGCTTTGGCCAACTGATCTGCAATGACCTGCCCTTTGATTTATTTTTGGTCCACATAATCTATGTCAAACTCGCTGAGGAACATAGCCCATTTTTCCAAGCGGCCTGTTAGGCTGCTTTACTGAGTAGGTACTTGAGTGGATCAATTTTGGCAATGATTTATATCTTGTGTGTCAGCATGTAGTGCCTCAATTTGATGCTGCTAAAATTATTGCTAGATAGGCTCATTCAATAGGGGTATAATTGAGTTCATACCCTACCAGTGTTCTGGAAATGTAGTATATTGCACATTCTTTGCCTTCTGCATTATGTTTTGCTAGTAGGGCTCTTAAGGCCATAGTTGTAGCTAATATGTATAACAATAATGGCCTATCTGGAGATGGTGGTGTCATTAATGGTGGCGCCATTAGGTAGTCCTTTAACTACTGAAATGCTTGCTGGCAATTCTCTTCCCATTTGAAATGAACATTCTTATGAAGCAGATGTGTGAAGGGATGACATTTGTCGGCCAATTGTGCGATGAAGCGACAAATTGACTGTAGCCTTCTTTGTAATGTCCTCAACTGGCTGATGTTCTTGTGTAGGGGTATTTGGGTCTCCTCTTCTGGAAAAGGGGTTAACGTTTTCTTCTTCTTCTTCTTCCCATATTTCATTTTGAGTTTGTCTACGACTTTGAGATCTAGTCTTAGCCATGTTTGAAGCACGCATTTGTGGGTGAAAAAGTGTGTGTTTGATCTTCTTTGGTAGTTCCAAGATTTTATGATGAAGATGAGTTGAAATGTGTATGGATGAATGATCTCCTTTTACCAAAGGTTGGATATCAACAAAGTTCTTTTTGAGATTGCTTGCTTGGTTTCAAATAATTGTGAGATGACGTGTAGTGAGGTTTTGTGTTTTACAAAGCACAATCTACCTAGCTATGAGAGGATGCTATCAAAAGGTAGTTTTAACCTATCTAGATGCTTAGTAATGTCTCATATGATGATTGATCCTAGATGTAGAGACACACTAGAAAGTATGTTTTGTTGTGATTAGCAATATCTTTAAAAGAACTGAGGACAAAAACCTTGGTGTGTTGAGAGTGGAATGGATTTGTGATGAGTGTGTGAATTTGAAAAAATGAAATATGAAAAGTATTTATGGAAGATAAATGATTTATGAAAGATATGTGAATGTTGAAGTGTGATTATGGAAGGTATTTATGGAAAATGAATGTTTTTTAGAAAAGATGGTGAATGTTGAAGTGTGATTATGGAAGTTAATTATGGAAAATGAATGTTTTTAGAAAAGATGGTGAATATAAAAGTGTGATTATGGAAGGTATTTATGGAAAATGAATGTTTTTAGAAAAGATGGTGAATGTTGAAGTGTGCTTTTGAAATGGGATTATGGAAGATGAAATGTATGAACTTTGGAATGTGAATTGGAATGTGAAAGCTTAGAAAATGATTTATAAAAAAGATAAGATGAAAAAAAGATATGGAGAATGTGTGAATTTAGAAATGTGAGTTAAAAATGAAGTATGTTTTCGAAATGATTTATGGAGAATGTTTGGAAAATGAAATATGGAAGATGTGTGGATTTGAAGTATGATTTTGGAAATGATTAGTGATTTTTGGGATGAATTTAATTTGGAGAAATTTGATGATTTGGAAAATGATTTATGGAGAATGATGAAATGTGAATGATATAGAAGATGAAATATGGAAGGTTTTGTGAATTTGAAATGATTTATGGAAAATGAATAATTTTATGAAGAATGTTTGGAAAATGGAATATGGAAGATGTGAACCTTGAATCTCTAATAGGTGATTGCAGGTTGTGGAATGTATGATGGATGAATGCGTTGACCATGATTGTGACGATATGACAAAGCTCTTCTTTGAAAGAAAGATTGGGATGCAAGTGGTTCTAATTCAAAGTCGTTGGTAAAACCATAACTAAAATCATGATATCGATGGATGAAGGTGCGGTGGTTTAACAACAACTTTTGGTTTTTGTACAAGAAACTTATTCTCTTTTGGATTTTCTTTTTACTTTGCTTCTTTTTGGTTTTTCAATAAATTGACTTCTTGGCATATTTGAGAGATTTCTAAACACGAAGCATTGATGGCTTTTTCAAGAATTTTTCTTTTGGGATGTAACTTGTTTCAAATGATGGATGATTTTTTTGACAAGAAGATACGACAAGCACACAAGCACATAAGAACGCTTATTTTCTCTTGCTAACTGTTGATGTATGTTTAGGATCTTTTCAAATGGATGTTTAAGGATATTTTCAAATCCTCTTTTGTTTTCACAGGTTGTTGAACAAACAAAAAGACAAATAAGATAGACTTCACTATTGTCAAAAAGGTCATTCCCAATATCAATAGCCCACACTTGATACTCCATCAGCTCAAACAACCTTGTCACACCCTAAGGTGTGCCCGTTTTTTTTTTGCCTTTGTCCAAAATTTGAACCAAAGAGAATTGCTCCTCAATTGGATTGTTTTCTTGGGAGATATATGGTGAGTGTCTTAGGGGCAGATTCTTCCCCACCCTTGCACTATGATATTACAAATGTCTGGCTAACTGACCCAGCAAGGTTTCTACTTCTAAAGTTTGTAATTAGGCTTTTGTTCGGTCTTCAGTGATAAACTCCCTCAGGAGGCTTCCCAACCTTTAGAATAAAGGCTTTACGTATCACAAGGATATTGGGGGAAGGCTAATCGGTGAGCAAAACCGTTGGAGGAGATTTTCATCAACTTCCAAATTTGATTATAGTGGGTTGGAATACTTGGCTAAAAGTTGTTCCCCACTTAGGTCATTCCCCTCTCACCGACTTTAAATGTGCCCTAAGGGCAACTCGAGAGGGCTGACCTTCTAAAGGATTTATTGCATGAAATTGAAAGAAAGCAAGTAAAAGTGAGTTTGGCTTTTTGATCACCCAATTAAGAGGAGAACATATACCTATCACTTAAGACAAAGCAAACAATGTTTCTTTTTAGCCCTTTATAGCAATGATTTTCTAAGTCCTATTTGGAGATGTTGCTCCAACAAGCATGATGTTCTTTTTATCCACAAATCAATTTGTTTGAACTTGAAAATCACAATTTTGGTTAACAAAAGCAAATCGTATGGTCAACAAAAGTGAATCATGTGGTCAACAAAAGTAAATCACTTACCCAAAAGCAAAAGTGGTTTGTTCTTTTTAACTTGCAACAAAAGGTTGATTGTTCTTTTTAACTTTTTTGCAAGAAATAAAAGTTTGTTGGTTCCTTTTAAAGCTCCAAATGACAAATTTGATATCCTAACTTGCAAAAAAGTAAAATGTGAAATTTGTGGTTCATTTTAAAACTTGTAAGAAAGAAATATTTGATTATATTTTTAAAGCCCAAACGATGGTGAGATTATTTTTAGGAGCACTGATTAGCAATGAGGTTATTTTTAAACTTTGTGAAAAGAAAGGTTCTTTTGTAGTTCTTTTCAACCTTTTTGTAACAAAATGGAAAAGTGAAGTTCTCTTTAAACACCAAAGAAATTTATGAGGTTCTTTTTAGGTCCTTTCAAGAAATGAAAGTGAGTTCTTTTTCAAATTCCTTTGTAAAAAAAGAAAATTTTAAATCAAAATCTACTCTAACTCCTTAGAACTTGCAACAAACTGTTAGACCTGCAAAAACCTCTCAACAAGTTAGTTCATAGGGTGGGATTTACAAGCATAAGATTTTACTTTTGTTACAATTTTTAAGCTCTCTGTCAGATACAATAGTGCTACTCCGGTGAAAAACAAAAGCAATATAACTATAACAAAAGTGAAATATTAGAGAAAAAGCGCTACAATAGACAACGGTAGCGCTAATTTACTACAAAAGCGCTATTCTGCAGATAAAATCCAGGCGCAAAATCTTGAACAAAAGCGCTAAACTGGGCATCAAAAGTGCTATCTGTGCGTGAAAAAACTGCAAGTGTCTAATTTTTTAGAAAAATATTAACTTGTTAGAATGAAAATGGGGTTCATGCCCCACGGTGGGCGCCAAAATGATGCACATGAAAGGGGACACAAGAAAAACACAAGATTCAAATATTAGTGAGTTAGTTTCCAACCAAAACTAAAACAAATGAAACAAAATCCTTCACATACATATCAAGAAAGATTAAAAAACATGCAAAGAAAGAAAGACAGAATAAGAGAAGGAAGAGTAGTCTCCCTAAGATGCTCCCATGATGCCTTTGTTGCTTCTCCCTTGTCTCTCTCCTCCCCAAGATCCAAATGAGTGTATGTAGCTCTCAATTTTAGCACTAAATCATGGATGCCAATGAAGATTCAAAACGGTTGAATGAATTAAAACTTCCTATTCCTATGAAAAATGCCTACAACAAGATTACCATGAAAAATCTTAAGTGTGTGTGTCTATGCAAGTATAGTAACAATGTTTAAGATGCTTCCTCCTTTGCTTGGGGGTGAGGGCTCCTTTTATAGGAAAAAATGTTGATTGAATGGCTAAGATTGAGTGAGCTTGTGAAGGGATAGGATTGATGGGTTTGTGATCCATGTGATGGTTTTCAATCCAATCTCATGATGACAAGTGTCAACTTGTAATGGCTTGAGAGGAGAGAAAGGGAGCATTAAATGCCTAAGGGGACATGAGGGTAACCTCATGTGGTTGGGACTAGTGGATAAAGCTTTTATCCAAGGGTAAGGTTACTATCCAGTGGGTAAACTCTTGTGCAAAGTTTACCCATGGTTAAGCCTTGACCAAATGGTCAAGACCCATGTGGGTTGGAGTGTTGAAAGAGGAAATGCATTTAAGACTCTGCAAGAGCCTTAAATGACTTTTGAAGACTTTTGGGGGGATTTTTGGATTAGGATTGTGCAAATGTTTAGAAGAGGGATTAGACTAAATTGGAAGGGGTTAGAAGAGTCTAGAAAGGTTTTAGAGAAATATAGAAGAATCTAGAAAGAGGTGGGTGTGGGTAAATAGGTTTTTATCAAAATAAAAATCTATTTAAATGTGCCACTTGCATTTGTAGGAGAATGCAAGTGGATGAGTTATTTTTAAATAAACATTGATTTATTTAAAAAGGGGATTTAATTTTTAAGTAAATGTTAAATTTATCTAAATAGGAAGAGGGGGGATGAATTAAATAAATTAGATTTATTTAATAATCTGGACTATATTTAGTAATTAAATAAATTGATAAAATTTATTCAATTAAAATAGAAGAATAGGCTAAGGTGAATTAATTAAATGTTAATTTAATTAATAGAGGAATATTTAGTCATTAAATAAATATTTAATATTCATTTAATTAATAGACAAATTTATGTGTCTACGGGTCTCAATGGAGAAGTGGTAGTTTCAAATCCACTTTGCATCCTCTTACAAGGTTCCAATTATAAGTGAAACACAACTTTTCTATTAGGAAGATAATCAAGTTCCATAACCAACAGGCTCATGTTATGTTTGCAATTAGGTGAGAGATAGAGAGAGAGGGGTAGAGGGGGGGAAAGCAAGAGAGAAAGAAAGAGAGGTAAAGAGATAAATATAGAGATATAGGTATATATGGAGAGAGAGAGAGAGAGAGAGAGAGAGAGAGAGAGAGAGAGAGAGAGAGAGAGAGAGAGAGAGAGAGAGAAGAAAATAGATATGAATATATAGGTTTAAAAGGAGGGATAGGGAGAGAGAAAGATAGATATATAGAGGGAGACGTGTATATAGATAGAGGGGGGAGAGAAAGATAGAGGTAGAAAGGAAGATAGAGTGAGAGAGGAAGAGGATAAAATAGATAGAGAGATAAAGAGATGTAGAGTGAGAGATAAAGATATAAATATAGGGAAATAAGGAGGTCTATAGAGGAATATGGAGAGATAAAGAGATATATAGATGGTGAAATAGAGTGATAGAGATATAGAGATATAAGGAGACATGGAGAGAGGGGGAGATGGAGAGAGATACAAATATTGATATATATAGAGAGAGAGAACTAGAGGTAGACAAATAGATATGAAGGGAGAGGGAGAGAAATATGAGGAGATAGAGGAAGAGATACACACATATTGGAAGAGGAGTGAGAGATAAATATATATAGAAAGAGAAAGGGAGAGACGAGTAGTTATAAAGAGATAGATAGTGGGATACAAAGGAGAGAGAGAGAGAGAGAGAGAGAGAGAAATTTAAAGATAATTATTCTACAATAAATTAAAATTTAACAAGACAAATGTATAAATTAAATTAATTTTATTATCTTTTATAATTATTATTTGTATCTTCATAAGACAAAAATATTTAAAATTAAATTTTAATTTAATGTAAATTAAACCTTAAAAGAAGAAGACGATGATTAGGATAATTCAACAAAAAGTAAGATAGAATATCCTAATCAAAGAAGATTAAAGTAAAATATTTCCTTATCAAAAGAAGATAGAAATAAAAGATAGATTTCTAATTTTTAAAAAAAGTATTCTACAATAATTAAAATTTTAATAAGACAAATAACTATAAATTAAATGAATTCTAATAATTTTGAATCATTATTTATAATTTCATTAAAAAACATAAATAATTAAAATAAGATTTTCACTTAATGAAAAATTAATCATTTAAAAAAGTAGAAAAAAAAGATTTTGTTTTTAATAATCTTGTCTTTTCCACTTTTGAAACTTCAAAAAAATATGGAATATTCAAATAAAAGAGGATACCATTAAAAGATATTATTATTAAAAGTAAAAAAATAGTAGATTTTTCTTTTGTACACATTCTTTTTCTAATTATTCATATTAAAATGTGTTGTTTTAGTTTTTTATCTTTTTTTAATTAATATTAATGTAAACATACAATTGAGATCAATTTAATAGTCTTGCATCCTTCTAGTCAATTTTGAACCATTGATTTCAATAAGTAAGTTGAAAACTTCATATAGGGTCTCTTTTTTTTAATATATAATTGTGTCTTTTCCACTTTTGAAACTTCAAAATAAAAAAAATATGGAATATTCAAATAAAAGAATACCATTAAAATATATTATTATTAAAAGGAAAAAATAGTAGATTTTTCTTTTGTACACATTTTTTTTTTTCTAATTAATCATTCTAAAATATGTTTTTTAGTTTTTTATCATTTTTAAAAAAATTAATATTAATGTAAATATACAATTGAGATCAATTCAATCATCTTGCAACCTTCTAGTCAATTTTGAACCAGCGATTTCAATAAGTAAATTGAAAATCATATAGGGTATGCCTTCGGCATAAAAATAAAAATAGAATATCCTAATAAAAGTAGATTAAATTAAAATATATTTTTTATCAAAAAAAGATAGAAATAAAAGATTTGTAATTCAAAAAATAAGTATTCTACAATAATTAAAATTTTAATAAGATAAATAACTATAAATTAAATGAATTCTAATAATTATGAATTATTATTTGTAATTTCATTTAAAAACATAAATAATTAAAATAATATTTTCACTTAATGAGTCTAAGGGGTTGAGCTTAACTGGTTAAAACACTGGGTTCTCACTGTGGAGACCCAAGTTCAATTCCCAATAAGGACATCTAAAGTGGAATTCTAAGATGTGACTCTTGGCCTTCCATAGGATGGGGAAGGTCTTGGGTCAATCTAATCAAACATAATAATAATAATAATAATAATAATTCAAAATATTGCGGCTTCGGCCTATTTTATATATATATATATATATATATATATATATATATATATATATATATATATATATATATATATATATATATATATATATATATATATATATATATATATTCACTTTATGAAAAATTAATCATTAAAAAAAGTAGAAAAAATAGCTAATTCTTTCTTTTTTAATAATTTTGTTTTTTCCACTTTTGAAAATTCAAAAAAAGATGGAATATTCAAATAAAAGAAGATACCATTAAAAGATATTATTATTAAAAAGAAATAGTAGATTTTTCTTTTGTACACATTCCTTTTCTAATTAATCATATTAAAATATATTTTTTTAGTTCTTTTTTAAAAATTAATATTAATGTAAACATATGTTGAGATCAATTCAATCGTCTTGCATCCTTCTAGCCAATTTTGAACCATTGATTATAATAAGTTAGTTGAAAACTTCATATAGGGTATGCCTTCGACTTAATTAATAATTATAATATAATATATAAACATTATAGTGAAAATAAACATTTTTCTTAAGAATATAATTTTAATTTAATTATAAAATCTATATAATTATAATTATAATAATAAAATTAATCTCAAACTTAATTATTAATTATTAGTTTAAGATTATATTTATGTAATATTAATTATAATCAAGATTGCCTATTAAGGGGCCTTGTAGGGTTGATCTTACATTGCAACAAAGAAAGCAGGGGATGTGGGAAAGACCTAGTCAGGATTAGATGAAAATCAATTTTGACAAAGCATCTAAAGGTAATCCTGGAGTGTTGGGGGTAGGTGTTGTTGAAATAAATATATATATATATATATATATATATATATATATATATATATATGAAATAATTTTAGCTATTGGAGCACTATGACTAAAGGATGGAACCAATAGTGAGGTCGAAGCTCTAGCAACTCTTTTTGCAATGAAACTAGCTAATAGAATTGATGTGTCTAAAATCCATCTTGAATGAGATTCACAAATTATTGTGAATGCCTTTGGCATCTGGAAAAGCTCAAAATTGGAAGATTAACAAATATATAATCTTTTAATATTAAATCTTATTCAACAATTCCAAGATTTCAATTTCTCCTACATCCCATGGGAAGGCAACAAGCTAGCTAACAGAGCTTTGAATTTGGGATGAGGATTAAATAGTATTGATAAGATTGAATGGTGGGAGAAATTCGAAGGGGTGTTATGTCCCATTGAAGTGGATGAAGGCATGGTGGCGGTACCGATTGCAGAGAGTACGTAGAGGTAGGTGGTCTTTTTTACACCATGAAACTAGATAAACACACAATGAACAAGCTAATAACTCTGCTATAGGTTGGCTCGAGGTTGTGGAGATTATACGACACCAGTGAGAAAATAGACAATACGTTTTCTTTATCACCAACATGTTCAATATTCTTCTCAAGGGAACAACTTTATAGAGGGGAGATGTCTGACTTTGCTAAGTGGATAAACTCGGATTCAAAGAGGACTGCAAATTGTGGCAAGAAGGAATTTGGGTAAGTCAAAAGAGATGGAAGTGGACTTTTCACTTGGAGCTGCAAGTCTTTAGGGTGCATTCAAGGTAGAGATATCAGAAGAACGAATGAGAAACCTTCAAAATTGAAGATCCCAAGATTTCAGCTATGGTGGACATGTTGCCGGGGGAGAAATATATGAAATATTCTTTTAGATATCATACTAATGTGGACGTGGCATCCATTTTCTTGGCATGGTGCTTGGAACTGGGATCAAAAGATGATGTCAAATGGGTAATGAGGGAGTGTGTGAAAGAGGAATGGAAGGATGATCTCAATCCTTTTTTAGCAATGGCTCAACCTAGTGAAGGTTTGTGGAAAATGGAGGTGAATGGGTTCATGTAGTTGAGTTTGAGTCGCCATTAAGACCATTCCTAGTTTGGGGAGTGGATGATGATCGAGAAGCAAGGAGGGAAGACACACAAGATGGTTGGAGGTACAAGAAAGAGTACCTGAAGGATCAAGAGGCAAGTATGCAAGATCAGGAAGGAGAGGCGACAAAGAAGAAAAACAAGAAGAATCCATACTCCAAGAAAGAAGATTACAAGCTTAGAAAGAGTATGTATGAAGGGGGTCCTTCAAATTAGTAAAAAATAATTTATAATAGCTACAGATGTATTAGGCTTTAGCCTATGGCCATTTTGTAATCATGTCTTGATGTATGAGGGTGTTAGTAGGATAGTTTGAAGGAGGAAATCTGGTTTTTAGTTTGTAGGTCGTTTGGAGAATAGGTTGACAAGATTGATGAATGGGGCATATGTTATGGACTAGACTGCTATCTTATTGCTTTATAATTTTTATTTTCAAATTAATATAAACTAACTTTTATCGATAAAAAAAATATTGATTATAATTGATCTTAATAAAATAACTATTAATAATTATAAAATTATAATATAAACAATAAAGTGAAAATAGGTATTTTTCAATAGCTAAATGAAAACTATTTAAATTTATGATTAAATGTTATAAAATTATATTGTATATATTAAAAAATGATTAAAAGGAAAATTATGATTTTCAAAAAGTATTTATAAAAAATAGAATGATTTCAACAAAAATTATACAAACTATAATTATAAAAGATACATACTTATTTTTTTTTAAAGAAATATTTGTTGTGTAATACTTGTAATGAAATAATTTAATTATTTATTTAGCTTTAATTTAATTTAATTTTATTTAAATGGTGTCATTCAAATTCATATACAATAGTTGGTCAATTTTATTATCTATATTTTAAATTTATTTATTTATTAAAATGTATATATATTTATACAGAGAAATCACTTTATTTACAAGAATATCAATAAAAATAAAAATAAAAATAAAAAGTTATTTAAAATAGACATCTATTTTTTAAATATAAAGAAATCTAAAAAACCCCTAAAAAATAAAAATAAAAAGTTATTTAAAATAAACATCTATTTTTTAAATATAAAGAAATCTAAAAAAAACCTATCATTCCTATAAATTTGCTGAATATAATACCAAATTTCTATGCCTTCTACATAAATTTTATTTATAAATCTTTTTTTTTTTTGATTGGTAATGGGCCAAAGCCGATAAGGTGTACAATACCCAACCCCTTTGTGGGATTTGAACTTGTGACCTCTCTTTCAAAAATACAAGTTCTCTACCACTAGGCCAACTCAGATTGTATGTTAAATATTTGAATCTTAAATCACTTAAATAATTATATTTAAATTCTATTTAATCAGATTTATTATTCAAATAAAAGCATTGACATTTATCTTTTATTTTCTACAATTGAGAAAAAAACATATTTAAAAAATATTTATAACATTTATATCTATCTTATAAAAGATGTTTTTATCTTAAATTTGCTTTATCTTTATTATTTATTATTTTTAAATCAAGTCAAAGCATAAAACAACAAGCCTTTACTAAAAAAATAAAAATAAAAAATGGTAATGTTCTTTTAGCAAATAATTAATAGAAAAGATAAATATATTATTTTATATAGATAAATTGAATTTGTTTTTAATTTGTTTTTTGCTAAAATTGATTTTTCTCCTTAACCAATAAGAAAAAAGAAGAATAATATTTTTATAATTATTTAAAAAAATAAAATAAAACAAAGAGTATAGAATTTTGTTGAGACAAATTCATTAATGACAATAAGGACGTGACATAAAGAACAAATTATTAATAAAAGAGATAAATATATTATTTTGCATAAAGAAAATTGAATTTTTTTTAATTTTTTTTTGTAAAATTGAATTTTCTGCTTAACCAATAAGAAAAAAGAAAAATGACAGTTTTATAATTATTTAAAATAAAAATTAAACAAACACTATAGAATTTTGTTGTAATCTTTTATTTCTCTTTATTGATTAGGCAAATTAATTAACGACAATAAGGACTTGACATTGGTAGGGATAATCAAGTGGTACTTCTCCAATCTAGAATATGTAAATGGCTATCCAAAACAAAGTAATCATTTTCACAATTTTCTTTCTCCCACAAAAAAATATTGAAGGAATATATAGAGATTATATCTAAGATATGTATCCTAGTTACCTAACACACAAAAAAATAATAATTATTATGTTCACATATGAATGCAAAATGGTCGTGAATAAAAATTAGAAGCATTTAATTTGACATGTTTAAAGAAAAAAAATATTTTATTATTAATTTTTTTATTTTATATTATTTAATGCTAATTATATCTTAATTATATCAAAAAAATATTATTAATTATTGGGGAATCCACTTTTTTCTCAAAGATAAGAATAAAAACACATATAAAATAAAAATATAATGATATTATAATATAAAAACAATAGTCTTACTAACTTTTTTTGCTTTCCTCAATTTAATAGAAATATAAAAATATAATATAATAATAATATAATCATATCTTAATAACAATTTAATATTAATTATAATTTTAATAATATAATAAATTTTTTAAGTGAAATAATGAACAACTATAACATTTTAATCATATTTTATCTATATTTTTCTAAATATAAGTATGTGAAGGTAGAAGGAAGATCGAACTACTGCAACGAAACTGCTTGGGATATGCGCGGACACAATGTCACTGGAAAAATCATAATAGCAAAGGCACAATTTAGTCAAGATGATGATCTTTTATTAAATCCAGGATATCAAACGAAAAAACTCGTTTTGAAGAATAGGAAAAATAATATGGAGTCCCTTGGAATTCTGATGCTCTGCTTGTTGAGATCGATCTGGAAGAACATAGTTCTGAAACCAGGCGCTTTGTTTAATAGGACTCGAATACCTGTATGAAACCCTTGCGGGAGTCATTTCAGAAACCTCATCTTTTGAAGAAGAAACCCTAGCACAGAATCTTGGCTGAGGACACTCAAAAGCGGCGAAGTTGCTTCAGGAAAAGAAACGCAGGAGACAACCCAGAGTGCGGGAGGCGCACAAAAATATTTTCAATAGGCTCTGGAAGGTGAGAAGTTGCAGTTCCCTGTGGAGGCAAGGTTTGAAACCGAAGATGCTACAGCCAATCCAATGCTCCTCCAAGTGAAAATCAAAGCACCAGGAGCCGCAGAAGCTTCGAATGCCACCAGATTTCTGAGAACTATTTCTGTGAGAAAATCAAAGCGTTGAGGGTGGAAGTCGGATCGATGCTCGCAGGGGCTGACACGACTTCCATGACGTCTTCATGGAGGAGTTAATCTCCTCCACTCGATTTGCATATCCTTCTTTGCCCACTTGCTATTGCATTTCGTGTTTTCATTTATTCTGCTTTGCAAATATTTATTGCGATTAACTTCACCCACTTGCCCTCCCCCGCGCGGATCTAACCTTGGTTTCCAATGGAGTCGGAGTCAGACGGAGATATTAGTAATCCTAAACCCTTGCCACAGACATTACCAACCCTAGCTAAGTCCTTTGTCGAGACTGTCGCCCAGACTGCAAATGGAGTCCGCTCAACGACGCACTTCCTTAAGACTCCAACAGGTGAAGGACCCAGTCAGGACGGTAAGCTCCCTTGCAATTCCTTGGGCTCTTTCTGCATTTCTCCAAACTCTGAAATGGATGAAATTATTTCAAAAAAATGTAGATTAAGTGACACTGCTATCTTTTTTGCTTGTGTTGATGCTCAAAAATGCCCACCTAGAAAATTCATAGATGACTGGTTTCATAATTTATGGAATCTTAAACTAGGGCTTCAAATTACATTCTGTAGACAAGTTCAGAGAGGTCTCTTTCTCATTTTCTTCAACACGCATGAAGCCCAGTTGGAAGCTCTTAAACGCTAGTACTGGATGGTTGGAAATACATCTTTTTGAGCCCTAGCCTTGTCTCCAGAGGCGGTTAATGAGGAAGTCCTCGCGCTATCCTCTCCCAGATGGGTCATCCTCAAGGATGTCCCCCCCTTTTTGTGGCGTTTTCTTCCCCAAATAATGGCACCTTTTGGTAAAATCGTTAGGGTTGATGAAACTACTAGATTGGTGCCCAACCTAGACGCAAGAATGCTTATCTCAATCAAGCCCAGAATCGACATTCCACCATCTTTAAACCTAGATATTAACAGAGACACATTCGTCTGCCTGATTGAAATACTTGGAGGATTAAATGCTTGTTTTCTCTACAAAAAAGAAGGGAACATTCGCAAAAATTGCCCAATTATCAGTCGTAGGAAGCAAATGCATAATTCTGGTGAAACTTCTGTAAACCCTAAAAATGTTAATAATATGCAACCTCCCCCTCCTATTATTGAGATCCCTAAAGACGTGTTGTCCACAGATCCCGGTCCCTCTCCTATTGTCGCTAACCCTCTCGTGCCCGATCGCGCACCCTTGGCCTCCAAGCCCCTCATCCCTGTTTCCGTCCCCTCTCACAACCCTGTTGACTCGCTCGCTGATGGTTTCCAGCTTGTTACATCTAGGAAACGGAGGCGTAAACTTACCCCTCTCAAAGCCCTAAACCCTAGCCATTCCTCCTCCAACCAGTTGGCCTCTTCTCCTAAATCCCTGGTCCCTGAGTAATCCCCTGTCAAATCTATGGTTAGAAATATGGTTAATAAGTTGGAAAACCCTAGTCGTGATGATGACGCTAGCATTAGCAATAACCTTGCAATGATCCTCAGATCTGGAACCCTCGTTCATTCAGTCTCCTCTTCACTTGCAGGACTTACTTCTAACACTAGCACCATTAATCCCTCGGCTTCAAATTCGCTCAAAGAAATAGAGGACAATCATATAATAGAGGCTATATACGCCAATAAAGGTCTAGAAGAAATTAGATCTGGCACTATGCTCCCTGACTTTCTAGGCTCCCAGTTGTCTGGGTCCGACATAGGAGGAAATGCCGATACTAGAGTGGAGCCTCCCGAAACCAGTGAAGATGATGAGGAATCTATGAAAGGACACTCCCTTATTAAAAAAAAGGGTAGGCCTATGGGCTCCAAAAACAAGAAGAAATATGGCGATCAACAACGATCTCCCTACCAGCCCCCCATAAACCCTCTACCTTGATGAAATACATATCATGGAACATTCGCGGCCTTGAGTCGCCTGATAGAAAATTTGTTATCAAAAGGTTTTTGGATTTGCACAAAAACTTAGATTTTCTGATGTTACAAGAACTTAAATCTGTTGGGTTCTCCCTCGACGCATCGCTTGACTTCATTTGGCAAGATGCAATCAAAATCTGTACCAACCACCCGAAAGGTAAAGGAGGGTTGGGCTTCTTCTCGCCCCTAAATGGGCTATGCACATCAAAGATAAAGGAACCTCTCCCTGTAATAGAGTAGCTTGGGCTACCTTAGAGATGAAGGGTTCTTGCTTTGGCATATGCTCCATTTATGCTTCTAACGATTATAAGGAATGAATATCCCTCTAGAATTGGTTAACTTCCCTCCCAAATATTCCCTGGGTCATGTCCAGGGACTTTAATATGACTGAATCCCAAAATGACAAGGCTGGGGGTCTCCCGTTTGAATGGAAAAACTTAGAAAAGCCTCATTGGGATAGATTCAAATAGCATCTGCAACTCTTTGACCCCTTGGAAGCCACTAAACCTAACAACCCTAACCTATGGCACACCTGGTGCAACTTTCAGCAAAGCACCAATTGGTCTACTCTAGGTTAGATAGGTTCTACGGTAATAAAGACTTCTTCTCGTTTTCCCCCAACCAGTTTAGGAATGTGGTTGCAGTCCTACCAACTACCCTGTCTGACCACTTCCCCATCTTAGCCATTATCAACATCAGAAACTCCATCACCCCTTGCCACTCCCGCAATAAGAAATTCTTGCTTAATACCTCCTTGCTGTAAGATGAGGATGTCCTTATTGCCATCAAATTAATTAGACTCTTCAATCTGCAACCGCATCTCCCCCAATCCCCCTTGAGTAGATGGCAGACGAACATTTCTTCCTGGCAGATTCTTCTCCAAACGATTGGCCAGAAGAAAGCCAAGGACTTCAGGTTCATAGAAAAAATCTTACTCTGCACCTTCACTCCCTTGAGCATGAAATTCAACTGCAGCCCTCTTCCCCTACCTTCGTCAGGCAGGTCTCTGAGGCTAGAGATATCCTTAGAAAGCACCAACAGGTTAAGATTAGAGGTGCTTTCATCAGAGCCCGTAACCATTGGCTCCAATTTGGTGATAAGGGCTCCAAAATATTCTTTAATATGCTCAAACAAAAACAGATCAGGGAAAAAATTGATAGAATATCTATAGACAATAAGGAACTCCTTGATATCTATGACATCAAAGAAGCCTTTGAAGTATTTTACAAGACTTTGTTTACCTCTGAGGATAATGAGGCTTTGGCAAATGCCCACACCAGATGTAGGACCATTATTCCTAATAGAATCTTTGAGGACGAATCCAACCTCCTCAAAGCTAAGCTAACCGTGCATGAAATCAAGGATGCCATTAAGGCTCTTAAGGATAACAAAGCCCCAGGCCCTGATGGACTTCCTGCTGAATTCTACAAAACTAACATTGACTAGATTGCCAATGACCTTTATGATATCTATAATGAAGCCCTTGCCACAGGCACCTTCGGGGAATTCATAAATAGGGGTATCATTAAGCTTATCCCGAAAGAAGGGGACAAAGCCTTGATTAAAAATTGGAGACCAATCACCCTCCTTAACGTCTCCTATAAGATCCTGGCCAAAGCCTTAGCCTCCCGACTTGAGAAGATCCTCCCCAAGTTCATCTATTCCACCTAAACAAGGTTCATCAAAGGCAGGTACATCCTGGAAAATCTTGTAACGAGTTGGGAATCCATGGAATGGGCTAGGACCTCCAACCAAGACGCTGCCATGTTCCTAGTCGACTTTGAGAAAGCATATGACAGGGTGGAATGGAACTTCATCCTCATGATGCTCTCTGCCTTTGGCTTTCCTAGTGAATTCTGTGACTATGCTCGAATCCTCCTTAAAGATGCATCTGCCCTACTTGAGATCAATGGGACCCTCTCCCAGTCGATTCCCCTCTCTAGATCAATTAGACAGGGCTGCCCCCTTGCCCCTGCTCTGTTTGTCATTGCTTCCGATGCCCTGTATTATCTCCTTAGAGATGACACCCTGTCCCCCCATGTCCAAGGCATTACCTTGCCGAATGACTTTGAGCTGATCAACATCCAATTTGCTGATGATACCTCATTCTTCCTGAAGCTCTCAACACACAATATTGATTCCCTCAATAAAAAACTTGACATTTTCGGTAAGGCCTCCGGAGCCCGGGTATCCAACACCAAATCCATTCTACTTGGTTGGAAAGAGAATCCCCCAAACTGGCCTTAATAGTTTGGCTATGCGTGGGGAGGACCCACTAAACTAGTCCGTTATCTTGGCATTCCCTTTTCTTTATCTCCCTCTCTTAAGGACATGTGGGGCTGGGTGAAGGGAAAGATAGACAGTAAACTCAACAAGTGGGACAATAGGGTTCTCTCCCTTGCTGGTAG
The DNA here is from genome assembly GCF_030272615.1 of Cryptomeria japonica. Lineage (NCBI taxonomy): Eukaryota > Viridiplantae > Streptophyta > Pinopsida > Cupressales > Cupressaceae > Cryptomeria > Cryptomeria japonica. The sequence continues at coordinate 132,694,929 of NC_081405.1, read as the reverse complement.
GATTCAAGTCTGCCAAAAAATCCTATCCTCATACAGTATCTACTACTCCTCGGTTTGGATGTTTAGCAACTACCAAATCCTTCAAATCCAAAAGGCTATCAGACAGTTCCTTTGGTCGGATGGGAAGGGTAAAAGGAAAGCCCACGCGGTCAAATGGACCTGGTGCCACTTGGATAAAAAACTTGGTGGGCTAGGCCTTAAGGATCTTAGACTGCAAGGCATCTCCCTTGCAGCCAAATGGATATTCCACTCTTTGGAAGGGCAAGAACCCTGGAAAATCCTCATTAGGAACAACATACAAAATGGTGTTCCCAAAACAACCAAAACTTGGAAAGCTCTCCCACTCAGTGACCTAATTGCTGGCAGCTTTCCTGTGTTTGTCCAAGGCACCTGGGTGTTCAAATCTATCTGGAAAGCCTAGGAGAATGTGCGTGGTCTAATCAGCAACTCGAGCATCAACTCTGATAAGTCCCTACACGGTGAAAGGTCAATATGGTGGAACTTGCATCACAACTCCAAACCCCTTGCCCTAACCCAAGGCTGCTTAGCTAAGCATTGGCATAATAAAGGAATCAAGTACATTATGGATATTCTTGAACATGATCACCTTATTAGCTGGGAAGCCCTTAGCACTAAATATGACCTCCCTGCATCTCATAAGAAGACATACAATATGATTAAAACTGCTTGCGTTCCCTTTAACCTCCCTAAGAACACCCATGTAGACGCCCAGAGGTACCTTTCATTCCTATGGAAGGATGGCTCTACCCTCCCTAAAATCAAAGCCAAATCTATCTACGCCCTGTTAAACAGTGATCCGTCGGTGATTGAGCACGTCAACAAACTATGATATGTTAATCTTAGGCCCCACACTTGGCAGCAATCTTTTGTGAAACTCTGGCGATCCCCCATTCCTCCTAAGATTCAGTGCTTCAGATGGCAACTTATGTTGGACAGATTACCTATTAAGATATCGGCTGAATATGACTAGTGCTCTGTTTGCAGAAAACCTGAGACTGCGCGCCACATCTTCTTCGATTGCCCCTTTGCTAGAGATATTTGGCTTCTGTTTGGAATTTCTATTGCAGAATTTGTGTTTCCTCTTGATATAGTTACTGGTTTTATTCATGGACTGAGAAAGGATACTAATCATGTTTGGCAAATCTTATCTTCGTATATTCTTTGGTTTGTTTGGAATCTCAGAAATGAGGAGAAGTTCCAAGGTATTACAAGGGAACGTACTGAGTTTTTTAAAAAACTCACACATTACAAAATTGTTGTGAAGGTCTGTTTTGTGATGAACCTCGAGAGAAATAAGCTACTGCGGTTCCTAAAAGATGGTAGGGCAACCATGTTTGTTTACGAGATGCAAGACGAGTACGAATGGGCTAGGATCGCAAAGAACCAGACCTCCTTCGATAAGGCAGTGTAGAAGCTGATAAAGGATCTACAGGACAGCAGGCCTCCTCCCTTCAACAGGATTGAGATGTGCTCCCAGATCCTTGCTAGAAAGAAGGTGGTCTGGATGGAAGGCGAACAGGGTTGGACCACATGGCTGGAGGATCAGGATGAGATCCTCCAATTCTGATTTATTCTGCTATGCCCCCTCTTTTTGGATAGTTAGATAACTGTATATATTCCTCTAATTGGCGGTTGAGGCCTTGCCCCCCGCTCCCTAGTTTTGTATAAACTCTCTGTCTATATTTTGAACTCTCGATTTCTAATATAAAAAAAAAAATATAAGTATGCTAATTTAAAGTATAAAAATAATGAAAAAAATTGATTAATAATTAATAATGGTGTTAATACTTTGTATCATATATGATATTGCTATCAAAATTGAATTGTATAGTTTTCGAATCAAACTCATTGACCCATGTTTCATAAATAATAGTTCACAATAACCTATCACCTATCTCTCATGAAAATGAATAGTCCACTTAACACTGATTGCATTTAGATACTTACAAAAATGAGATGAAGCATAGCACTCATTGCATTAAGCAATGCTCATAGAAATAAAAGATAGAAATGAAACATTAGATCTTCCCAAGATAGTATCAGTAGTACTCCAATCTCAAACATAACATGGAATTTCTTAATTTGCAATCTTATTTAAAAAAACTCAAAAACTCCTTCAACTAGATAGTCACAATGAAGAGACCTCAATTCCAAAATCCACTACCTATTTGGGGGAGATTGCCTGCGCTCACGAAGCTGTAACGGTTTAGAGGATTAAACGCTATGGCATTGGAAACAGAGAAGAACAGATTAGCGGATTTAGCAGGGAAGGTGGTGTTGATAACAGGGGCATCTTCTGGGCTGGGCAGAGAATTCGCAGTGAGCTTTGCAAAGCAGGGATGTAATGTTGTTGTTACAGCTCGTAGGTTGGACCTCCTCCATTCTCTGTGCAATCAAATTGAACAGCTCAATTCCTCTTCTAAGGCTGTGGCGGTGCAGCTGGATGTTAGCTCTTCAGAGACACACATTGATCTGGCTATAGAAAAAGCTTGGCATTCCTTTGGTTCCATCGACATTCTCGTTAACAATGCTGGTTACAGAGGTACGAATTGCATTAGGTTTCTTTTCTTTACATATTCAATTGATTGTATAGCATAATTTTATCTAAATTAGTTATAAGCTTTTTCCGAATATAAGTTCCAGGGTTTGATAAATGTTGGAAAACAATTCTGCTACGCAACATAAGGAAACCAGAAAACAGATTTACATGATTAATATAATAATTTCTGTACAATCATGGAAACATATTTACGGGAGATATTTTATTTAAAAAAAAAAAATAGTGCCAGCATGGTACAAAAATATCAGCACAATCCTTCCCAATGCCTTTGAAGCGAATATTCAAATTCAGTGCAATCCATCTGTTCCATTTTATACATTTGGGTACCATGAACTTTATTCTTGATAGATAAAAGAGGAATTTTACATGGCAACTTCTGATTACACTGGATGCTAAATAACAGGCCTTTAAAATAAAAAATCTGCTTACCCGGATAAGGTTGGTATCCCACCAACCGGCTTAACTACTCAGAACAGGAGGGATGAGCGTCCCCAGTAGGAGCACGTATCTTGGACTCCAAGTCAGCCATACCGGCAGCAGCAGCAACTCCGCAATTTGTCCTAATGCAATCACCACAGCCATGATCACATCTTCGAATACACCCTCGACCATAACCCCAGATTTCCTGAACTTCTATTAAATCAAAGGGAGGATCTGACCATCAAACAACATCACGACATCCCAAAATTCCGACACACACCCCACCTTCTCTGCCATGGTCTCCTCCAAGCCCATCAACCTCACCTTACTAATGGAGAGTCAAGGGCCCTGGAAGGTTTCTTCCATAGTGGTTCTCCCTCTACGTCTCAAATAGATGCCAAAACAATGCCCCACTATTTGGCCCTAGACGCAGAGGCCAAGGCAGGAAGAGTTTCTGCCAAAAGGGGGCCGCCAAAATGCAGTTTTAGCATATTTACTCACAATGTACAAAGGTCCACCCTAATCAGCTACAATTTGTTTTTCTTATATTCAATGTCTTGAACTTGCACTCCAGAGCTGTCAAGATCTGCTTGAGAGAAGAATGAGGCAAAGCTGCATGCTCATCTGTGGTGTTGCGCCTGCACTTTGCCCACTATCCCCGGTGTGGCTCTACCATAATCTGTTCCCCTCTCCTTTCCCCCATCCCTCCACCCAAGGCACCGGTTCATAAAACTTCTCAAAGAAGTTCAAGTTTCTCCTCCTATGGCAGGTACACTTCCTGCATGAAGAAATTAGCCAGCAGTAAGAAGATGAACCAATTCTCCATCCCAATGCCAATTGCTTGAAGAAGTCATTTGCCACCATTGAATAATTTCGTTTTACACCCAGCCGTTCTCTTTAGCCATCCAGCCCTAATATATTTTGAATAAGATCCAAATTGACCCCTTTTAGGCACTGCCAAAATCAATTTAAATTTTTTGACTGAACCTCCTTGCACTTAAAGAAAAACAGATCATGGTCTTAATGTGAATTGGGGTACAAGAATTCTTAGAAGTAGATGTAGTGCAATGGATGAATGCATGAAAGAGAGTTAGAGGAGAGAAGGCAGGGGAAGGTCACTTCTTCAATATCACATTCCACCATGATTTATTTCTAACATGCAGCCTATATCTGAAGTCTAAAGCACTTCCTTGGGCCATGCTACATCCCTAGAACTTTATTGTGTGAGATGATGTCATGAGTTCACAAACCCTCAATCTTATAGTGAGTGGACCTTCCAATGTCAGGGAGCCAGAATCATCTGTATTGACTAACCAGTCAGATGGAGATACCCATTGACATCAAAGCTAGAAACCAAGGAGAAAGTATTTTTAGTGTCCCCAAAATTTGCATGGAGGTTCACAGGTTAGTTGACCTATTGGAAGCAGTGGGTGAAACTAAAATGGTGGAATTTCACTGCCAACACTTGCTCTCCCAAAGAATGCAATTTCATCCCACTTAGGAGCGGAAACTTTTTCATTTCCAAGGTAAAGATCGGGGAGTCACCTTAAACTTCTGAGAATAGGATGCGAGCTCATAAGCTAACTTTAAGCCTTATCAATGCCCATGCTTCTGCCTCATTGTTCATTCTATGGGGGATGAACATAGAAGAGGCTATAGACATTTTACCTTCACGATTCATTGTCTCTAAAGATACATCCAGTCCCAGCTCTGCTTGGGTTACATCTAGAGGCTCTGACAAAATTCAGCTTCAATCTAGATGGAATAGGAGGATGCTACCTGTCCTTCATCCGGATGACCTTGAGTACTTATTTTGGTTTCCCTTTAATGGGGAGCTGGCCTTATTTTTGTCCATTTGGCTAGCAGTGTGTGATCTTCTTCCTCCAGGGAATAAGAAATGAGTTTTGATTAATTGAGAAATAGAGACATAAATCTTACTGAACAAATTTTCCACAATAATCTCAGCTCTATGAATTCCATCCTATCACCCTCCAACCAAATGTTCTATCAAATGAGAGAGGGATGGTCAGCCAAAGTGCCTCTAGTTGTGAATCTTGTGATTTCTTCCTATGACCTTAGCAGCTTCTAAAATAGAGGTTGGCTGAATTCAAGCCATATTCAGTTTTGAAAGAGGCACTCACTTCAACTTCAAAAGCCCAACAACAAATATGTTGGGCATACTCAGAGAAGAGCAGGAGGTGCCGTGTTACAGGGTGAGAGATCACATCTACATGGGACGTGAAAATAATACTATTGTGGAGTTGATTTGGGTAAAATTTTCTGATATACCATCTTGCTCTTCTGAGGAGTTGGAGGATGATATTGAAATTATACCTCCACTGGCCAGTGAAAAGTTATGTTAAAAATGTGCTCATGGATTTGGGAATAATGGGGAGGTCTCTAGTTTTTTAATTTTTGTATGGACAGTCACTGATGAATGATAACAGTAATGGAATAGATGGATGAATCTGGCCGTACCAAACCCAAGATAAAAAAACTACTGTAACAATGCTGCAGTGCAATATAAGAAAAATAGAAAACAAATTTACATGAATATTGAAAAACAATTCTGCAGCGCAACAGAAGAAAACCAGGAAACAGGTGTACATGATTAATATACATTTATTTCTGCACAGTCATGGAAACACATTTATCGTAGACATTTTATTAAAAAATAGCACTGCCATGGTCCAAGAAATATCATCCCAATCCTTCCCAAATCCAATGCCTCTGATTTGAATTCCCAAATTCAATACGATCCCAATTTTTTTTTCTATATAAAAGAAGGGTTTTATTTGGGACCTTTGTGGAATGGAAAACAATATTACTCTGATTACACTGGATGCTAAGTAACAGCTTTTAAAATTAAAAATTGGCTGACTGCTTACACAGATAAGGCTGGTATCCGACCAGCCTAACTGCTCAGGACAGGAGGGATGGATGTCCATCCTTGGAGTCCAAGTCAGCCAGACAGTAGCAGCAGCAATTTCTCAACCTCTCCTAGTGTGGCGATCACAGCCATTACCACATCTTTGAACATGCCCTCGACCATACACCAGCTCTCCTGAACTAAAATTAAACCAAAGGGAAGTTCTGACCATTAAACAACACCAGGACATCCCAAACTTCTGACACATACCCCACCTTGTCTGCCATATCTCCCAGAAGTCCATCAACTTCACCTTATTAATGGACAGTCAAGTGCCCTGTAAGAGTTTCTCCATGGTGGCCATCTCTCTATCTCTCATTCAGATTCCGAAAGAAAGCCTCACTGCTCACCCATCCTTGGCCATAGAAACAGAGGCCAAGACAGGAGGAAATTAGCCAGCAATAAGACGATGACCCAGTTCTCCATTCCAGTTGCCAGTTGCTTCAAGAAGGCATTTGCCACCATTGAATTTTTCCCTTTTACACCCAGCCATCCAGCCCTAATTTATTCTGGACAATATTCAAATTGATCCCTTTAGACACTGCCAAAATTAATTTAAAATTTGAAACTTATCAGTGAAGATCATCCGACCAAACTAACCCTTTTTTCACTTAAAACAAAAATGGGCTATAATCTTTATGTGAAGTGGGGCACAAGGATTTGTAGCGGTAGATATGGTGCAATGGGTGAATGCATGAAAGAGGTGTAGAGGTGCTAGGTCACCTCTCTAATATCACACTCAACCATGATTTCTTTCTAGCATGCAGCCTATGTCTGGAGGCTAAAGCATTTCCTTGGGCCATATTACTTCTCTAGAACTTTATTGTGGACTAGAAGCATCTATTTTGACTGGCCAATCAGATTGAGATGCTTATCAACGTTAGAACTAGAAACTGAGGAGAAAGTGTCTTGATTGGCCCCAAAACTTGCATGGAAGTTCACAGGTTAGTTGACTTCTAGGAAGTAGTGGGTGAAACTAATGTGCTGGCATTTCACTGCCAACACCTCTTTCTCCCAAAGAATGTGAAAGGAAAATAACATGAAGTACCAGAAATGAACTAATTAATGAGCAATTGTTTGAAGGTAGAATATTACCATAAAGATGAAAAGCCAAAATCAAGAGCAACCACACCAAGATCCAAGGAGGAGACACCAGACTTGTAAGGGGGAAAAAGCAAAGAAAAAAACCCCATATCATGAAGATGGCACGAAGCCTAAGAAAATGCAATGAGAGAAAGTGTGAGTGAGCTTAGCATAGAAATGCTTCCATAAAAAGAAATGAGAGAGGCACCTCAAATATATAGAGGTGAGAGTGGAGTTGCAAATGTAATCCCTAAGTTTAAGCATGCCATCTAGCATCCTATGTGTGTGCAAAGTGTCACATTCCTTATAAGGAGGAAATTCGATATTCCACATATTTGGAATAAATAAAATGAGTTATGAGAACTCAAATAAGACAAAGGACTTGTAGGGATTCCTTAGGAATATTCCTACAAGTAACAAGTAAAAGGAAATGAACTTTAACCAAGTAAAGATTAATTCTAATTGAATGAAATTGAGTTTCGACCTAGGAGTGGCAGGCTTTTTCATTGCCAGTTTAAAGACTTGGGAGTCACCTTTAACTTCTAAGGATGGGATGTGGACCTCTTCCAAGGATAGTATATGGAGCTCGTGAGCTAACTTTAGGCCTTATTAATTCCTGTGCTTCTGCCTCATTGTTTGTTTGATGGGGGATGAATATAGAAGAGGCCATAGTCATTTTACCTTCATGATTCATCATCTCTAATGATATTCTCAGTCCCAGCTCTGCCTGGGTTACATTTAGAGGCTTTGCCAAAATTCAGCTTCAATGTAGATGAAATAGGAGAATGCCACCTCACCTTCATTCTGATGATCTTGAGCAATCATTTCATTATCTCTGTAACAAGGTCTTGGTTTAGTTTTGGTCATTTTGCAAGCAGTTTGTGATCTTCCTTCAGGAAATAAGGATGGAGTTTTGATTAATTGAGAACTAGAGACTTAAATCATGCTGCACAAATTCTCCAGGATAATCTCAGCTCTATGAAAATTCTCCTATTGCCCTCCACCCAAATGCTCCACAAAATGAGAGAGTGAAGGCTCAGCCAAAGTATCTCTAGTTGTGAATCTTGTGATTTCTTCCTTGGGGTTGCCTATGAGCTCAGCAACTTCTAAAATAGAGACTGGCTGAATCCAAGCCATATTCAGTTTTGAAAGAAGTTAAGAAACCGGCACTAAATATGTTGTGGATGCTAAGAGAAGAGCAGGTTGTGTGCTGTTGTCTCCTCATCTTTGTTACAAAGAACACATCAACATGGAACTTGAAAATCTTTTCTCACCAATTCATCCAAAGTTAAGATATGGGAATGGTTGCCAACCAAGTGAAAGTCCCTACTTTTGGCACACAGTTGTTTGACCAAATCTCTTTTGTCAGGCCCATCTAGTCCTTCAGGAGGAGCAAAAAGCCCAAAGGGTGCCAAATATCCATCATTGACAGAGTATTCTGTGAATGAAAATCTGTTCCACTACAAAGAATCTTCCACAGCTACACACCTGATCCTTCTTACATATAAAATATACTTCAATCTGTTTTTTGATCTGGCAGAGCTTTGAGGAGTGGTTTTCTTGGAGCTGAGAAAAGTAAGGATCTCAGCTTGATTGTAAGAACCTACCAAGGGTTCTCAACTCAGACAATGGGGGTTTAGTTGAACTTGTTGCGTTTTATGTTTTGTATTTTGCAATTTCTAACAAGAAGGCTAGTTTTGAACAAATAGTATGCAAAAAGCAACATTGGAAAGAGCTGGAAATTAATTGAACTTCATAAAATTAGGATTATCAAACCCTTATTACATCCAATTTGCATAAACACCTTCAATAAAGAAATCAGACGAGACCAGGAAGATTTATTGTCAAATATCTCAGATTTAAGAAACCCCTTATTTATCATTGCTGCCGTACAACAGCAAATAATAACAGCAAAATTATTTATCAGTCCAAACTACCCGGAATGGTGAGTTTAGCAGCTCAAACTGAAGCTACCAGCTAGGCGTTTCCTTTAGGATTTATTTCAGAATTTTTGGACTCCCCCTTCAACAAAATCGTACCCTTTCAAGGAAGAAAGGTACGGCAGTACAAAAACCCCAGCTGTAAACACACTTATTTTTGCCTCTGTTCTGACTCTGTGGCTGCAATCAATCCTTTACATAAAAAATTTATAAAACCCTTTCTAATCTGCCCAATCTTGGTTTCTGGATAAAACCAACTGAAAGCAAAATCAACTGATATTTCACAGCCTCTAATGCTGCTGCACAAAAATCCACCGTTTTCCTGTACCGATACCTTCAGATCATCTACAGGAAGAAACCCCTACTGAAACCCTCAAGCCAAAGTCTCCTCAGAGCAAACTCAATATCAAATCTTCACATAATGAAAAGAAGACCTAAAAACGTCTTTTATCTCTTCCCTTTAGGGTTTGGCGCTATTCCCAAGAAAAGTACGATTTGGCATTAAATGATATTTTAACTTTTAATATTTATTTTTGACTATTGAAGCTTCAAAAATAAATCTCTTGTCAGTTTAATATAAAAGTGGTTCCATCCGATGAGAAATAGACCCTCACTTAAGTTATAACTTAAAGTGACTTTAAAATATTAAAACATTAAAGTTTGCCATTTAATATTTAATTAAAGTAATTAAATATTAATATTTCTCTAAGTATCCATCAGAATTGCCTGCCGTCAGAATTGGAGACTGCCAAGCCATACTCTGCCATTGCCCAACCCATTGGCTAAAAATAGCAGGACTGCTAAAAATAGAAAGTGTCTCAAACGGAGTCCTGGAGACCTCAAACGAAAGCCAGTCCTGTAATGCTCTCTCTGAAGATGAAGAATCAATCTTCGGGAGACCCTCTGACCAACCTCATTAGCCTACGAGGGTCAGTGATAGGCTAATCTACTCAATTGACATATGTCAACTAGAAGGGGACATCATAGTCCGCCCCTCTTGAAATTGCTTGTCCTCAAGCAATCTCAACTTCGGATGCTGTAAAATCTCCTCTCTCTCCCAAGTAGTACGTCTCCTGAAATTCCTCTCCCTGAACTCAATGATAGCCTCAGGTACAAGTATCAACTTCCCCTCATCATCTAGGGGTGGTAAAATTGCAGAAGGAACATTACGGTGTCCCAACGCCTTTTTGAGACGTGACACATGAAACACATTGTGTACTTTGCTATCTGCCGGTAAATCCAACTCATAAGCCACCTCACCTATACGCCTGGTCACTCTGAATAGGCCATAATATCGTGGCTTGAGCTTCTCTGCTCCACTCCTCCTGAGAGTAGATTGCCGATATGGCTGCAACACCAAATACACCATGTCTCCTACCTCAAATGGCCTCTCTGTCCTCTTTTGATTAGCATATTACTTTTGCTGATTCTGTGCCTTGGCTATATTCTTCTTAAGAGTCTTCACAATGTCCTGGCTCTCCTGTAGCATGTCTCCCGCACTAGGCACCCTACTGTCACTCAGCATTAAGTCAATGAAACTAGGAGGCTCATACCCGTACAGTGCTGTAAATGACATCATCTGAATGGACATGTGGTGAGTGGTATTGTAACAATACTCACAGAGGTAAATCCACTTCACCCACACCTTTTGCTGCCCTGAAATATAGTTCCTGAGGTATCCCTCCACCCATTTATTAACTATCTCAGTCTGACCATCAGTCTGAGGGTGGTAACTGGTGCTCGGTGTAAGCTCGGTCCCACAGAGTCTGAAAAGCTACTGCCAAAAGTGGCTCAAAAACCGAGTATCCCTATCACTGACAATAGTCCGAGGCAAGCCATATAATTTGAATACCTCTCTGAATAACAACTCTGCTACCTGAATAGCTGAATAAGTGGTGGTAATCGGATAGAAGTGGACATACTTCGTCAAACGATCCACAACCACAAATTTGCAATCACGTCCCTGTGCTCTCGGCAACCCTGTGATGAAATCCATAGATAGACATTCCCACTTCCTGTCAGGAATTGGAAGTGGCTGAAGTAAACCAGCAGGGTATGTATGCTCTTATTTATTTTGCTGACAAACAGGGCACTCTCTAACATACTGTAGAACATCCGCCTTGAGCCCTTTCCAAGTGAAGTGCTCACAAACCTGTCTGTAGGTTTTGAAAAACCCGGGATGTCCTGCCATCGGTTCATCATGAAAGAACCGCAGTACCCTACTCCTCAACGCTGATCCTATGATCAAGTACACTCTCCCCTTGTAAATGATCAAGTCATTTACAACTGTATACCTGCTGTCCACTACTGATCCCTCTATCACACCTGCAGCCCAGCTATCTTTGGCATACTCTGCCAATATAATATGCTGCCAATCCTTTGCTATCGGGACCATAGAACTCAGGTGGGGACGACGTGACAAGGCATCTGCAACTACATTCTATGTGCCTTTGATATAGGAAATATCAAAGTTATAAGCCTGAAGTTTGTTGACCCACTTTTGTTGTCTGTCATTTAAGTCACGCTGCCCAAGGAAATGTCTCAAACTATTGTGGTTAGTCTTAATGTAGAACTTTCTGCCCACTAAGTATTGTCTGAACTTGGCCAGTGCATGCATTATGACCAACATTCCTTATCATAAATGCTGTAAATCCTCTTAGGTCCACGGAGTTTCCTACTCTCATATGCAATAGGGTGCTTGCCCTGCATAAGCACGGCTCCAATGCCCTCACCAGAGGCATCACATTGTAACTCAAATGACTTCGAGAAGTCAGGTGTAGCAAGTACTGGACATGAAGTCATGAGCTCCTTGAACCTATCAAAACACTCCTGGGCCTCAGGAGTCCATAAGAAGGCACCCTTCTTCATCAAGTCTGTCAAAGGTGCTGCATGGCGTGAATAACCGTTAACAAAACGGCGATAGGAAACCACATAGGCCCAAGAACCCACGCAACTGAGTAAGGTTCACTGGAGTAGGCCAATCTTCAATAGCACAGATCTTCTCTAGATCCATCTGCGCTCCCTCTGCACTGATAATATGGCCCAAGTACAATAACTTAGTCATTCCAAGGTCACATTTGGATTCCTTGGCATACTAGGACTCCCTACCCAGAATGCTCAAAACTGTATCTAAGTGACTGAGGTGCTCCTCCCAAGTACGACTGTAAACCAGTATATCATCAAAGAACACCAATACTGATTTCCTCAATTGATGTCTGAAGACTTTGTTCATTGTGGACTAGAAAGTAGCAGGTGCATTGGTTAGCCCAAATGGCATAACCACGAACTCAAAATGTCCATAATGACAACGAAAAGCAGTCTTCTCAGTATCCTGCTCACAAATACTAATCTGGTGATAGCCTGATCTCAAATCAGTCTTTGAAAAATAACAGGCACCATGTAACTCATCTATGAGCTCATCAATACGTGGAATGGGATATCTGTTTTTGAGCGTCTTCTTATTAAGGACCCTGTAATCAATACACATCCGCAATGTGCCATCCTTCTTCACCAAAACAACTGAAGAAGCAAAGGGGGACTTACTAGGCTGAATATGTCCCATAGCCAGAAGCTCCTATATGATTTTCTATATTTCATCTTTCAGGCACTTCGGATGTCTGTATGGAGTAATCATCACCGGCTTCGCACCCTCCTCTAGCTCAATGATGTGCTCAAAACCCCTATCTGGTGGCCTCCCTGATGGTATGTCACTGAAAACCTTGTTATGTTTGGTTCTCAGTATCTGAATGTCAGGATGATATTCAACTTTCTGCGCATCCTGCTGTATAGGCATAATCATACACTCTGCTGCCCACTCAGTCTGATTGTGGCGTACAAGCCTCTCCATCCGCCTGAGTGTAATCATCCTAAAGTTGCTGTCCTTAATAGCTTTCAGCACATGTGTCTTTCCATCAACAGTGAAAGACATCTCCATCTCCTGCAAGTCAAGTGTAAACTTGCCTAGCTCATGCAACCACCTCATACCAAGGACCAAATCTGTATCACCCATCTGAACCACATAGAAATCAGTTTTGAACTCATAATTGTTTACACGCAATTGGAGTTGTGTAATCATCCTGATACACTTTAAAGTGTAACCATCTACCACCCTCACATAGATGCCCTCAAACTCTTTGTTTGGATTCCTCTCTTCTCACCTAACCTGGCATCAATAAAGTTATGTGTGGCTCCAGTATCTAGTAGGGTAATAACTTTCTTACCAGCAAGTACTCCTCTCATTCTGAATGATCCTTCTTGCTGAATACTAGTGAGGAGTGCCTCCTTAAGGTGTTCATCACCTTCTGCATCCATCTTGTCAAGTCTCGGAGGACCCGGTTTGTCATTTTCAGTCTCTAAATCATCATAACCAGCAGGCTGACCTTCTTGATCAGATTTTGAATCTTCATAATATGCCCACATTACTCTATTTGCCTTGCCCTTAGGCCTCAAAGGACAATCATGGTTGGCATCATATGGACCTTTGCAATAAAAACATAGTTTTTTCTGCCTCAAATCGTTAAGTGTCTCACGATCTAAGGGGGGAGCTGCCGGCTTTCCTTTGTAATCATTTCTAAAGTCTGATTTTTCATTCCCTTTGTTGTAATTCTTATTATCTTTGAAAGACGTTGACCCTTTTGACCCAAATTTATTTTGTGTGGTTGTCACATCCATACTTCGTGCCTTTTTAATGGCAAGTAGAAGTGTTGGGGGATCAAATGCTTTGACCCAACCTTTCAAAGGCTCCATGAGTCCCTCTATAAACAAGACTACTAACCGCTGATTTGACATGTTATTTACCATGCATGATAATTTCAAAAACTCTGAAACATACACCTCCAAGTTCCTTGTTTGTTTCAGCTGTGCTAACTTACGGAAGTAAGACTCAGGATCTTTCTTATCAAACCTCTCCACTAACAAATTAGCAAACTCCTGATAGGTGGTAATCTCATCATGTTGGAGAGTGATGAGTCCATTATGCCACCACTCGTGCAGTACCGTCCAAATGTAAGGTTGCAAACTTAATTGCATCCCTTTCAATCATGGGTCTCAGTGTGAAGTATGTATCCAGTTTATGGATCCAGGACCTAGCTGTAATTGCACCGCTGCTGTCATAATAAGGTAGAGTGAGCTTGCTTGTGGCAAACTCAAGATCTCTATGTTGGAAACGAGGCCTCCTCTCTTGCTTGTCACTCTCTACCTCCCATTTTTGCCTCATGAACTGATCAAAATTCAAATTCTGCCTAACATCAGGTGGAAGAAGACTCCACTCAACATGTACAGTCATGACGTTATCAACAAAGACAGGCTCTGCCTCAACTCTAGCAACATCCTCAGGTTCCTCTACCAAGAAATTAGGCCTTGAAGGCCTGTCAACTGTGCGTGTAGCTGCGCTGTGAGGTCTAGGAATATTGGCTACACTCCTATTATCCTCTGGTTCCTGATTGTGTCGGTTTGGAGGATTTATACGCTCCATCATGGTGGTGAGTGCCTGTAAAGCCTGAGCAACCTGCTACTGCCCCGTAGCCATAGTCCTAAAAAATTCTCTTGTCTCCTCATCCTCAGCTCTGTGGCCTTTGGGTGGACTGCCTGTATGCCTATCACCCATAGTGTCTGACTGCCTATTAAGACTCTGTTCTCCTTCAAGGAGGGCTCTTCTGCGTGTGTAATACTTGTGTGAACCTGCTTCCTGTGACTGCATGTAACTTCTAAACCCTTAGGATGGCAAGATTTAGCTCTGATACCACTGTAAGAACCTACCAAGGGTTCTCAACTCAGACAACGGGGGTTTAGTTGAACCTGTTGCGTTTTATGTTTTGTATTTTGCAATTTCTAACAACAAGGCTAGTTTTGAACAAATAGTATGCAAAAAGCAACATTGGAAAGAGTTGGAAATTAATTGAACTTCATAAAATTAGGATTATCAAACCCTTATTACATCCAATTTGCATAAATACCTTCAATAAAGAAATTAGACGAGACCAGGAAGATTTATTGTCAAATACCTCAGATTTAAGAAACCCCTTATTTATCCTTGCTGCTGTACAACAGCAAATAATAACAGCAAAATTATTTATCAGTCCAAACTACTCGGAATGGTGAGTTTAGCAGCTCAAACTGAAGCTACCAGCTAGGCGTCTCCTTTAGGATTTATTTCAGAATTTTTGGACTCCTCCTTCAACAAAATCATACCCTTTTAAGGAAGAAAGGTACGGCAAATCTGTAGGCTATACATGCACAAAAACCCCAGCTGTAAACACACTTATTTCTGCCTCTGTTCTGACTCTGTGGCTGCAATCAATCCTTTGCATAAAAAAATTATAAAACCCTTTCTAATCTGCGCAATCTTGGTTTTTGGATAAAACCAACTGAAAGCAAAATCAACTGATATTTCACAGCCTCTAATGCTGCTGCACAGAAATCCACCGTTTTCTGTACCGATACCTTCAGATCATCTACAGGAAGAAACTCCTGCTGAAACCCTCAAGCCAAAGTCTCCTCTGAGCAAACTCAATATTAAATCTTCACATAATGAAAAGAAGACCTAAAAACTTCTTTTATCTCTTCCCTTTAGGGTTTGGTGCTATTCCCAAGAAAAGTACGATCTGGCATTAAATGATGTTTTAACTTCTAATATTTATTTTTGACTATTGAAGCTTCAAGAATAAATCTCTTGTTAGTTTAATATAAAAGTGGCCCCATCCGATGAGAAATAGACCCTCACTTAAGTTATAACTTAAAGTGACTTAAAAATATTAAAACATTAAAGTTTGCCATTTAATATTTAATTAAAGTAATTAAATATTAATATCTTTCTAAATATCCATCAGAATTGCTTGCCATCAGAACTGGAGATTGCCAAGCCATACTCTGCCACTGCCCAACCCACTGGCTAAAAATAGAAAGTGTCTCAAACAGAGTCCTGGAGACCTCAAACGAAAGCCAGTCTTGTAATGCTCACTTTGAAGATGAAGAATCAATCTTCGAGAGACCCTCTAACCAACCTCATCAGCCTACGAGGGTCAGTGATAGGCTAATCTACTCAGCTGACAGATGTCAACTAGAAGGGGACATCACATTGATTCTGGTCTGTAAAAGTCCTGAGCTAAGGAGGTCAATGCAGTAGATGAAACAGTTCTTAACTCATTCATATCTTCCATCTTCACTAGGGCAGGGAATCCTTGTCAGGAGTCCTCTTAGAAGTTGGCGCTTTAGACATCACTTTTTCCCAAGTTTATTATAAACGATATCTCTGTGGCCTGTGATGTAATTCAATGAATAAGCCTTGTTAGAGAGGATCCAAGGAGTAGGAGCATGCTGAATTATCATTGTCAAGATATTTGGCCCATAATAATTTGCTCCAAAGTTGTGGGAATCAACATAAACTCTCCAAGCCTATTGGACTTCTAAGTTTTGATTTTAGTTGGCTAGATCTTTCAAAGCAGTCCTCCACCCTTTTCAGGAAGACAAACTGTGTCCTAGCTGATCATAGTGAATATTCGAATGTATGAGCCTCAGAAATTCCTTGCCATAGGAAATCCTTCAGGTGCCTGTACACGGGGTATTGGTGAACACAACTAGAGCCTGCATAATGAAGAGCATATAAATATTAAATAGGAAGATCTTGCACGACTGATTTGGTCATTGTGAATGTCCTGGCCAAACTGAGCCATTTATCTTTCCACATGGCAGCTTATTTAATAAGCTTAACCAGGAAGTTTTTCCATAGCTGTTTTCTATAGTTTCCAGTGACTACAGGAACCCAAAGATTTTTGCTTGGGAGATCACCGATATAAAATTCTATTTTGGTTACCAGTTGTTGCATTCGAAAGCTTGTGTTGAAGAAATACACCTCCCAATGTTTCATTGCTCATCGTTTCCCCAAAAGCAAGGGAGTATGAGCTTGGCGACTGCTTTATAGTCCTTGCTTCTTGCCTTTTGCCTAGCCCAAACAAAAATTGTGCCACTCACAAAGAGGATATGGCTGACAGCTTGTGTATTGCTAGCAGCTTTTTTCATCGAGGGAGCCACCAAACCTAGCTTTAGCAATGAATTTGCTTTTAGCTTCTGCTAAGATGATAAAGAAGTGGGAGATGGGATCCTCTCAAGCTAAGGCAAAATATTGCTGGGTAGCCATTGACAAGGACTGAAAAAAGCAGTGTTCCACGGGCGTTGGGGACTGGGGGACGGGGGGACGCGTTTCCGGGACGGGGGACCAAGGGCCTAAGTTTGGGGACGGTGGCGGGGGGGGTGGCGGGGTGGTGGTGTTGATATAGTTATACATATACATATAGTACTTGAAAAACTAGTTTTGAAAAGATGTATGACAGTATTACAGTATAAGAATTACATTTCAAATGAGACTATAGGAAATTTGAAATACTAAATCTAAATACCAAGATTTCTAAGTTGTGTTGTTATATGGAGCCTAATCAGACTCGAAGGTTAGATTTTCCCTACTTCTATCGGCTCAATTTCCCCCTATATTTTTCAACGAGGGTTTGGGGGCAGCGCCCCCAAGTTGGGGTCAAGGGGCATTGCCCCTTGCGGGGTCAAGGGGTAGCGCCCTTTGCGCGTTCCTTGTCGCGATACAAGGCGGGGTCGAGGGGCAGCACCCCGCGAGGCCAAAAATACTCTTATTATTTTCTAAAGGCGTCGAGTGTTATTTTTCTATTGGCCCACGTCCAATTAGGGTTACCCCTTAACCCCCCAAAAAGTCACATGTTTATAAAAAAATGCTTTTTTTGTTTGCTTTTGACGTTGGTGACGGGAGACATCTGGGCGTCCCCCTGTCCCTCGAGAGACATCTGCACGTCTCTCGAGAGATAGGGAGATGCCCAAACGTCTCCCAAGGAGAGGCCCAGACGTCTCTTGGGAGACGTCTCCACGTTTCCATGTCTCCCTGGGAGATGCGGAGACGTCTTGGCGTCCCGACGACGCTTGGGTGGTGGTGGCGGGGGACGTCGCGTCCCCGTCCCCCCGTCTCCGAGACGTTTCTTACAGGGAGACGTGGCCAAAAAGGGGGGGGGGTGCGTCCCCGTGGAACACTGGAAAAAAGGGCTTTGAGATGCAGCTACAAATCTAATCAGGGCACTCTTTGGAGAAATTTCATACTTTTCCATGATTGTTCTTAAAATACTCCAGGCTACTCTGTCATAAGCAACGCTTATACAAAAGCTTTATAACCATGCCTTTTTCCTTGGAGAATTTAAGGGAATGCATAATCTTGAGTGATGATGATACTATCAAGGATTTGTTTTCCTTCATTGAACCTGTTGTGCTCCTGAGAGATGATATCAGGCAGAATTGTTTTCAGTTCTCTCAGCTATGGTGTTCATGTTAATCTTATAAATTAATGTTGCAATGGGATATTGGTTTGTATTCATCAAAAAAGCAGTAAGCATTCTTTTTGGGAATGAGCACCACAAAGTCAAATCTTTGAGGATTTGTTGACAATAGTTGCAACTTCATTTCCAATGATATCCAAGAAAGCTTGATAAAAGTGAAGAGGGAAACTTTTACCCAGAGGTATTGTCTTTCTACCAGTGTTCCACGGAAACGTGTTTCCCCCTCCCAGGCCCAAGTCCCCCCGTCCCCGAAACCCGTCCCCAAAACTTTTTCCCTTTTTCCCCCCGTCCCTGAAGCTCGTCTCCGCGTCCCCCCGTCTCCTCGTCCCCAGCATCCATGGAACACTGCTTTCTACATACTCAAAACTACTTTCTTTAATTCTTTTTCTGAGAAAGCATTCATAAGATATTGATACTGTTTTTGGTACATCAAATTGGGAATGCATTCAGTAAAAAAATCTTATTCCTCCCTCACATCTTACCTAGATTGGGAGAGAAGTGATTAGAATAACTACATTGCCTGATTACAAATGTCCCCTGGCATTGAGAGTGAAGTGCCATCCCTTGTCTTGATGTTGTATGTCTGTTACTCTATGTCTGGCAACAATTGCTCTGTGATAGTATTTAGTGTTCCTATCTCCCTCAGATAGCCAAGCCTCCTGAGATATCTGCCCCGAAAACGTGTGCTCCATAGTATATAATTCCTCTAAGGTAGCAAGATTATCTTTTTCTTCTAAGTGTTTAATTGTCTAGATCAAACACTTGAAGCTGTCATTGATTCTTTACAGTTTGTTTTCCAAGGCTTCCTTTTCCTCTATGTTGCTGGGTTTGCTGCAGAAAGTTCCTGTACCTGCCCCAAATGGGACCAGCTCTGGGTCTGGGTCCTCAAGGGCCTGCCTAGGCATGAACCAGGTACACTCTTCCTCCTTTCTCTCATCTAGAACTGTGCATGAGACTTTCTTCTTTCACATACACTTGTCTAGGTTGTGCAGGCAATGCGCAAGATAGAACCCACAGGGCAGGTATGCTCCTCCCCCTTCTTCCACCACCCAACTATTAGAATATTTAATTATATTTTAGTCACCTATATTTAGTTCCTTGTTTAATGGTCATTTAGTTTTTTAGTTAATTAGCTTTTAAGCTTTATTTAGCATTTAGCTTTTTAGTTAATTAGCTTTTAAGCTTTATTTAGCATTTAGCTTTTTCTTTTTAGTTAATTAGCTTTTAAGCGTAATTTAACTTTCACACTTAATTTAGCGTTTAGCTCTTTAATCTTTTACTTTAACGTTATGTTCTAATTATAGGACATCGTCTTGTATCCTCTATATATACATGTGTATATCGTTCAATGTAATTATCCGATTATTGAATCATTCATTCAATTTATTTTTCATGGTATCAGAGCGGGTCAATGGGATTCTTTAAAGTTTGGCGAATTTTTTAATAAAAATTCATGGCCTTCTTTCTGGAATATTTTCCAGATTTTTTTATTGTTTCTTTATAAAAAAATGATTTTGCTGTTTTGAAGGTTTCGAGGATTTCTTGTTCGTGGGTGAATTTCTTTGTGCTGGGCAGCAGTTCATTTTTTTTTAGCGTTCTGGAGATTTTTGGGCCTGCAACTTGGAGTTTTTTTTTGCAGATTGAAAATTTTCTTAGTGTTTCTGCAATTTTCGACTAGGGTTTTAACCCTTCAGTTCAAGTCGAAATTTTATTCTGGTTACAGATTCTTGGTGGGTTTTTTGAGACCTCAAATGGGTCGTCGTCATATTTTTCTAGGTGCATCATTTTCCATGCCTCAATTTTTGAGCCGTCGGATCTACATTTTGATTTTAGATTCTTGGTGGGTTTTTCGAGAGCTTTTCTGGGTTGGTCTCAGATTTTTCTGGGTGCCTCGTTTTCAGTGCCTCAAATTTTGTGCCACCAAATTTGCCTTGGAATTTAAAAACAGTCAGCGATTTTTGCTAATTCTGTGGATGTCGGGAATTTTGGTGTCTTCTGGGTGTCGTTTATGTTGTACATCCGACCTAGGGTTTCTAACCCTATTTTTTTTGCGTTTTTTTTGAAAAAAAAATCATCAATATTTTTCTGTTTTTTTTACAAAAATATCAGAGGTATTTTTTTATTTTCTGCAAATTATTATTTTTTTTCTGATTAATTTTCAGGAAAAATTTCAGGTTTGAAGTTTGTAAAAAATTTTAATTTCTGGGTTTCTTCCAAACCTCGAAATTCGCGCCTTAGAATCCGTGCCAGAATTCTCCTCCAGGGTTTCAGATTTTTTGTGCAGCTGCTTCTATTCTGATTTTTGAATCAGATTCTTTTTTCTCATGCTTTCACTAGGTTGACCTCGTTCAACCTCCATTTTTGTGATGGCATCTTTGACCAACATCATGTTGGAACACAGTCAAAAGTTCAATAGCTGCCACAACACCTGGAAACAGTGCATGTTCACGATATTTGAATATCGTTACCTTTATCAGATTGATTTAGGCCAGACCTCATCTTATAGGTCTCAAGGTTTTCACGATTTTTTCCTAAAAAATTGTCTGTCGATTTTATGATTTTTTCCACAAAAAATCATGGGAGGGTTTTCACGATTTTTTTCCTCAAAAATTGTTCGCAGGGTTATGAAAATTATCTCATCTGTAATCCGCGATATTCGCGTAAGATTTTAATTATCTGGGTTTTACCCTTTTTTTCCACAAAAACGATGATTTGTAACCTCAGATTTCTTGGTTTTTCGATTTTCTCCTCAAAATCGTAAAATCTATTTTCTAGGGTTCCTATTTCATGGTTTGACTGTTTTTCCTCAAAATCGTGCTTTGTTGTAGTTAGTTTGGGTCGCACCTGCCAGGGCGAACATCTGCAACCATGGTATCTTGCAGTTAGTTTTGGAGTTGATACTCTTCTGTGAAAGGGTTTGCCGATTTTCCTCAAAATCATGGTTTCAGGTTTCAATTTGGTTACCCAACGTCAGGTTGGATGGATTCTGGTATTTTTGGTCATTAACACTTTTTAGATCCAGGGAGGGTCTCCACCGCTGTGATCAAAAGACCCGTAGTGTCTTCTGTAGGGTAGTTAGTAGATAGAATGACCATTAAGGGAGGGTATTAGAATATTTAATTATATTTTAGTCACCTATATTTAGTTCCTTGTTTAATGGTCATTTAGCTTTTTAGTTAATTAGCTTTTAAGCTTTATTTAGCATTCAGCTTTTTAGTTAATTAGCTTTTAATCTTTATTTAGCATTTAGCTTTTTCTTTTTAGTTAATTAGCTTTTAAGCTTTATTTATCTTTTAAGCTTAATTTAGCTTTCACGCTTAATTTAGCGTTTTGCTCTTTAATCTTTTACTTTAACGTTATGTTCTAATTATAGAACATCGTCTTGTAACCTCTATATATACGTGTGTATATTGTTCAATGTAATTATCCGATTATTGAATCATTCATTCAATTTATTTTTCACCAACACCCAAAAAGGAAAAAAAAAATCTAAAACAAGCCACACTAGAGCTGCAACTGCAATACGCTATATAGGAAGAACTGCTCCATGTTTATTTGGTTTGGTAATTAATAGAAATAAATTTCTTGAAACATAGTTACATTAATTGTGAATCAGCTGGCTGCATAATGTTGTCACATGAGAAAGTAGCAATATTAATAGCAACTTATGGCTCACAATTTTTACAGTAAAAAAATCATGATTTATGCAATTTACCATGATAAAAATAAAAGTTGTCAAAAAATCATCCCAAACCAATAAAGTTGCGGTTTAAACCTTTTTTGTAAATCCTTGTCCTAGCTTTTTGTACTTTTTTGGAAACGTTAGCCTCAACCTTACCCCTAACCCTAACCTGATTTTTCCTGATTCAATCATGTTTTTTTGAAGAAAGCTTTATCTTTTGTTTGGATGATTTGTTCCCAAGAACTATTTTTGCTACTATGGCTCAAAACTTGAACACCCTATAGTTTTGTGGAACCTGTATCCTTTATATCTTATTTCAAAGTTTAGTATCTGCCTTGAACGGATGCCCTTGATGAAGCATTCTCCCAACGGAAGTAGTTCTGCTCTGCATCTGGCAATAATCCACTTAGATCAATTAACTTTATATGGTAATAATACCCTCAGTCGTCAAGTTCATAGGATCCTTTATTTATATATATTTATTATATTGGAAGTCTTTTATGAACTGAGCACTAGATTACATTTCTTGTGAAACATCCTATAAATGCAGAGGATAAAAACCAAATGACATTGGTCTTAAGGGGATTGTCTTCAACGTTCTAAAACAGCAGCATAGGGTTAGCTCCGAGGGTTGATCCATTTCTGAGTTAAGAGGAATGCTTTTCTTTATGTGGTAGGGATGGAGGTGGGAAAAGACTACAGTTTACATTCGAGGTTTTAACAAACATAGATTCATCCAGAGAAGCTGCAATGAGAGGCACAAAGGATGGGTGAGGATTATTTGAGAACAGTTTTCTGCTACTCGTCTTGTTGCAATTAGCTCCAGTAAGAATGTAATATCCCCTAATTCTTGTTTTTAAATATAACAAACCCTTAGCTCACAATAATAGTTTGCACAAAGGAAATACTACCAATATCAAACCTTAGTACATTTTGTAGGGATTTGCACAAATTAAACATGTATATGAAATCTTTGTTACTTCCTGATGAAATCGATTCAGAAATTACAGTTAATGGTTTATTCTTTAATCAGATATAATGTTCAGAAAAACCAAATTTCATCTCAAATCTGCAGCAATCTATTTCTTAGTGAAACATCTCTGAGACACCTCAAAAATTTGCTTGATATCCACTCTTTAGATTGCCATGACTGCTGCTAGTTGAAGGGATATTTTAATTCAAACTAAAATTAGTCAAACTTGCACAATGGTGATCTCCATGTAAAATCATTATAAGCAATTGTGGGTTTTTGTCCTCCCATTCTAGACCTAGAGGGTTTTTGTCCTCAGGTTAATTGAACCTTAGTTCCATGCTCTTTTACGATTAAAAATCAAATAATAAAAATGTTTTCTCAACGATGCCTCCTCTTTGTTTGGTCTCTCGTAAATAGAGTTTTCCTCCAAAAGACATATCTCTTCCAATTTCCTTCATGATCCTTGATTGATATTGTAGATACTAAAATAATCCTTCTATTGTCATCATCAGTATAACTATTATCATTCCATTATTATTTAGTATCATTATCATCCTATTATTAATTATTCACTATTATCATCCCATTATTATTGATTAATTATCATTATTATCCATTAATACCAATTATTATCATTTAACTAAATTATTCTTTATTATTTAATTAATGAGCTAATTATTATTTAAAAAATCAATAAATTCATAATTTTCCCCTTACAAGTTAAATCTTTCATCAAACTAGCAGCTTCCTCATAAAAAATCCATTAAATAAATTAACAAACTTCATCGCTATCCTCCCATGAGTTAACTTTATCATCAGAATAGCAATTTTCCTCACCTATTTTCATTGTGTGTGTGTGTGTGTGCATGTGTTCATGCATGCATGCACGCACATGTGTGTGTGTGTGTGTGTGTGCATGTGTTCATGCATGCATGCACGCACATGTGTGTGTGTGCGCATGCGTGCACTCATAATTTTTTCAGTAACAAAAATATTTTAATAACTCATAATTTGCAAAAATGAAAATACTCATAAGCTCATAATTCAATAATTTGTCAAATGTCAAAACACAATGAAAATTACAATCAATATTTAATAATCTTCATATTGCTCTTCATCAAAAGCATCAAAGTCTAACATTTGGTTCAATTCCACTTGGACTGCAATAAGTCACAATGCCACTTCAACTAGCCATGTGCTGTACAAGTTGCCTCATCTAAATATATTTTCTCACAAGTTGTGCAACAATAACGTGTAAATAAATACACTCGAGTTAGATCCCAATTCCTCATCACCCCCTCATTGTAATCAAGTTTCTGAAGGCCTTTGGAACGACACAAACCTTCATGACATGTGCCATTTTCACAATTTTTCACTTAAGGGCAAAATTATGTACACATGCATTTTTTTGTTTATAAAAATGTTTCAAAAAAATATCTTTTGTTCTGTTGTTTTCGGACAGCCGTTGGGTTCCCTGTGGTGCCGGAGAGGGACCCTGGGCAACCCCAGTGGGGAACCCAAACCGTACCCCCATGGGTACTGGGGTTTTTTAGAGGAATCCAATAACTTAGCCAAGACCCACTGGAAATGTATGATGTTTGTTAGGGTTTTATCATGGTTTAATTTTGAATAAAGGGACATTACAAAGAACATTGTTGATCTGACCTGGAGACCTTTCAAATCTCAGGCTTTGATTCTTTTGATCTGTATCCTTTCCTCAGCTTGAGCTTGGCTCTTCCATTGACAACCACCAGCTCCTTTATTCTTACTAATCTCTGCTTTCTGCTTCCCCTCTATCTGCTGGCAATTCATCACCTCCTGCCAGTCCAAGCCACACTGCTGCTCCTTGACACATTGCTTTATTGAGTTTATCTTATAAAACATATGTAGATACCATCAATTGGATGATCAATCAGTCATTTTATTAAAAAATGGTACCACCATTGTATAAAGAATATCAGCCCAATCCTACCCAATGCCTCTGCAGTGAATTCTTTAATTGAATACATCCCATCTATTCATTTTATACATTTTTTATGCATGAATACCATAAATCAAGAAACTGTTTCCTGAAGCATTAAGTAAAGTCCCCATGTCAATTACTGGTTCAGATGGATTGGCAAGGTTTGATTGATTACTACTGTTTGTAATGAGGTTGAAGTCCACGGGTGTAAATTTGAACAGTATGTAATTTAAGTGGATAAAACATAAACCAAATTGATGTGTGGGTTAGCTGTGTCCATCAAATCAACCTTTATCTTTTTTTATTTATTATTGAACACATCTCTCTAATTATATTTTAATTTTTTTGACAATTTGGAGGGTTTGACCTTTAAAAATTTTTGGTAGGTAGTGTGAAATCACCACTGCAGTATGAAGAGGAAGAATGGAACACTGTGATAAACACCAACCTGAGAGGGGCCTGGCTTGTTTCTAAGGCCATTGGCAATCGCATGCAAGATGCAGGAAAAAAGGGCTCCATCATAAATATCTCATCTACTGCCAGTGTTAATCGGGGCAACCTTCCACGCTCCATGATCTATGCAATCTCCAAGGTTGGACTCAACCAGCTCACAAAGGTACCTGCAGCTCAAGCTTCTCTTTTACAACTGCTTGTGATTAAATTGTTATAATTTGCTCTTTTTGGAAGGGAAAATTTGAGATTTTAGATTTGCTAGGTGCTAATCTTTATTATTAATTCTGCAACACATTAGCATTTGGCAGATGTAAACTACTATGGTTTTAAAGAGTAGATAACAGGACCAATAAATAAAATAATGGCCAACTTGATGATGGAATTTCCAAGATAGTTAATTGGTTAACTTCTTTTCTGGCACATACACAGAGATCTAAGCTTGCCATAGTTGAACCTGGTTTTTTTTTCATGGTGACACTCAGCCACAATCACTAGATCATAAACTCATCCACTTGGTGAAATCATTCGTCTATCATAACCATGTACACCAAGTTTCTGTGTTGGGGTGTGTTGTGACCATTTCACACATCGCCCCATTGTAAATGGGGACTCCTGCTTTTTGCTTTCTAGGGTTTGTTTTCTAGGTCTTTTAGGGTTTTGTCTGTTAGCCTTTAGCTTTAGAGTGTCACCAGGGGGATCACCTGGATGCTGGTTCTGCTTGAGTTAGGTCAAGTTGGTGAGTGATGAAGTCTGGAATGTCCTGATCCTGAAATTTGGCTAAGTCTGGAATGTCTTGATCCTGAAATTTGGCTAAGTCTGGAAAACTAAAGAATCCTCCAAAAACTAGATTTTGCAATATAACTCCTGGAGGTCTGAAACCACTCTCAAACATCCTGAAAGTATATATGGAATATAACTTAAAGTATACAAATTCCATAAAATTATCTTGACGGAGAGTCTAAAAATGTCAAATTTCGCTCCTGACCCTTCCAGAGGCTCCAAAGCGAATTTCGCTCCTGACCCTTCCAAAGGGTCCAGAGCGAAAATCTCCATAAGACATTCTAGTTTGACCCAAACTTAGAACCAACTCGTTCCCAGGCATCTTTGAGGGCAAAACACTTGTTTGGATGGAAAAATGTGAAAATGAAGTCAGGATATTGGCCAAGATTAGGAATTTCGCTCCTGACCCTTCCAAAGGGTCCAGAGCGAAAATCCTTATACACCTCAATTTATCTCTTATCAAGACCAAGTTCCTAGTTTCCAAGGCACGTGTGGAGGTGTTTTTGAATGTTCTTGCCTTGAGAGGGAGTTGGATGATTTCAAAGATCAAGATTTTGCTTAAAAAGTGATTTTCGCTCTTGACCCTTCCAAAGGGTCTAGAGCGAAAATCAACCTAGGACTCATTTCTTGCCTTGTTTGGTCAAATTGAGAAGTCTAAGGCATTATCAAAAGGTGGAAAGAGCATGTTGAAACCTTTAGGTATGTTTGGAGATGAAGAAAATGAAGGATTCTGCCCAAGAAAGGCAATTTCGCTCCTGACCCTTCCAGAGGGTCCAGAGCGAAATTCCTTAAAATCACCTTTTTCTTACAAGGTCAAAGCAATTTTTTGGTTTTTTATGGCTTGAAGGAGTGTGAGGAAGCATGTTTTGTCCTTTGAAGATAATTTGGATGGTCAAGAGGAAGCAACCTAGCCTAGAAAAGGAAATTCGCTCCTGACCCTTCCAGAGGGTCCAGGGCAAAAATCCTAAAACCTATCTTTTCCTCCAAAGTTTGAGCGAGGCTAAGCTTAGGCATGGGTTTGAAACAACATTTGGATTGCCTTAGAGTGGAAATGGATTGCCATGAATGCAAGTTTTGAAGCCAAGGAAGAAATTCGCTCCTGACCCTTCCAGAGGGTCCAGGGCGAAATTTCCAAGTTCTCCCCGTTTCTTGCAAAATTAAGACAAGATCTTGCTATTCATGATTTGGATGGGAGAGAGGCATGATGTTCTTTGCCTTAGAAGTAATTTCAAGTTAAAAGCATGAAGAAATATGCCTAAAACTCAAAATTCGCTCCTGACCCTTCCAGAGGGCCTAGGGCGAAAATCATAAAATCAACATATTCCTTCTAAGTTTTTGCTAAGGCAAGGATGCACTAAGGTAGAAATGACCTTTAAGACCATGATGAGTAATTGCTTGCTTCAAAAAACTTGATGATTCTAGGCCAAGGAGGAAAAATCGCTCCTGACCCTTCCAGAGGGTCCAGGGCGAAATTTCCAAATCCCCTATTTTGCCTTGCAAAAACAGACCAAGTTTGGATGGAGTAAATGAGGAAAACCATTGCCTAACTTTGAGTGAGGGATTCAAGACAAAAGTTGATGAAGGAGTAAGCCTAAGGAGGAAAAATCGCTCCTGACCCTTCCAGAGGGTCTAGGGCGAAAAACCCTAAAATCACCTTTTTCCTTCTAAGTTGAATGAAACTAAGTCTGGAATGCAATGAAAGAGCCTATTTGGAGTGCCTTGAAGAGGTTTTTGAACTTTGAAAATGAAAATTTTGAGCCCAATTATGAATTTCGCTCCTGACCCTTCCAGAGGGTCCAGAGCGAAATTCCCCTAAATGCACTATTTCCTTCAAAATTTTGATGAGCCAGCTCAGTGATACAAGGAAATGGACCCTGAAGATTGCCTTGGAAGAGTTCAATGATCAAACTAAGGTGTAATTTTGGCCTAAAATTGAAAATCGCTCCTGACCCTTCTAGAGGGTCCAGGGCGAAATCTTGAAGAAGCTTCACTAAGCCTCAATCAAACCTTGATATTCCCAATTTGCGCTAAATTCCCTAAATTAAAACATTTTGGAAGTTGAATTAAATTCGCATTAATTAAAGGCATTTTTAATTTAATAAATTAATTTTTAGGCCTTGAAATAATTAAAAAAATCCACCTTGGAGGCATTGAAATTAATTTTGAAAATGAAAAAATTAAGTTGAGCACTCAATATTTGTTATTTGCCTTTATTTGTCAAGTCGGCCTCCTTTTTAGTGGTTTTTATTTTATTTTAAGGCTTATTTGCTAGGTCGGCCTTATGCAAGAAGTAGGGTGAGCGCTCTATATAATGGGGGAGTATTGCTTCAAGTTTCAAATCATTCATTCATCCCTTCTAAGTGCGAAATTGAGGAGCGAAATCCAGCAGATTGGAGGCGAAATTTTGCTAGATGTTGGAGGCTAAAGAAGGAGAAGCTCTTTTGGAGGCTAATGGAGGCATAATTCATCCAAAGGAAGACCACAATTCAACCCTTGTCCAGCAAAATCTGGTCTTCTTTCTTCATTTTTCCAAGGTTTTATAGTTAAGCATTCAAGGGAAGGTATGAAGAATCAAATTGTTTGGAGTTCTTATTCAAGATTTGTTTTGATTTTCATAGGTCTAAGTCTTGAAAATCCAATTTCCATTCATAATCAATTTGAAAATGTATAATTCCTGATTTATCATGTCTTTTTTCAAATTAATATCTTAAGTTATACCCTTGAAAGGTCTTAAATTTCATGCTTTAAGTTATGATGCTCAAAGACTAATTTTAAGTTTTTGTGTAGGTTTCAAATAACCACCCAAAGCCAGAGGATCTATTACTTAGCAGACTCTCAATAAAGAAGATTGGGCAAGGACAAGGGCGACCTCCTCCCGTCTAGCATCGACAAGGACGGCCTTCTTCGGTCAAGCATCATCAGGAATAACCTCTTCCAATCCAGCATTCCAAGGCGAGGTACATCATCATCCTGCACATCAAAGACAAAAGAAGTCAGAGCAAGGGTTCGTTGAAGAAGTAGATAGTTTTAGATGAATTAATTAAAGCTAGCTTCTCAGCATCATTGAATTGGATATCTACCAAGTTGCAAGTATCAGACAAGTTGGCATCCTAGTCATCATCACTCCTCCAGTCGGGTTGGTCCACCTCAGCATGTCCAGATTCAATGTACCTGACTCATTAAAGGTGGCACAAACTTCGATGTACCTACCCCGGCTATCCATTGGTCGAATATTCCAGAGAAGACATGTGTCCAATTAATACATTTATTTCATTGGTCAGAATTGAGTTTATTGTAACAAACCCTAATTAGGGTTTTCATTGTAGAATCTTGGCCATTGATCTCAAATTGATCTTAGCCATTGAATTGTATTAAGGGCACTATATAAGCCCCGACTCTTCATTTTGTAAAGGCTAATAGAGAGGAGTTAGGAAATAGTTAGTCATTAATAGTTAGAAATAGTGAATAGTCAGTTGATAGAATAGCAATTAGAGTAGAATAGCAAGAGAAGGCAAAGATTGTTGCCAAGATGTTGTAAAAGACTTGTAAAACTTCATTGAAGAAATGGTGAAATCTATGGGTCGATTCAACAATTTGCATGGTCTCTATACTTCTCAAATTTGATTTCATGTTATTAGATGAGTGGAAGAAATGTGTTTGATTGATGGTGAAATTCTTATATCCATACTACTAGCAGTTTGTTGATTGCAGACTTGCCTTGTGTAGTCAACTGGAATCATTCAGCTTAAGCTCAACTTCAATTGTCGCTTCTTCATTGATATGCATCAACCTGATGGTGTCTATGCCTGTAGCGATGATCTGAACATCATAAAGCTTTCCTCCGAAGATCGCACTAACCTTGTGGAGATGATCCTGCGATGTCAAAACAAGACTTAGTTAGAATTTCATCATAGATCAATCATTGCTCCTACATATCTTAGTATCAGATTTAGATCCTTTCCTCGCCCTCATCCTTTTTCCTTTTTTTTTCAAATCTAAGCCAGTGAAATCTTGTGACTCCAGCAAATCAGACGTTTAGGTCGTCAAATGTAAGTCCCCTTGTGATTCCAGCAAATCACATCATACCACAGAGAGCTTATCCACACGTAGAGATCCTACATAGCAGAACCTTGAAGTCCTTCCGATTGATCCTTTTTGCGATATCTTCAGCATTCGGAGACTTTATTCAAGAGAGGATAAGGTACCTTTAGGTATTTTATTCTGTGTTTGGTCATGTACAAAATACACATCAACAGGGTGGCAGGGGACGGGATGTGTATCCAGGATGAATTATTTGGGAGGCCATTTTTTAGGGTATGGCAGGGGATGGCTATTAAAAAATAGGGGAACTTGAAAAATATAGGAATTTTCATTTACATTGATAAGACATTCATCATATCTAGTATAGAACCTTAATACATAAGTTTAGAACTGACTTGAGATTTCAGGTTCCCATGAGTGATTCACAAATTAACACAATTTCGTTACTTGTCCATGTGCATACATATTTATTTTAACCCATATTAATACTTGGCTATAATGCCCCCACTTTGAATTATAATTTAATAATAAATAATAATAAAATTTAAAATACAAAAGAAAAAAAAAAAAGAAAAATTAAAATATAAAGGAATACAATTAAATATAATTCAAATTTGATTAAAGTTAATGAATGGTCAAAAGGCATGAAATGATAAGTTGTGACTCCCCCAAATATGAGGTATATAAGGGAGAAGAGAACTCATTTGAAGGGGGTATAATCTGGGGAATCAGAAGTGCAGATCTGATTGTGAAAGGTTGTGTCCCTTTCAAAGGGCAGAAATAATGAAGAGTTGCACTCTTTCAAAGGGTGCTAATGGTGAAAGGGTGTGTCTCTTGCCAAGGGGCATACATGATGAAGAGGTGTGACCTCTCCCTCGCATCGAGAGATATAAAGGAAAGGAATCAAAAGCATCCAGTAGCATCACCATCGATCAGATCCGATAAGAACTGTTATTAGTTACAGGCAGTAACATCCTTGTTCTTGGTGGTATGCATGGGGATGTGCTTATTATGTATGCTTAATATATGAAGCTTGATAATGTTCTTATGCAGAATTTAATAGTAATATCAATGTAGACTGCAATATGTATGACAGTCGTACTTAATTACATTTATATTCATAATACATGAGAAGTTAGCATACTCATAGTCTAGTCCTTGATCTTTCGTTAATACCTTCATGAGGATAGGTTGGTTTGTCTAGGGAGAGGCAGAGTAATTCGGTCACAAGATGGGTAAGGTTACGTATTCCTGAAACCTTGAGGGGAAGTTCCCAAGATGGGGTATGGATACATATGCCCTAAGAAACCTTGAGGGAGCCTGCTTGTAGACTGTTTCAAGCACCCTAGCATAGTAATTCCACCATCTTACGCTAGGGCTAGGGAAGAAGTGAGGGCAAACCCTAAATTTAATTAGGTATTTATTGCATTATATATATTTCTAACCCCCAAAACCTAATTTAAGACAGATTAATGCTTAATAATGTATGTTAATTAATGGAAAACAGGTAATCTCCTGATAGGGGACATTACATTGGCATATATATATGTAATTAAACATGCTTACCATGTGGAACGGTGAAATGTTTGTTCTGTTGTATTCAAGGAGTAGTGTATACACACACAGTTGAATGTGCTTACTACTAGGAATAGTCAAATGTCCGTTTGTTCATATTCAAGTAGTAGCTTTATAATATTACATAAATACATCAAGGTTTTGCAGTTCTTTTGTAGTACAAATGTTCACATAACTGAATTGACAGTTTGATTGCATACTTTCTGCCTTTTCAATCATCTGATTTGACTTCAACTAGACTTGGGTAAATTTAATCCAGAAATACATTGGATCATCTGATTTGACTTCAACTAGACTTGGGGTAAATATAATTAAAAAATACATTGGAACTGGAAAATGGTTTGCCCACCATACTGGCTTCAAATTTCAAGATTATATCAATGTCACTTCAAAATGATCCACAATATCATAAGTAATGCATAGGTGTCAAGCATATGGATTGTACTTTAAAAGAGTACTGAAATTTCCCAGTTATAGGGTGCACATCTAATGATTCGAAACCAGTAGATCACCAAAATAGAAGCTTTTTACATTGTTGATAACTCTCTTTGACTGAAGCAACTGGTGTTGTCTTTGATTTCAAGATTTACTTAATTGAGAATTGTGGTAGACTGATTGATAATCGTTAGTTTTAAAAAACCTTACATAGAAATTGTTGGTTTGACTTGTGGTTGCCAAATACCGCATATTGGACATGTTGATAGCAAAGTTTTGGAAAGTTTGGGCAAAATTGAGTACTTTAAAGAAGTGCTGTCTCTATTAGGAGCCACTGGTAAAGTGACATTGTTGTTTCATCCTCAGACTATAGGGTTAAAGAAAAGCCAATGTCATGCCCTTTCTTTGAAAAAGAATAGGCCAATGGAATGGGAACACATGGGGATCCAAATAGATTCTGCAAAAGTTTCCTGTAAGGGGTTAGCTCATTAATCCGTCAGAAATCTTAGATTTTCAGATATATGGGATCTGGATCAAAGAGAATTTTAAAGAAGGGGTTCTCTTTTAGTTAGATCTTTGCTTGTGATGTAGTAACAAAGCATTGTAAGTCATCATGTTTGTAATGTAACTTCTCAAAATGATGATGTGTCAATGAATTTCTTTTTCTGTTGTTGAATATGAAAAGGCTCGAGGATTTTGGTCATTTTCTTAAATTCGTGATAATGAATAAGTTGATACAGAATTGATTTTTGTATCACAGGCCATGGCACTGGAGCTTGGCAGATATGATATTCGAGTGAATTCAATTGCTGCAGGATTATTCAAGTCCGAAATAACAAAAGGTGTTTTTGAGAATGATTGGTTTTATAAGGTTGCAGAAAGGATTGTCCCTCTACAGAAATGGGGAAGTACAGATCCAGACTTGACAAGTCTCTTGCTTTTGCTTGCTAGCAACTCATCTTCTTATGTTACAGGAAATATTTTTATTCTTGACGGGGGTCACACTATACCTGGATTTCCTTTATGGTCATCACTCTGATGTAGGATTCATGCCATTTCCTCTGTTCTATATCTTAAAAAATGTTCTTGTGCAGGTACCTTACTTTCACCAGACACTTATTTTATCCATTCATTATATAAGATAGATAAAAGGTTGTATAAATATTATGTAAAAATTAGCTTACAAGTATCTGTACGTCGTCAAATGATTTTTTTAATAATTGAAAGCAGAGACATAGATGTGCCTATGCACGAATATTAGATTTCGTATATGTAATTAGTTCATCCAGCTCCAGTATTTGCTTATGGTAACGTGACATTGCAAATGGAATAATTTAATCACTTTGCTATCGATCCACATTGTGAGATCAAATTTATAGTTACTACATAAGAGAAGTTGACATATTCCCTACATAGTTTTTTATGTTTTTTGTTTACTGCCTCACTAGTGTACGTGGTATATGTTTTATTTAATTGAAAACTTAAATAACCATGCCAAAATATTCTTCTTTTATTTTCATTGAGGAAAAAGCAAAATTTTAAGCTTGATTGCCATGAGTGCAATCCTTGTATTTTTTGCAAAAGCTTATACAAATTCATTCATAGCATGGACTGTTTTCCCCTTATCTATTTCATAAGGTCATTTCCCAACAAGGCGTGAGACAAAGTTTTCCCTCAAGTATTGCAAATGGAAATGGCCCTCAAGTGCAACACATGCATCGTAAAATTTTAAAATATCACATTTAGCACCTTGAACGAGAATAATTATAAATAGGTTTCATTCTATCTATAATACTCATAGTTGATTTACTTTTAACTAGAGAACAATCAATTGGGGATAATAAAAAATCTGCATTCCACATTGATAACTTACTGATCAGCTTTGACAAAATGCTTGCAACTGCATCATAAACATGTCCATAAAAAACTTTGCATTTGGGTCGTCCCATACAATTCATCAAACCAGCTGTCTAACAGGGGAGTGCAAGAGTTTGGTTAAACTCTTTGCGGGATATGCATACAATTGAAATTACAAATATTTAAACTTATTTGTTTTCTTGTGTTGATTTGCACTTGTTGCACAGCTCGAACGGTTGAGCCAAGACTTAATAAATTTGATTTAATTTCATTAGTTTGTAGTTATTATATTAATTTTTTGGTAGTCTAATTAACTCAGCCAATACTTCCACTTCAATCAACTTTTTGACAGTAGTTGTTCTCTATGAGTTTATGATCTAAGTTATAATATCTGATTTGATGGTGTAGTTTCTTAGGTGAACCTGCCGAAGTTAGTACACACAAACTAAGTTGACGAATAAGTGTTTTAATGATAACTTTGATGGCTCATAAACAGCATTCCAACAATAAATCAACTATTTTACGTACCTTATTAAGACTCGTATTAAGTCATTATACCAAAATTCAATCAGCATTTAACATGGATGTACAAAAAAGAATGGCTCCCACAATGGCTCTTGTTTTACCCGTGCATGGAAGTTTTGAATGGGCCTTCACTACTCATCCCTGTTTGTTCCAGTGTTGTGCCTGTGTCAGATCCTTTGCCTATACTTGGTGTCATGTCCTCTGTTGTGGGAGCTTCGCCATTTCTTGGTGGATGCATCTATTGGCTCCCCTACTAGCCCTTTGACGTTGGGTGGTGTGTCGGCTGGGTTGGGTTTAGTGGTGGGTGGCCCCCCTCTCCTGTCACCTCTGGTTTCTGTGCTTGATGTGCACTTTGGTTTCTTCAGGGGTTGGTGATGTTGGGGCTTATGTTCTTTAGGTTGTTGCTAGGGTCTTTGGGGCCGGGAGTTTTGCCCAGGTTGATAGGTCTGCTACTTTTCCTTCTCCCTAGAGGAAATCTTGTCCTCTTTCTTGTGCCAAACACTCCCCTGTGGAGGTTTGGGGAAGGATGTGAAAAATGAAGGTTTCTACCATCGTAAAGCTTCTGATTTGCAGATTTTCCAGCCTCTAGCCTTCTCTGCCTGATCTTTATAGCTGCGTGTTGGATTCTTGGGGGCACCCTTGTAGTTGGTAAGATTGAATTCTACCCTTGCGCTAAAGGCTTTTCATTGTTTCCTTTGCTTCCTTGGAGGACAAAAACTTGGTCCTAGGTTAGTTGTGGGCTTGGGTAGAGCACTCTCTTTATTAAATCTTGGACTAATACCTTTAACTTCCTTACCCAACCACTTGCGCGTTTGGTATGGGTCATGCTCTTTAATCTCCCCCTCCAATTTTGGGAGGTGTCTTGTTACAAGGCCATTGGAAACTCTATTAGATGACTCTTGCAGATTGATGAATCTACTTCCTACATGGGGCATTCTATCTTCACATGTTTTTAGGTGGATGTTGACATCTCCATGCCCCTTCATGGAAATGTGGTTCTAATGGTTGGGGCGAGGCCTTGGACTTAATAGTTGGATTATAAGGGCATCCCTTTCCAATGTCATCATTGCTTCATTACTAGGCACTTGGCTTCAGATTGTTTTCATGGATGCAAGAAGGGTCCTGCTACTTGGTGGATGAAATTGGTGATCACTTGATTGCCAAGGATCTTGTCTCTTCAGCGAATGATTCCTTCTAGGACTTTGATGGGTGCTTAGCTTTTGGTGTGGGCTTATTGAGTCCTCAAGTCTTTGTTGTGGTTCCTCATGTTGTGTGCTCCCTTCCTATTTCTCTAGTCGCTTCTACTCAAGTCTTGACTTCTTTAGTGGACGATAGCCTCTTGCCTTGTCTTCCTGTTGTTCCCCCTTCGTCGACTATTTGTCCTCTTGTGGGGTGGTATCCTCTTATTTCCCTCTTGTGTGGGATTTTAGATGATAGTATCACTTGGACTATAGTTCGTAGAAGGATGAAAGATCCCTCTACCTCTTCTCACCCTCTTTATTTTGACATTAAAGAGAATTTATTAATTTAGGGTCAAGTTCCTTGTTTCTCGATAGTTCTCAACTCTAGTCAAAAGATTTAAGTTTCTTGTTTGATTTTCCCAAGCTCACTGGTAGTGAGATTTGTCCTTGCATTGATGGCTATTCTTGTAATAGATCTGGGCCCTTCTCGCTTTATCTAATCAAAACACGGTTGTACAAATATAAGCTTTTTTTTGTGTTTAGGTGTGTGATAATAGTATACCATAGATACTAACCAACAAATTAACTTGCAATGAACAGTTATGTCAAAAACATACATATTGATATGTATAAAAAAGATTAAATATAAGACAATTAGACATCCATTATATAATTTTGTATAAAAAATGCATTACATCACAATGATAAAATTGAAACTAAGTATCATGAGAGTTATTTTCCACCATTCATATGGTTATACAAGTTAACACATTTGTTGATCAAGAGTAAAGTACATTTTGAAGGGACACAACACCTCATACAAATGGAATTTATCGGGATTTGAAACCCACTAGCAGAATGTTGTAATAAGATGATACATAGGCAACCAATAGCCACCAAACAACAAATCAAAAGCTACAAAACATGAAAATCCCCACTGTTACAACAAAAGGCCTAAGCCTTCAAATAAATCAGCTCAAGTAAACATAAGTAATGGGTTTTACAAGGCTCCCATAACCTTCACAAAATAACAATAAGCTAACAACTCCTACCTTAAACTCCACCTCTATAGAAGATAAACAAAAAGGAGATTTGTAAAAAGGGCAACAACAGCCCACTTGCAGTGAATATTTCAAGAAAGGGTAGTAATAGCCTCCTTGTGGAAACACCCAACCTCTCTTGCCCAAACTATCTCCACCTCGATAGGAGAAGTTACCACCTCTATAGGAAATATAGGAGATTGCCACTGAACATGAAACCAACCCTTCCTAAAATGTATCCACTTTGTAGGAGAGCTCTCCACCTCGATAGGAGAAGTAAGAAGAGAAGCCAAGGTAAAAACAACATAGGCTCAACTAAAAATAAAAAACTTGGTTGGGAAAATAGAGTGCATCATCACCCACAATATCATATTTCTTCACCAAAACAATAAAGGAAACCCTTACCCAAAAACAAACAATCCTTAAAAAATAGGGTTAACAAACAACAAAAAAGAAGAAGACCTTGAACACCTCCTCACCAACAAGATGCCGTTGAACAACAAAACAAAGTGAATAAGAGCTCTGAGTCAACAACTCCAATAGCCGAGAAACTTGCAGTCGAACAAATCTAGAAGGGTCTTCCACACATAACAAATAGGCATGGAAAGCACCATCAAAACCCAAATACTCACAACTAGGCACATCATGGCCAAAATAATAGGTAACAACACAAAGATATTAACACATATGTTACCTGAAATGTAGGACTCTACTTTTCATGAATAAGGGCAAAAAGTGCATTGCATGAAAAAAATTAGGAACAGGTCTAGCAAACACACTATGACTCCTAATCTATAATGTAAGGTCTATAGAAGTTTGTCTTTCCTTCATATTGTAGCTTTGTTTTGGTGGTTAAAAGTTATATTGTTTTATATTGGTTGGTTTCTTGTGGATATCAATGTGTTGATTTTGGATACTTGATGTATTATTTAGTTTACTATTTTAATTAAAATGTTATGTTAGTTGATTTGGTTCTATAAATATGTATCATTGCTTTGATAAATAATTCAATTGAGAGTAATTATCGAAATGTGACCTATTTGACAATTGATTTACTTTACCATCCACATCAACTGTTGTTATGTATCAAGTAGATGTGTAATATGTGATTCCTTCCTAATGGTGGTTAATTGGAGATGTTTTTGATTAAAAAAGCAGTGATAACTAGGGCGCAAACCCTTAACATAGTTAGAGACTATCGAAAAGACAAAACTAACCAAGGGAGCAAGCCCCCCAACAACAATGTTAGACCAAAAAACAAAAAAGACCCAACTCAAGGAGGGGAAGATACACCCAAGCCTTCAAAGGGAGAGGTTTGGACAAAGGGGGAAGACCTCCCCTTCCGCCTACGACGAATCATAGTCCAAGCGATTCATTCATTAGGACCAAGAGAGATATCACGTGGAAGTGAATCTACAGGGTTGTGATCAGAGGTAGCAGCAGAGTGTTGCTGAAGAACGGCAACATGAAGCTGAGAAACAACGACAGATTGCTGCAGGGATGTAGAAATAGGTTGTTCACATGGTTTAATTGTTATGGAGATGTCGACATGGTTTAATTGTTATGGAGAAATAGGGTTAATTGGAGATGTTCACATGGTTCAATTGTTATGTTTATCTAGTTGAACCTTATTAGGGTGAGAAGCTATGAGATTTTTATACCTTTGAAACCCTATTGGAGACCCATATTGTGCTAACACAATTAGTATTTGTAATCTCGTGTTCATTTATTATTTTCCCCTATGCATATCAATTACTTTGGAGAAAATTAATTGCCTTGTAAAATGTTAGAATGCCTTTGAAATTATAATATAGCATTTGATATTAAAATGAGAAATTTAAAAGATATATTTGAGGAAGGTTTTTAACTTATCCAAAAGTGCAAATTGAATTTCAAAACATGAAGAGGGGTTCATATTAGATCACATTTAAAAAAAAAAAAGGATGTTATCTTGAAATTAAAAAAAGTGAGCATGAAAAGGATCAAAAGGGAAATGGATATTAGGAATTGGTATATATGCAAAAAGATACTAATTATTTGCAAATTATTTACTTTCTTAGGAGTTATGGGCGAAAGAGTACATGTTTTTTGTAAACCCCTGATTGCTACTTGCTTGGAAAAGGTTTGGAAGAGTGTTGAAAGCTTGCTTCTTGATTGAGAAGTTTTCAATTTGTTTTTGCATTGATTCATAAAGAGATTTTCTTGTTGTTAGTGATTACTAGATCTAGTTAAACATTTCAATATGAGAAAGATGTGCTAAATTATGTAATTAAATATTGTTCCTAATATTTTAGCTTTGGTTATTATAGTTTACAAGAATATGATTGAAATATTTAAAACAAAGTTTTAATGATTCAAATTATTAATTATTTGCAAAAGCTTTTAAATAATATTTACTTAAATATTTAGCTTGGGATATAACATTTTGAGAGAATGCAAATGCAAATGTCTCAAAGACAAGAGTTCTATCCACCTAGACTAGATCGGCTATGAGCATAGGTTGAGTGGGATATATAATTAGAGGTATTTCAAAACTTGAATTTTAATATAATTTTTGATCAATTGAAGGGCGGTACTGGGCTTCTAACATATGTTGCAATCTACAAAGCACAATGAAATATGCAACATGTGTGGGTGATTGTGAAAAGTGTAGGCATATACCAAGTGCATAACCATCTACCAAATGCATGAGTCCCACAAATATGTTGAAGTCTATAAAATGCATAGTGGCATGAAAAGCATGCAAGAGTTGTTAAATGTGCTATCATCTAATAAAAGCATGATATTAATAAAGAATAAAATAAAGGTATTAGGGATAAAGAGTTTAAATGTCAATATTATATTAAGAAATGAACATTTTTATAGAAGCTAACAAATTGTTTCAAAAAAATTGTAGGATACTCTTGAGCTATGATAGAATCCAAGAAGCTAGATGTTGAGACTAATATAATCATAGGCCTAATGCATTACTAATGCAGGAGCATCCTTGAGTGTAGAGCAATCTTGCATCACCCAAAAATATTGTTATTTTAATTTTCTGTTAAAGCTAGGTGAATAAAATTAAATGCAAGGTTTTATATGTCTCCATGTTCCTTCGAAAGTGTTCAAGTGGACATGGATAAAATAATTTATTTTTTGTCCTATCTCAAATAGTTTTTAATGGTGAACACATGTCAATAATGATTTTAAGGCAAAACATACAAATTTCCCATTTAGGCATCCACTTTGGCAAGTGGAAGTCTCATGTTTACACGTCATTGGGGGTTGTAAAAGGTAATGGAAGTGACTCCCTCTTAGGTGCCTACTTTAGGGATTTAAAGAGACATATTGATTATGTGTTGCCTCTATTGGTGACCATGTGTTACCTCCCAAAAGGGGGTGTAGATTTTCCCAAGTGTTTTTGGCTCATGGTTTTAGATTCCCATAGTGGTTTCCCTCCCAGAAATTTGCTATAAATTAGGGTTCTTGGGCTAAGTTGTTGATCATTCGGATTTGATTTCTTCTC
This sequence comes from Cryptomeria japonica, assembly GCF_030272615.1. NCBI lineage: Eukaryota > Viridiplantae > Streptophyta > Pinopsida > Cupressales > Cupressaceae > Cryptomeria > Cryptomeria japonica. The sequence goes on along the minus strand of NC_081405.1, from coordinate 132,654,622 downwards.
TCTAGAGATATAGAAAAGTAGTAGCTAAGGTGTGAAGAAAGAGTAGCTTGTAGCTCTAGCTTGTAGATATTCTATAGCCCATGTGGCCAATATTTTATAAATTTTGGATATTGTATTTCATTTTCATTGGAATATATAAAGCAAGTATCCTCTTCTTGCATATTATGTGTTGTTGTTGTTTTAGTGTTGTTGGGTGGAGTAGTCCTTCATCAAGTGGTATCAAAGCATGTGTTTGGTTGTGTAAGGGGAGTATCATTCATCACATACACTTGATGAGATTGATGCGAGATTATTCTAGGTTTATAGCATGCCTAAGGTGTCTTTTAGTGAGAATATGTTGATGGAATTGATAGAGTGGTGGGATTCAGATGAATTTGTGTTCTATTTACTCACAAGAAAGACCATGGTCACTCTATTTGGAAGTATACTCAATACTATATCTTTTTTCACTGTAGGCACATAGCGATTATGGTCATAAGTTGCACAATATATAACATGACTGCTACCATGCCCTAGGATAAGAGATACACAAAGATTCCTCTAGACACACTATGCTGACTGAACTACAATAGGGAGGGGAGTAGAGTCTTATGCTAAGGATAATTATGATTGTGATAGTAGTAGTATGCACGGCTAGGATGGTTGATGCACACATTTGTATAATGGAATAATACACTGTATTAAATTGATGAACAAACATATGATAGTGTATAGTTAGAGTAGGAACATGGTCACACATTTTTTCCATGATATAAGATGTGTGGGATGAGATATACACCTTTTTCATGTAAACATTTCTTGATACATTGGTCATGGAGCATATTAGGATGAAAAAAGTTTAGTAGGATATTTAATGGCAATAGGAGTAGATGTTCCACAATACCATGTTTAAGAACTATCGAGGGGCTAGTAGTTTGGGGATGTGTTGCATTAAAGAAAAAAATATATTTAGGTGGTGGGTAGCCAATATATGGTGCCAATATATAGGGATGCAAATTTGGGCTTGGATTATATGGTAGCTAGTATATATTTAGATATTGAGGTGGTTGTGTGGTCACCTATGCTACACTATGATGAAACTCCATTATGAAAAACTTATGTGATAGTTCCAAGTAGGTCCAAGATGTGCCTCCACTTGTGAAAATTTACTTTACAACACATCTAAGAACCATGGGGGTAGGAGAGGTGCCCAAGACCCCATTCATATCCTTTCCACTCTCTAATGATGATGATGATGATTGTGATCTAACCCCCAATATTAGACAATGATGATAGTTGGGTGATGCTAAAGTACCTCACTTGATAGGCTCAAGTAGAACCTATATCCATATAACAAATATATACCACCATAAGAGATTTAGGGCCACATATAAGGGTAGATAATGGAGATGAGGGAATGGTAGAGGAGACAAAGGGAGACATGAGGAGGCAATAAGATGAGAGTATCAAGGAGGCTAAAGAGAGATAAAGGGCTCAAACTAGGGGCAAAGTAATAGCCACAAGAGGTGTCAAGAAGGATAGGTTGAGAGTGATATGGTCATAGTATAATCAGGAAGGCTAGGCCAAACCTGAGGTAATGAGCCCCCAAAATGACAACATCTACATACTGAAGGGGACACAATATAATGAGAGGAGGGGTGAATTAGTATATATCAATTTTTAGTTGATTAAACATGAATTGTTATTAATAAATTATCCATATATGAACCCCAAATAATCACAACAACATTTACTAATCTTTCCTTAACCAACATACAAGCATACATCCACACAAAGAGCACCAAATTACGTGGAAACCCAAAATGGGAAAAACCACTGTGAGAATAGTTGTTTGGATCTACTACCCAAATTCGGCCTCACAAAAATAATAGATCACTTACAATATGAAGTAGGCACCAACTTACCAAAGACACCAATCCTTTGCAGGCACCAATCTACAAGAGACACTAATCCCCTATCCCAAGATTTGAGCACCAACTCCATCGAAATACAAAAATATGAATTGTTGACCTTCAAACTGAGTAAACAACTTACTTTTGATCTAATCAACCTTCACAACACTCTCCCACACAACATATGATCTTCTAATGAAACCACACACTTTTTGAAATGCAACTCACATAGCATCACCCTAATACCTACATATCGATAACACATATTGAGTAATTACATTGACACACACACACACAAACCCTAGGAATGAACCTAGATCAACTGTATGTGTGTGTGTATGCGCGCACGCGCACGTGTGTGTTACAATTACAATTACATTCATATGTTGGCCTAAGAAAAGATTTTTGCATTTGCAAGTTGGCCATGAGCATAAATTGCTACCAAACATGTAATAGGCCAAGTCCAATAGCACACACATTACTCCAAAAGAAGAAACATACCATGAATTACCAAAATTGTCTTATCTAGTCCCAACAATCATCCAAATGCTATCTTCAATGAGCACATATTACAAACCTCTGGTGCATCAAACTGGAACAACAACCCAATTGATAACTAGCATAGTGACCACTCTATCACTTCAAATCTTTCTATTCTGAAAATATCAACTCTAGAAACTATAGAATCTAATAGAAAAAGTATAGACATATTGTCCTTTCGAACCGTAGGTCATAACTATCAAGTGTAGTAGAATGTGGAGCATAACAAACTGCCAAGGTAAACACATTGTTTGAGGAACAAACCTCAAAAACATACCACATATACTTTTGAATAATATTCAACACCGTGAATTATGGATGCAAGATGATATCATAATCATACTACAACTAATCTCACAACTTGGCATTATACTTTTGAAATAGAAATGCTTGAACATGGACATTATGATAGTTGTGCCTCTACAACTTCATGTTGATTTGACCTCACAATGAGCTCCTCATAGTTTGTTGACTCCTCTGTATACCTTTGACATACCTTTAAATTAAATGACAACATATGTTCAACAATCCCCCCTTTGTTATTGATGACAAACAACATATGTTCAACAATCCCCCCTTTGTATTGTTAGCACACCAATACAAATTAATTCTTTCTAGAACTCCCCCTATGTGGTTCAATCAACACTTCTAAGCATTTGAAACATTTTGGGTTCCTATATGCTCCTTTGACATCAATGGAAAAGGAAAACATTTTGCATTCCTTTCCCCCCTTTTTTATTCTAACTCATGTGAAAGGTATAATTTTCAACATACATTCCTATTAAATTACACATTTTATTCACTCGTCTACTCTTTATGTTTCTATCCAAACTATACTTTGAAAATGCTTTGCCAGACAACAAAGTCTACCTGCGAAAGGGAGACAACAATCCCCCCCAACTTGTACTTTCTCTTGATTCAAGAGGAGGGAGAAACTACTCCCAACTTCTTTCGTAGAAACTCAAAAGTCTCCTTAGGCAAGGATTTTGTAAAGATGTTTGCAATTTTCTCTTTAGTCTCAAGATACTCCATCTCCACCTCTTTATCTGCAACCTTCTCTCTTAGTCGAAAATGATGCTTAATTGTAATATGTTTATTCTTGAATCCATCTCCCAATTATTAGAAATATTTTTTGCACTTGTATTGTCACAAAGAATGGAAATGGGCTCATCAAACTCTACTTTCATCTCCTTTAGATTCTACTTCATCCATGAAAATTGAGTGCATTAGGAAACAACTACAACGTACGCTGTTTTTGTCATAGACAAGGATATTGAATCTTATTTTTTTCTCAAACAAGACACAAGAATGTCACCAAGAAAGCAATCTCTACTATTTGTACTCTTTTTATCTTTTATCCTTTTGGCCCAATTTGCATCTATGTTTGCAGTTAGAATGACTTAAATTCTCACTCTTGGGATACTTTTTGCCTTCACATATCTAAATATCCTCTTCACTACCTATTTAGTGGTGAAATAGGGATCCACAAAATTGAATATGAATCCACTTATTTTCAAAAGGATCACAAAACATGAAAGGGGGAGTAGATTCAACCCAAATGCAATGGAATGGTGATTATAATTTACTCTCTTTGTTTGAGTTGAAGGTGCTTAAGGGAATTAAAATTGAATGCTAGATCTAGAGTAAATGATGCAGAATTTGTGTAAAATAACATAAATAGTGAGCTATATATGCAGTATGCAGAAACAAACCTAGATTGGAGGTAACTGAACAAAGAGGAACTTGTGTCTAAAAATCCAACCAAAAAGTATAAAAAAGGTAGATGGGGCGACCTTGTCCTCCGACTATCATATGTGAACAAACAAGAAACTTTTGGAATCAGAATGTCGCTCAAAATCTTCTCCCAAAAATTCATAAAAAAATCATCAATACAAGGTGGTGTAGGGTGACCCTCTCCTTCGCTTTTCCCTCGTACAAAAGTCATACTTGATTTTTGTCATCTCTATCAAAATCTTCATTTGTAGCTTCTAGATCTATTGCCTACACCTAAAAACAAGGGAAATAGTGTTGTTGATAGGTGGGTTTGGAATTATTCCTTGAATTAAATTGAAATTGTAAATAGAAATACTGAAGTAAATGTTGAATGATATACCTCAGATCTATTGCAATTGATAATGGTTGATGATGCAATGCTCTTTGAATGTAATCACAAGTGTTGATGTAATAACAACATAAGAGACTCAATAATAAACACATGATTGCATAAAAATTGATGTATTTTGTTTTTCCATGATGCTTGAAAATGTTGGAAGAATATGGTGGGATGAATTGTTGTCGTGTATACTCAATGAATTCTTGTGGATATATTCTTGTGATTTCGTGATGATGTGATTCATAGTGGATGTCAAAGTGAATTGAAAGGATGCTCTTATATAGGGTTCCTAGGGTAATTTACCAATCAAGCCGACCTCCAACTATCAAATTAAGACATGGAGATCCAAAATCACTAGGAAGTGGAAGTGCATTGACATATTTAAAATAGGTCATGTTTAAGGAGGATAGGAACACCCTGAGAACCCCTGTCTATACAAGGGCACCCCAAGCACCCTTTTCCACCTAAAACAAGGCAAACAAGTGGGAAATGAAGACCACACAACCTAGTGGCAGGGTTTAGATCATCGTGAAAACAATGACATCAATTTTGAGGTAAAAAGGTCGAAAATGGACCTGGGTGAGATCTAATATGGGCCACACTAAAGTAGGGGCATAAAAGGTGTTGTAAATTGTGTATGATGTTACACTACCTTAACATGAATTTCCTTAGGTGATCCCTTGAACCTAACAACCATACTATCTGCCTATATGATATTCAATCTGGATGCAGTCACATATAACAAACTAACAATCATTGACCTATAGAAGGTCTGATTTGGCAGATCACATTCATCATTCTTGCTCAACTTACAACCAGTAACCATAGGTGTACTTATTGGTTTACAATATTCCATCTTAAACATAACATCTCTTTTATGTACTTGGTCCAAGAAATGAATATGCCCCTTTTTTATTGATAGATTTGTAAACTGGGAAAAAAGGACAACTCACCAAGCATTGACATCTCTAACTCCTTCTGCATTGCATCCCAAAACTCTTCACACATTGCATAATTACTACCCCTGTAGTGTCATAAAATTGCGACCCTAGCAATTTTCGACTACATTAGGGTCCTCATGCACGCGAGTTTGAATCCTCTAGCCTGATCGGAGACCGAAGATTGCTTATCCCTTAGAAACAACTTCTTCCTTGGCCTTTGCATCATCCCATCCGCACTCTGCCTTGGAGAAAGGGGTAGGACAGGGGCGTGGCGCCACTGTCCCCCCATGGATAGGGACGTGGTGCCCCTGTCCTTGCCCTATTTTGGGGCAGGACCCTTCCTAGGGTTGCATTGTTGGTTGTGCATTAGGCATGAAACTCCCTCGATGTCGGCCTGTGACGAAAAATTGAATCCACTGACATGTATTTCAGGGGCATTCGACCTCTCATTTGCATAAGGTGGAAGATGGAGAGGTCAAAGTTGGATAAATTCAAGTAATCAAACATTCAAGAGCATTCAAGCATTCTTTTCCAGCATTGAGCATTCTCAAGTCTCCCTTCAAGGCTAGGTGTTGCATTCAAGTCAAGGATTCAACCATTGAAGAGGAGATTGATTTCAAAATTCAATTCCACACAAGCACTTCTATCAACATTGCTATCATAACCTCCCTTGAGGTGATTTACAATTCAGTCTTTCATTTACAGCTACTTGCAAGTACTTTCTTTCATTACTTGGTTGATTCCAAAACTGGGGTTTGACCCAAAGGCAAACCCCCAATCCCAACCCATTTTCCTCTCTTTTTTGTGTGTAGGTTGTAGGTGCGCAGCTGTACTTTCAAATTCAGGCTTCATTTGCAGAGGCAAAAAAACCCTTTTCGTTTCGTGGATTTTTCGGAGGACCATGTACATTCCTGCCATGGTCCGGACAACTTTTCCTCAAATTCGCAGGGCAACTTCGTCTCAACATATTACTGCTAGATCTAGGTGCACAACTTCATCCCATATCCCGTTCTCAAGTTATAATCAATTCTTTGTCACTTTTGCACTACATAATTCAATCAATTCCTTTCCATTTCAAACAAGAAAGAGGGGATCAACTTATCATTCCCATTTCATTCAGAATTCAATCTACCATCTTGTGGAGAGATTGAATCTAGTGAATTCTCCTCTCCTCTTCCAAATGTAACATGGTGAAAAGTGTTTGAAGGGTAATCAATAGTGAGACTCTCATCTCTCTTTGAGGGAAAGGGTAGTTTTCCTCTTGATCTATCATTCACCATTTTTCCACCATTACAACACCAAAAAATAATGCCATCAACATAAACAACAATAATCAACAATTGGTTACCTTCTAATTTTATGTATAAATTATCATCAACAATACCTCTTGAAACCTTGTAGATATTTATTAAATTTGAAATACCATGCTCTAGGGGCTTTCTTGAGTCCATAAATATTTTTATTTAGTCTGCACACAAAATATATCTTGTTTGAATATTGAAACCCTTATGATTGTTCAATGTAGACCTCTTCTTCCAACTCTGGATATTTAGAAAAGAAAATTTAAAATCCATCTGATACACTTTGAAATTTTTAAATGTTGATAATGCTAGAAACATTCTGATTGTCTCTAACCTTGCTAGTAGTGAAAATGTCTCCTCAAAATCAACTCCTTCAATCTAATCATATCAATCGCATGCTAGTGTGGCCTTTTTCTAGATCACTTTTCCTTCTTCATTCAACTTACTTCTAAAGACCCATTTGATACCAATTTAACATTTTTGTCTTTAGGTCTTAGAACCAACTCCAAGTTTCATACTTTTCAATTTGATATAACTCTTCCTTCATAGCCTCTAACCAACCTTTTTCTTTTCTTGCCTTAGCATAAATACTTAGTTTAATTTTTGACACATAAGGCAAAATGCACCTTTTCATTTTCTTTCTCAATTCTTCTCTGGGTCTAAATACCACTACCTTTATCTCCTATGCTTCAATCTTTAGAATGATTCTTTTGAGCATACTTTATGAGAGTCTTGGCTACTATGTTTTCTAACTCACTTTCTATAGTTCCATCTCCACTACAAACTAGATCATCATTGTCATCTTCATCCTAAACCTCAGATGACTGTATTGTCTCATCAATTCTTGCATTTACACTTTCAACGTTCCTTTTCAATAATTTGTTATAACATCTATAGGCCTTGCTTGTCATAAATAACTAATAAAAATACCTTCATCAAATCTATAATAACACTTACCCAAATGTTCTTCATCTATCTTGATGTAGCACTTGCTTCCAAATATTTTGAGATGCCTAATTGAAGTCAGTCTTCCTTTCCATGGCTCATATGGTGTCTTAGCAGTCCTTACTCTAATTTGATCTCTATTCAAAATATATATTGTTGTTAGAACTGCTTCTCTCCAGTACATATCTGGAAACTTTGGTTGACTCAACATTTTTCTATCCATCTCTTGTACAGTTCAATTATTTCTCTCAACAACTCCATTTTTTTAAGAAACCCTAGGAGAGAAATATTGTCTCTATATCCCATGCTTCTCATATAATTCTTCATATCTATCAAAGTTAAACTCTCCACTTTTGTATAATCTTAATTAAACTTTAATTGTTCCTTTGGTTTCATTTTCAACCATTGCATTTGATACTTTAAAATTCTAAAAAGTTGTTGACTTCTCGTTCAAAAAAGTAATCCAATTCATTCTAGAATAATACTAAATAAGCATCATAAAACACTACTCTCTATGAACTCTCTTTTTCCTCATTGGTTCACATGGATTTGTATGAATCAAATCCAATGGATTTGTAGTAGAGTACTCCTTGGTAGGAAATGTGGTTTTTTTCTACTTTCCCTCGTGACATGGTTTTCAATTAGTAGATGGGCGCTTCTTGATCTTATCCATGTCTCTTACCATTCCTTTTGATCTAGAATTCCCACAAGATCATCAAAGTTGATATGTCTGAAACCTTCTATGCCAAATCCAACTCTCTTCCCTTTATATAGAAAAATAGTTTTGCCCATTAACTGTTGGCAAAAACAATGCATGAAAACTGAGAGGGGGGTGAATCAGTTTTCACGAAACTTAAATAAATTAACCTCAACTAAATATCTGATCAATAACAACAATAGCAAAGATAAACACCACATCAACAACACACATAACACAATTTTTTAACGTGGAAAACTCGATCATGGGAAAAACCACGGTGGGAACCTACCCACAATATGATAATACTCTGTAGTAGTATGTGAAATATTACAATGGGGAGTGCACATGCATTCAAGAACATTGCCTAGAGCTCACTGCTAAAAAAAATCAAAGGGATACAACCCTAGGAAGGCACACTGCCTTACAAAAATCAGACAACAATCCAGATTACATGAACTGAAATAATAGCATCTCCAAATGCCTGATTACAATTTCGATTAAGCACACTATCTTCCCTGCAACACTTCTCTGCTCTTCTCCACACTTCCGAAAGATCAATTTGATTGTTTGCACATACAACACTCTCAAAGAATGCAAACACACACCTTACAAGATTATTACTCTTATTTATACAAATCATCAACCTTAATTTCAAGGTCGGCTCAACTCATAAGACCTAATTACAAGATTACATCATGATACATAAATCAATATGCAGACCAATACAATGTCAGCAAGGACATAGCATGGATCAAAATAAAAACCTCGAACACACAACACCACTGAATATCTCATCGACATCATCTGCAACATGCAAGAATCATCGAGTCGTTTAGAAGGTTGTATAACATGAAGAATACCAATACAGACCACCAAAAGACATAGAAAATGATAAAAAATATCAACAAGCAACATGAATTCCAACGCAACAACTCAGATTACAAGAATCATCATCATCTCCCTTCCGGAGCTCAAGAATACCAACATAACTTACTAACAAACTGAAAGATACACTTGTGAAGTTCCAAATCATGAACCACTCGAACTGAGGATACACATGAACGTCCCAAACACTCTCCAAAATGGACGCTAAACATAATGAATCAATTCTGGAGCAATACAAACCAAAAATCACCACTCTGCAATACAAAACCAATAGAAAAACCAATCATCACACTAGATCACATTGTTGGCAATTGACACTCGTTGAATTTGTATATTGTCATTGATGGAAACAAGATTCTATAGAAGACATATACTGACATATACCGGCATTGGAGGCATACACCGACAGATACCGACACCGACATGCAACACTTCAGTGAAGCCGACATTAGTCTGGGATCCGAGAAGTTTTATTTGTAAAATCATTTTTTAATTACTGTATAGGGCTGACATTGAATATATTTTGTAATGTATTGTAAGCCGACATAAGGCATATTGTTTGTAGAGGGTATATTAGTCAGTCTGTTAGGTCATTTTGACATATGACAAGGTAGTAGAATAAAGTGATGCGAAGGATATGAATGTAAGTCATTTGCATGTGAAAGCAATATCATGCAATGATCAGTAGATGGTTGGTAAAGAATTCTTGGAGGAAAGGAGATACCGGTAAAAGGGTTCAGGGTTTATGAACCGGTACAAAGCAGAGCTATAACCAGAATTCTTTTTGGCATTGCAGATGCATTTTGTGAGTTCACCATTACTGTTTTATCTCAATAGAAGCTTGTAGTCAGTGAGACTCTTTTGTGTTGAGAAGTGTGCTCTAGGCAGTGTGCCTTCCTGCATGTGCAGGCCCCCATGCTATGTAATATCTTTCATATGGCCAGTGAATTGATATTGTGGGTCACAAATCCCACCATGGTTTTTCCTCTTTGAGGTTTTCCACGTATAAAATTCTATGTGTTATGGTGTTCATTCATGTGGCTAGTTTATTTAATTCATGTTATATGTTTCTTCATTTACCGTTTTATATGTGTATGTTATAAAAAAGTAAAATCTTGTTTCGCTGGCAGAACACTGATTCAGCCCCCCCTCTCAGTGTTCTTGGATTCATTGTATTCCAACAATTGGTATTAGAGTCTGGTGCCTCAGAGGAAGTTTAACAGCTTGAGGAAGATCTTGAAACCAGAATCATTGAACATGGCTATGGAGAAGCAACTTGAGATGGCACTTGAGGATTATGATGCTGAAAGGATGAAGAACTTAAAGCTGCAAGATGAATTGAATTCTGCTAATAAATTCATTCTTGTTCTGCAGGAAAGGTTATCATCAGCTCAAGCTAGGAGGAAGGAACTTTTTCAAAACTGAGATGATGAAGAGAAAAATGCACTTAAGGAACAATGTCAGAAACTGAGTCAAGCAAACATGCTCATGAAGAATTAAATGCAAGACCTGACTATGAGGATGTCAAAAGATATTGAGGACAAAAAGAAGAAGAAGAAAATCTTGCTATATCTCTGAAGAACAAATTTGAAGAATGTGGCAGATTGGCTCATGAGAATAATCTATTGAGAACTAATTTGGTACAATCTTGGAATAATGAACAAAAGCTTGAAAGACAAATAATGTCTTTGAGAGATGATCTGACTACTACAAGTGAGTATAAAGAAAAATTCAGGATTAGTGCTACACAGTTGGATGATTTATTGAAAAGACAAAATGCAGAGTGAAGATTTTAGAGGACTTGGATTTGTACAAGGTGAAAGCTCCAGTACTACAAATGAAGATCAAACAACCGGTATGCAGAACTCATCAGACCAAAGGAAACCGGTAAGGCAATCTAATGCTTACAAATTCAATAGTAGATATTTTATTTGTAATAAATTTGGGCATATGGCTAAACAATGTAGAAATAGAGAAAATCAAAACTACAATTCAGTTCCTGGTCAATGCACAAATTGCATGAAATATGGTCATAAGTCAGAAGATTGCAGAATGAATGTTAAGTGTCATGCATGTGGAAAGTTTGGACATTTTGCTAATCAATGTAGGTCAAGGAATGACACTGAATTATATGTCAAAGCAATTCAAAAGAACAATGTTACATGTTATGCATGCAACAAAATAGGTCATATTGTTAAGTACTGCAGAAGCAAGACTAAATCGGTTAGCAATGACAAAGCAAATGAGAATAGAAAGAAGAAGGTAGATGAAATACAACAAGATCACACCAAGAGATGGGTTAGAAAGTCTAAAGAAACAAGTGGAGATGCAACTACACCAGTAACTACATCAGTGACTCCACCGATAGAACAGAGCATTCCTGCACCGATAGGAAATTCAACCGGTAACTGAGGCATATGCCTTAGGGGTTGGCAAATTCATTGCAAATCTTGCATATTCCTCAGAAGAGATCTGGAGAGTTGTATTGATTATTGATGGAGGTTTATCTGACATAAAACTGTGAAACCGACATTCGGTAGGGTACACCGCTAAGCATTTATGATAGTGAAGGATTAGGGTTTACTTGCTGATAAAAAGGGAAAATGGACTCATTTTCACTCACCTAGCACTTGAGCAATCCAAAGCGAAGCAAAGGCGAATCATAGGCGATCAAGAGTGAGCAAAGGCATTCTGAAAAGATTTCCAACAGTTATCTGAGAAGTGATCAAAATATTTCAATCGACGATTGTTATCCAGGTATTTCTTTGAAATGGCATCTGGATCATCATCTTCTCCTACTCTCATTGTGAATCCCACTATTGTTGAGGTTAAGGATAGGCTTAGACGTATTTTCAAGGAAGTTCCTCAAATTGCAATGAAGGAAGACTCTACTGGCACATTTTTGAGGGTTCTCGATGTCATAGTTTATGTGGAAGAAGTCAGGGCCTATATTCACTGCACCTTGGAGGATTTAGGCACTGAGGAAATCAAGGGAATGTATCAATCTGTGATACTAGGCGGCTCCGAAACAATCAAGTTGGAATATCAAATCATTGAAGACCTAGGGTTAACCGAAATCCTGTACATACCAAAATTCAAGGATGAAATGATTAGATATGTTCTGAGTAGGGTCCATAATGAATTCATCTGGCTGGACCGGCCTCACATGATCACCAAAGAAGAAATTGATGCGGTCACCGACTTACCCAAAGTTGGACAGGAACCAGGGAAGAAGATCTCCAACAATGAGGTTGAAAAGCTCACCGACGCAACCCATGATGGAAGGTCGATGAGGATAAGCACCATTAAAGATATAGATGTGAAATTTGCCAGCATTATCATCAGCTACAAGGTAACACAATCAAGTCGATTGAACTCTGTTGCCAGTTCATGTATCCTTGTTGCATATCAAATGATAAAGAATAATGTAAAGTATGATTTGTGTGAATGGTTAAGAAGTGAATTAATGTTAAATCTTGGCAAGATCAAAGGTGTTAAGAAAGGAACATTCCGGTTTGGCAATTTTATTGTCTACTTGATGTTATATTTCATGAATGAGCTACCGGATTTGGGAAAGAAACATTGGGCTCATGACATACCAATAGGCATGCAGATTAAAGATGCAATCACCAGTCTTGGCAGCAATAGGAATGAGAATCTTTGGGGCTTCTTTAAAACTTTTCAAGAGAACATGAGACTGAGGGAGAGAATCTCCAGACACATTGTGGAGCAATACTCCACTGATATCTGCTTCATGGTAAAAATAGATGAGACACTCATGGAAGCAGTGGAACCTAGAACAATATGGGTCACTAAATTGGGTTATGAAGTTGATGACAACATCTTGGAACTATATGCTAAAATGCTAATTGATGCTCCTTTGGATGATAAGGCTGAACAATTTGGTATTGCATAGGACAAGGCTCTTGAAGTTAAAACTGGCTTCAATAAGAAAAGGAGGGAAAAGAAAATAGACAAAATGTCTGCCTTCATTCAAAATGTAATTCACAGGATAGATACAAAACTAGGTTCTGGATCTAAACCGATAGATCAACCGGCAATGGCAGCTGCAACAACTGTGGTAAAAAGTGCTCCCGAGGTAAAGAGGCTAGCAACTTTCATATCTCCTATCACTTCTGACTCTGATGTAGAGGATAATCAACCTCTTGCATTCAGAAGGGTACAAAGGAAGAAAGGTGACAAGCCTTCGGTAGAAGAGAAGAAGGTAGAACCAAGGAGGAAGCTAGTAAGAAAGGTGACAACAACATCCACACCGCCGGCAAGGAAACCTACTCAGAAGAGGAAGCTTGCTCCATCCACTCCTGCAACCCCCAACAAGAAGAAAAAGAGTGTGATAGATGAAGTAATTGAATCTGGTAATGTTACGATCATCCCCCCAATGGCTTGTGTAGAATTGATAGATGAGGTAACTAAAGATGGAATTTTGAAGAATGTGTCAAATTTCTATGAAGATTTAGATGATAATGAGCAAAATGAAATGGAAGAAGCAATTTTGTTACATTTAGACATATATAAGAAGGATTTGGTAGAGATTTTGAAGGAAATTCCTTTATCATTGTGTAATAAGTTAGATGCAAGGAGATTAGATGCAATCAAGAGGGACAAAGAGATTAAAGAAGTTGAACTTTTGGGCATTTGTGGTTCTATAAATAATGAGGAAATGAAAATATGTATAGAAGTTGCAAATAGAACAATCTTTAGCAGCAAACCCCGACAAATAAGCTTAATGATGGGTAGAGTCAATGAAATAATAAATGAGACTAGAGATGGTTGGGCTAAATTCTTCCAAAAGAATCCTGATTTCCTTACTTCTCAAGAAGAATTTGCTAAGGCAACAACTCCCACCATTCCGGACAAATCTAAAGGGAAAGGAATTTTGGGAAGTTCAGATCAAATTTTGAATGAACCGGTAGATAAACCCAAAACTGATGAGAGTGTACATACAAAGACAACATTTGTACAGTTCGAGCAAGGTAATATAGGTACTGAACATGATACTGATAATATTGTGGATAATACTCCACCGATAGTAACAGATACTGCACCAAGTGGCGAAGCCACTGGTGCAAAAGAGGATGAGAAAAGAGATACACCGGGAGAGGACAAGGAAAAGGAGATTGATAAGACACCCGGTACCATACCGATAGTTGATTCCCCAACAAAACTTTTGGCAATTGACACTTCTCAAGTTGAGAAGAAATCAATCACAAAGATGAGTCCCACAGAGCTAATGATGATGGCTACTCAAAAGCTAATGAAGGAGGGATCTACAAACAAAGGAATAATAGATCAGTCAATAACAATTTTGCACAAATTGATTCTTGATTGTATGATTGAGAATGAAGCAAGCCATTCTGGCAAGCTAAAGGTATTGGCAGAGCACATATCTAAAAAACTTTCAATCATTACAACAGATTTACAACCGACAAGCACTTGAAAGATTTACTTTGGCTAAGAAAGCCGCTTTTGACCAGATTATTGAGATAGAGAAGAGGAAGGTTGAAGAGAAACTTATACTTATTGAAAATTCTTTTAAACAGGGTACTAACATCTGTTGGTGTTGGAAATAAGCCACACCCGGACCGACGATGGACTGGTCCAAGAGGGGCCAGTAGCTCAGTGGTAGAGCACTCCAGCAACGTATGAAAGATCCTAGGTTCGAGTCCTAGCTGGTCCATGTCTCAACGTGGTATCAGAGCCAGGTCCAAGCTAGGAGCTCCAAGCACACAAGAGGTGTGTCTTAAGGGGGGGTGTTGGTGTTGGAAATAAGCCACACCCGGACCGACGATGGATTGGTCCAAGAGGGGCCAGTAGCTCAGTGGTAGAGCACTCTAGCAACATATGGAAGGTCCTAGGTTCAAGTCCTAGCTGGTCCATGTCTCAACAACATCTACAGGGTCTATTGTAATATAGAGATTCTTACAACAAATGTAGATAAGAGGATAAAGGAGTTACAAGAAAAGATTGCTAATATTGTAAATTCTTTTGATGGACTAACTTCACTTACAACATCCATTTATGGACAAATTTTGACTTTGGAGAACCAATTTTTTTCTTTTTAAAAGGAAAGAGACAAGATTATTCGGAGAGCAAGGAGTCTTAGAGGTTTGGTGAGTCCAAAATTGGATTCACTTGCTATACATAAGAGAGAATGCATGGATATGCTTGCGAAGCCCACACCGACAGAAGTCACTAAGAAAGAAACACTAGCACATTTACTGAGTGGACTTGTATCCATATCTGAAACATTCAAAACTGGCTGGGACACCTACATACAGCTACTAGAGAAGGCTTATCCAGAAATAATGAAATTGGTCAAGCTTCGGTAAAGTAATCCGTAATTATTCTTTCAATTCTTTCACCAGTCTTTGGCATTGATGCCAAAGGGGGAGTACATGTATGTGAAAAATATGTATATAATCCTAGGGGGAGGATATCAGACAGAGAGTATATTTCAAACATAGTCAATCAGCTCAAGGGGACCATGTTTTAGTTGAACCGACAGGGAATCCATTTTTCACATGTGTGTTGCCATCAATGCCAAAGGGGGAGATTGTTGGCAATTGACACTCATTGGATTCATATGTTGTCATTGATGGCAACAAGATTCTATAGAAGACATATACCGACAGCTACTGGCATTGGAAACATACACCGACATATACATGCATTGGAGTATTTAGGGCCATCACCAACACCGGCACCGACACCGACATCCAGCACTTCAGTGAAGCCGACATCAGTCTGGGTTCCGAAAAGTTTTATTTGTAAAATCATTTTGTAATTATTGTATAGGGCCAACATTGAATATCTTTTGTAATGTATGGTAAGCTGACATAAGGCATATTGTTTGTAGAGGGTATATAAGTCAGTCTGTTAGGTCATTTTGACATATGACAAGGTAGTAGAATAAAGTGATGCAAAGGATATGATTGCAATTCATTTGTATGCGAAAGTAATATCATGCAATGATCAGTAGATGGTTTGTAAAGCATTCTTGGAGGAAAGGAGATACCGGTAAAAGGGTTCAGGGTTTATGAACTGGTACAGAGCAGAGCTATAACCGAAACTCTTTTTGTCATTGAAAATGCATTTTGTGAGTTCACCATTACTATTTTATCTCAGCAGAAGCTTGTAGTCAGTGGGACTCTTTTGTGTTGAGCAGTGTGCCTTCTTGCATGTGCAGCCCCCCATGCTATGTAATATCTTTCATATGGCCAGTGAATTGATATTGTGGGTCACAAATCCCACCGTGGTTTTTCCTCTTTGAGGTTTTCCATGCATAAAATTCAGTGTGTTATGGTGTTCATTCATGTGGCTAGTTTATTTACTGATTCACTGTGTTCTTGGATTCATTGTATTCCAACACACATAACTCGATCAAGTCACCTTCCGGAACACTGAAACTCATGTTGAATCAACTAAAGGTACTAATCTCTGAATCCTTAAAGCCACATCAGCATATCTGCAATATACCAACCAAACCAACTCTGTCCAATACTGAAGCACAAGAACATAGGAATATGTTGACATCAATGATGATGACACATAACATTAACTTCACTGAGATGATACACATCACTATCAATAATGCTTCCTTCAAAGACTAACTCACGAGTATCAATCTTCTTGATTTCACAACCCTTAACATTGAATGAAAGATTATAACCTTCATCACACATATGACTTACACTCAAAAGATTATGTTTCAAGCGTTCTACATACAAAACATCATAAGATTTTTCCTTACCACAATCAAGACTCAAAGTACCCTTATCAATAATCTTAGCAACAAATTTGTTGTTTAGAGTCATTTCTCCTCTATCATACTTCTTGAAATGCATGAACCTACTCTTATTTCCAATCATGTGGCTTGAACATTTGTTGTCAATGATCTACAAATTCTTCTCCTTCTAAGCACGTAATGTGGTCTGAACCACCATGGGCTTCTCTATTCATTGTCATCCTAGTTTCTTCTTTCAAACATTCCTAGATTCACTACTTGAACTTAATGAGTTATTTCCTTTAGCATTCGACTTAGGAAGACTCACAAAATTGCTTCTACAGTTTTTGCAATATGACTAAAAATTGTTGCACTTATGACACATAATAATGAAATCAAATAATAGTGCAAAAACATTTCTGTTAACAAAGTTATTTCTTCTTGCTAGAACCTTTCTACAATTAATAGCCTTATGACAAAAATGATTGCAATCAAAATAATAGCAAAAAAAGAAAGAATGATTGAACCTGGTATTGTATCCTTGTCATCTTGATGCTTTTCTTTCAAATCTCGTATTCTATTTGTGCACTTGAATGAAACCATCATCCGCCTTCATGCTCTCCTTGGTTGTTCCAACCTAATTAGATTTTTAAATTTTGGATCTATTTTCTTTCGTAGTTCCACCAACAAACTCCATGGAGTATCCAACTACCTTTCCCTTCTAAGCTTCTATAAAGTCAATTATAGTTTTGATATTATTTGGAGATCTCTAACTTTCAATTATCTAATCCAAAATCTCAATACTTTTCTCAAACTTAAAGTTCAACAAACTGGTTGCTTTTTTAGAATCTCTTCTCAATGACACAATCTTTGCCTCTATTTTTTCACAGTCATTATGTCATAACTTCTTCAATCCTCTTTGATTCTTCCACTTAAAATTTCAAATCAATGATCATCTTCTCTGCCTTCTCAAAAGTCTTAGCCAATTTGTCTTTAGCTTTCACTTCTTCAACCTCTTGTATATTTGTCGACACTATACGGTTCTTCCACTACGTCTACCTCATCATTATAATCATTTCTAGACTTCATTTATGCATCACCTTCAATATTATCTATAGCCATGAAGAGAGCTTGTTCTCTTTCATTCGTAGAAGTACCTTGATCTTCCCCATCATCAAATGAATGATTTTCCTCATTTATAAAGAAACTTTTATGATTCTTCTAAAATTTATTCTTCTTAGAAAATGACTTCTTCCCATTCTTTTGATGTTCATTGTTAGTCTTTGTATGGACAATTAACCATAAATTGTCATACTTAACCATAATTAAAATTTTTAAAAGGTTACTTACCTTGATACTTTCCATAACCTCTCAACAAACTTTCTGACAAAGTTTTCCTCCTCCAGATCTGAAACTAGATCTTCTTGCTTCTTGGACACTATAAATGTAGCTTCTTTCCTTGAGAATTTGTCAACATCAATCTTCATCTCATAAGAAGTTAAAATTCCATGCAACTCATCCTTTGTTAATTTATCCAAATCTTCAACTTCTTCAACAACATATACTTTTACATCAAATCTTGGAGGAAGGGATCTGAGTACCTTTTTCAAAGTCACAATCTCTTTCATTTCTTCACCAAGTGCCCTGATAGAGTTGACAACTTCATCAACTTGGAGTAGGAATGTAGCAATATTTTTGTAGGACTTTGGTAGGTTTGAAGCTAAGTTGCTTGTTTGACCTACTTATCTAATTGATAGTTGTTGTGCAACTTAACCCACACTTCCATTATTGTACTGCAATGGATAATCTTCAAAAACTCAAAGTTAGATAAGCCACATAAATCGACTTTCCTTTCCTTGGCAAAATTTTACAAGCCTTCTTCCTAACCCGATCTCTTGGAGGACTATTAGGTATTTCATATCCATCCATAACTCATTGCCAAACATCAAATCCTAGGGCCATCAAACATGCTTCCATCCTCACACTCCAAAAGGCATAATTGGATCCATAAAAAAGAAGTGCCTTATTTGAAGATAATCCTTCTTGAGCCATTGGATGTGCCATCCCATATCTACCTCCAAATGTTAAGCTTCTTCCAAGGAACCTGGTTTTGATACCAATTGAAAGGCACACAATATATTGTGTGGGGGATGAATCAATATATATCAATTTTCGCTTAATTAAACATCAATTATCATTAACAAATTCTTTAAATATGAACCGAAAATCATCACAACAACATTTACTAATCTTTCCTTAACCAATGCACAAACATACATCCACACAAAGAACACCATATTTATGTAAAAACACGGGAATAGGAAAATGACGAGAATAACTACTTGGATCTACTGCCAAAATCCATCCTCACAAAAATAATAAATCACTTGCAATATGAAGTAGGTACCAACCTACTAGAGACACCAATCTCCAATTACATTTGCAAGCACCAACCTATAGGAGACACCAATCCCCTAGTCCAAGATCTAAGCACCAATGAGCAATAAGTAAGACACCAACCCCACCAAAAATATAAAAGATATGAATTGTGGACCTTCAAACAAAATACATAGGCTAATTTTGATATGATCAACCTTCATAACACTCTCCCACACAACATATGATCTTTTCATGAAACTGCACAATAATTGGATTGCAAATTACATAAGCATCACCCTCATAGTTGCACACCAATAACACATAATGGGTAATTATATTAACACAAACACCCTAGGAATGGACCTAGATCAACTATATTTGTGTTACAATTTTAATTGCATTCATATGTCAACCTAAGAAAATATTATTGCATATGCAAGTTGGCCACGAGCATAAACCACCACCAAATGTGTAATAGACCAAGTCCAAAAGCCCATACATTACTCCATATTAGAAACACACCACATGTTACCCAAAGTACAGTCTTATTTGGTCCCAACAGTCATCCAATCGCTATCTCTGGTGAGGACATGTTACAAACCTCTAGTGCATCGAACCAGAACAACAACCCAATTGATCAACTAGCACAATGATCACTATCACTTCAAATATTTTTATTCACAAAAGATCAACTCCAAAAACTTTGGAATCTAGATATTATCTAGTATTAGTTGTGATGTTTCTCACCTTTGGGTTTTGTAGGTTAGTTGGAGACTTAAGTTGGGTTTTTGTGCCATTTGTACATCACTTTGTTAGTAGTTTGTACAAGACTACACCATTGTGCACAAACACTTGCACACCACATTGTCATCCTTGGTTGAGATGCTCACATTTTGATCAAAGACTCTATGTCCTGTGTATTTCTCATTGCTATTGTCATCAAGTCATTTTAAAAATTTATCTTTAGCACTTAAATTAACGTAATCTATTGAATGTATGTTATGAAATCGATTCTCAAAAGAACAAGGTTTTCCTTTTGCATAGTCACATTTCCTCCATGCATAATAATATGAACAATTTTGTATCAACAAGAAGAATCTTACACTAAAATATAATTGAGAAACTATCACTTGTTTTTATTGACTAATTAATGCCTATAATTGTCTATGACTCACGAACCTAGGTAGCAAACAAACATTGGACATTGAAGAAACCAAAAAAGAGTGTAAAATAGTATTCTTCAAAGGATGTAAATATTAATAATTATATTTATACAAATATATATCTTGCAGATTCTGTGGGGCTGAATAATGGGGAAGTAAAATTCTTACAATCCTACATGATTGTAAAATAGTTGATATAAATGTTTGGTGATTTAAATCATGATCCAAAATGAATGTTACGATTTTCAAGATGATCATGACACTACAATTAAGATATTGGTATAATGATATTGACAAAATTGATTCAAATAAACCCTAAAACTCAAATGCTATATTGATAAATACATTGATAAATTTAAACACGATACCTCATTATAAACCAGTAGGGTCAGTAGAGAACATACGATTTTGAGCTAAGAATTAAAAGCATTAGGACCTAGTCTATAATAGCAAAAATATTACCTATTTTGAAAGAAAATTAAGTGACCTGCTATTTATCATAACAGTATTGGTCGAGCAGCGAAAATTTCTTCTGCTAAGAAATCTGTTCAAGTTTGATTTCGAAGAATATAAGAAAAGATCCATTAAAGTGAACATTTAACAGTAAAAAGAGCCGTGATTTCCAGCCAAGAGCTCACTTGTACTTCCTGTTTAAATTTCTGCATTGGAACTCTACAATCCACGCACTCATCTTCTACATAGAGTTTGCAGACTTCATAGCACGTTTCAGAGAGTAGATTTCATACACACGGGAATGAATGAATTTTAATAACATTTATAAGATCAAATGCTCTAATGATCAAAACAATCTAATATTAATAACATTTATGAGATTAAGTGATCTAAGGGATCAAACAGATCTAATGATCTATTTTCAAATTTTTGCGATTATCTCTTTTTTTTTTTTTAAACTCAAGATATCCCGCGATTCAGTCCAGTACTCAAGCTGTTTTATCTTAGATTTACAAACTGTCAAGTTGAAACCAACCAAAAAAAAAAAAAAACTTAGATGAAACTAATCCATAACCATTTTTCTATCTTGATTAAGAAATCTACCATTTAGAAAAAAAACTTAGATGAAACTAATCTATAACCATTTTTCTATCTTGATTAAGAAATCTACCATTTAATAAAAGAGGTACATATCCTTAGATGAAACTAATCTAGATATAACCATTTTTCTATCTTGATTAAGAAATCTACCATTTCGAAAAAGAGGTACATATCCTTCCACCCTCTGCTGATTGATCCATGGCAAACATGGCGCAGTGGCGTGGAAGAAAAGGGTCCCTTCTCAAGTACGTTGCAAGTACATGTGCTCATTTCCTGGATAATGAGTACGTTTTATCCAAAACAAATGGTTAGATGTACATTTTCTGAAATATGTCAATTATGGGAACAGTAGATTTATGCGAACCTCACATCAAGTTGTAGTACAGCTTGTGTGCCCTTTGATGAAATGGAGAGGCAAAGCTATGTCACATTGCCTAGGTATTTGGTTTAGATATCGAACCTTTTTCAAAATAGTGTGCATTTATTTGGTTACATATAGGGTTAATATTGAGGTGATATGAATAAATTAATCTATTCAATTTTTAGAATTTCTTTTACCATAATTTATATATTGATGCATTCTAGAAACTGGATAGCCGTCGCATACCCACAGATCTTAAACTGTGAATTAATTTTAGATGATATTTTTTTAAATTATTTGAAACTTCTTCGTTTCTATTATTTAAGGGCAGGTGGAGCTCTACAAGATATTTATCTAGGGTGGATACCTTGCAAAGAGTATAACATAGGGGGTGTGAAGGTAGGCTTAGGACATCAGTCAGCTGGTGAGTGTAATGACATAAGCCTACTTCACTGTGAGACTGAACGACCAATCAAAGTCGAACGTTAGCAATAGTGATCCAAAAAGGTACCGTGTGAAAGGGCTTTCCCTCAACGGATCAAAGATACATTGAGAGAAACAGGCAAATGAGCTCCTTTAAAATCAATTACCAATAGTAAGAAAGATCAGTCTCTGAAAAACTTTCATAAGTCTCTTCTGATCTACAAAACTAGCCGAAGATATAAGCATGCATAATAATAAGCACTTCGTATGAATTAATAATCTCGTCAGACAATTTCAAGTTTTGGTATAACCCGATGATGTGGTCACCAACTTTTGGAAAAACTAGTTTTTCACGTAAGAAATCCAAATGACAATTAGAAGCAACTTAATGGCCACGCTTTCATATGACCAGCAAAATGTAACAGTTTGAAGAATACATCTTACAAAATCTTATATTGATCATTGTGCCAGTTGAAGTGCGGTCTTAAAAAGGAGGATTGATAACTTATCCAGAGAGAAATACAAGAAGCCTCCAAAAGAGTGTGTAACAAAGGACCCAAAGCTCCTTCCTACAATGCAGTGCCACGCAGGCCCATAGCATTCATCAAACTCCTGCAATCAATCATAAAGTATAAGTATTTAGATACATTATATTCACTACCGTATTTAATGGTTTTTTTCAAATGTGTTGTTTCAGTTTAATCGTTAAACGATTTATAACAAATTTAACAAATAAAAATAGTAAATAATTAGTTCAGTTTATGTAAATTGAAGATTTTTTTAAAACAAACTTATATACTTTTTTTTCAAGTTTTAAAGATTTTATATTCTGATGATACTTTATCAGAGTGTGATTTAAAATGTTTTGATTAGATAAACAAAGGAAAAGGGTCCGAGTTCTATGTTAATGAATGAATGAATGAATGGATTTTAATGATGTCCACGAGACCCAATGGCCTAAGGGACCCACAGGTTCAACTTATCCCAGTTTCAGATTCTTTTTCATGCTGGATCTTCTCTTGTGAATCTTGATTAAGAGGTTTGCTGAGAGAAATAAATAGGCTTGTGGACAGTGAAATTAGGACATATGATTTAAGATGTTGATTAAATTTTTTTCAATTTCCTAATAAAAAGTTCCATGTTATTTAAAATAGACTGTAAAAATATATTATCTTAATGTAAGTATTTTCAGAAAAATTATAATATTTTTTAAAATAAATATCTTAAGTTATATCCTAATCTATTATTATTACTTTATATTTCATCGTCATATGTTTAATCACATTAACATGATGATAAAAAAAATTGGAAATAGTTTTCTTCTTTATTTTTCAGCATTCTCTTAGATTCTCAATTAGATGGACAATTAGTTTAAAATAAACAGTCTTCAAAAGATTGTTCTGAAATCAGCTGCATATTTATCAATGATTTGGATCACACTCAACAATCTATTATGAAGAAGAGGAGATTGAAAACAAAGTAAAAAAAAAACTGCACAGTTGATTCCAAAAATAACTTTTTATATATTACATTCTTTGGAAAACTCATACCAAATAAATAGCCCTACCTGTTAGAGAGCAAAGACAAGCTTAAAACAACAAGGATTAGTGCAAAATCAGTTATATATATTTTTCTATCGACATTGCAGATCACATTCAGCCATTTATTATCTTAAAAAGAGATTGATCAAACATCCATACAAAAACATACACAATTGATTTTAAAAGCAATCTTCTAAATATTAGATAAACCAGAAAAAACTCGTAGCAAATAAAATAATCATACCTGCTTGAGAGCAAAGGCAAGTGTAAAGCAACTAGACTTATCTTTCTTTATATCCATGGCATTGAGAGTTTGCCTGGCAGAACGAAATGCTTGAACTTGCATTAAAGGTGGCATTGCTGCCATCTTCACTTTCACTCTCAACTGAACTGCAACTGTCACAATATTCACATCTACTGCTTTCATTTTCAACACTGAGGCAGCCTTCTTCCTCTTTTCTTCTTCTTCTTTCTTCTTAACATTCAAACATGAAGTTTTGTTCTTCAAAGCTTTTCTGTAATGTTCATCTTCCATATATGTTAAAGATAGTTGTTTCTCCATAGCTGCTGTTACATCCATCAATTATTTTCTAGCAATAGAGAGACAGGCAGAAGCTGCTATCTTGGCTATGGTAGTTATAACTTATAGCACACGATCTGCACATATTTCAACACAAGTTGAATTGGGTTTGAATTTTGCCTCTAAATTATGAGGTATCCCGTGAATGTAGGAAAAACTTTTGTACATTACGTCCAATCCAGTCTGATCAGTCTCAGAGATTCACTGCAAATCTGATCTTGCCTACTGTCAAATGGAAACTTGCAGGGCTTGATCTTCAGAGAGAAAAGATATTGTACGGCCCTGTTGATCAGCTGCCGTAAACTGCAATTCTAATTATTTAAAGCAAATTAGTACAATTACAATCCCAAAAAGATCTTGGTTTTATTTTCCATTTGCTTGAGATTGTAATTGTACAAAGATCTCAAGTGGGTCTAGGTATGAAAATTTGAAAATCTTAAATATGTTTAAAATGGTTTTGATAATGGTTTTCATAGGGGGAAGGGTCTCACTAGGCCTAGTTATCTTTTGCTTATTGTTAAATCTAAATGGTATATCAGATATTGATGATATTTTGGGTTCTCTTAATAATAGCTTATAGATATTGTTTTGGCTTCTAGATAGGGACAGTAGTTGTAGGGGGTCCAATAGTCGTTATAGCAATTTTGCATATAATATCTAGTCTTGCCACATATTTATACTATATAATGTAAATAAACAATCCACATGTAAATAAAAAAATTACCAAATGTTGATCAAAATGGACCAATACTTGAACATAAGAGAATCCATAAATGTTATATTAAAAAGACATAAATACATTAATTAACAAGTGAAATAGATCATTTTTTGTTTCAAATAAAATATCATACCCATCCACTATAAGGATGTCACATATAAAATAAGATACTCACTTAAACAAGTAGTGTTATCATAGTGTAAAAACATTATTCTTATGTGTACAACTATTGGGGTAGCAATGTATATGCAGTGGAGTATTTCATATTAGTAATTTGTCCTATCACAAATATAAAAGGTGAACACAATAAATACCTTGTTTTTCTCCATGAAATGTGAGGGATTGTCCAAAGATTTAAGTGTTCAACAATTGGTCCCTTTGTGATCCTATAAGTTTTGTTTTATATCATAATATGTTTTTGTGTTCTCTACGGTGTCAATTGCTGAAGAAAATGAGATCCTCAAAAAATACCATGAAATCGTTGCTAAAGAAGAAACTTTTTGGAAGCAGAGATCAAGATGTATTTGGCTGAAGGAAGGAGATAAGAACACAAGATTCTTTCATATGTCGACTATTAAACATAAAGCGGCAAACAGGATCACAAAACTGGTTGTGGACAATGGGGAGCTGGTTAAGGAGGATGAGATAAGAAATGAGGCCAAAAGATTCTTTGTTGATCTTCTTTGTAGGGATCATAGACTGGATGTTGATGCTCAAAGCTCTTTCCTTAATAATATTCCTTGCCTCATTGATGAGCAGATGAATGCCTCCCTTTCTTCTATACCTTCGAACTAGGAGATCAGAAATGTTGTCTTTTCTTTTGATGGTAACAAAGCCCCCAGACCTGATGACTTCCCCATGTTCTTCTTCCAAGAATTCTGGGATATTGTTGGGAAAGATGTATCCAATGGAGTCAAAGAATTTTTCAGTTCTAGAAGACTTCTGAAAGATATCAATGGTACCTTCATTGCATTAATCCTCAAAATTCAAGGTGCTAACTCCATGGATAAGTTCAGGCCAATTAGCTTATGCAATTCTCTTTATAAGATTATTTCTAAGGTCCTTACTTCCAGACTCCTGACTATTATTCCTTCTCTGATTAATCATCAGCAAAATGGTTTTGTGCCAAGAAGACAAATCCTTGATTCCATCATAACTATTCATGAGAATATTCATTCACTTGTTACGGCTAAGAAATAGGGTTTCATCCTCAAGCTTGATCTCTCTAAGGCCTATGACCGGGTTGATTGGTCTTTCCTCGTGAAGGTTCTTTTGACTTGTGGCTTCTCTACCAAATGTGTGGATCTCTTCAAACAACTTATTACCACCGCCTCCTTTGTTGTTCTTGTCAATGGATCTCCCTCCACCTTCTTTCAAGCATCTAGAGGACTGAGGCAAGGGGACCCCATTTCTCCTATCCTCTTCATAATTATGGCTGAATGTTTTGGTAGATCTATGGAAAGTATGGTGATGAGAGGAATTTTCAAGGGACTCCAACCTTCTTCAGTTGATCATACATGTTCCCACCAACAGTTTGTGGACGATACTATTGTCATGGGGAACTCAAGCATCTCAGAAGCCAAAACTCTTAAGGACACCCTATGTAAGTTTTCTTCTACTTTTGGCCAACTTATCAATTGGGTTAAAAGAAAAGTGTTTTTCATCAATACTCCTGAGAGAAGACAACATAGAATCAACAGAATTCTGGAATGCCGGATTGCTGATCTTTCTGCCACTTATCTTGGTCTCCCTCTGGGCATTGCACCACCTGATTCCTTTTGGAGTTCTCTGGTGGACAAATTTCAAAAAAAGCTTGTTGGATGGAAAGGTGCCCTTTTAAGTCAGGTTGGAAAGCTCCAACTTCTAGAAGCTTCTCTTCAAAGCATTCCTATTTATGCCCTTAGCCTCTTCAGAATTCCTGTTAAGTATGCTGATGCAATTGAGAAAATTCAAAAAAAATTTCTTTGGTAAGGGGTTGAGGAAAAGAAAATAATGTCTCTTGTGGCTTGGGATAAGGCGTGTAGACCGAAAATTAATGGAGGCCTGGGCCTGAGAAGAATCCGGACCCTCAATGAAGCTCTCTTGTCTAAACAGGTTTGGAGACTGTTTCACTTTGATAGTGAATGGTGTAAAATCTGGAGAAGTAAGTACTCTCTTTTGTTTTCTTCTCTTCCATCTTTATCAATTCTGATTTCAGTATGAATGGGTCCCATATCTGGAATCATGCCTCTAAGTGTAAAGACAACATTGCCAAAGGGGTTAAATGGAATGTTGGCAATGGTAGGAAAGTTAGATTCTGGGAAGATCCCTGGCTTTTCGACAAACCTCTGGTTGATATCCCTGAATGGGCCCCTTTTGCTCCCTCCTGTATTAGAATCTTTGGCCCTTTGGTTGAGGGGTATTGGATAGGTGATAAATGGAAGAACATTGAAAGTATTCACCTGGACCTTATTAATCTTAAGAACCATCTTTCTTCTATTTGGGTGAATAAAAAGGAAGACTCCCTTATTTGGAAATATGAACCTAAAGGCAACATCACTGTCTCTTCAATGTATGGTGAACTCTTTCCCCTACCCCCTTAGAGAATCCTTTTTGGTCTAAAGCTTGGATAAAGGGTCTAATCTCTAAAATCAATTTTTTCTATTGAGCTATCCTTCAAAATAAAATCTTGACCTTAGATAATCTTAAGGGTAGAGGCTTTTCTTTCCCTAATAGATGTGCTCTTTATCTTGAGGAGGAAGAGTCTGTGGACCATTTAGCTATCCATTGGTCCTTTACTGCTTCAATTCAAGAAAGACTTCTTAAGAATTTTTGCATTGATTGGGTTTTTCCTAACACTATCAATGATTTGTTCCATTCTTGGAATTATCACTAGGCTAACCCCTTTTTGAGATCTTTGTGGCAGCTATCTCTCCCTCACATTCTGTGGGGGATATGGAAAGAAAGGAACAATCGTATTTTCAGGGACACTTCTCTCACCTAGGATGTTGTTTTCCAGAAAATTCAATGGGCTATTGTGGAGAACATTAGAATCATTGGGAATCCTTGCATTTCTGCCAACCTCATGGAAACTCACATTTTAAGTTCTTGGAATCTGAAGAATGCTGGTAGTTCTGATCCCATTCTAAACAAAAGACTAGAAGATAGATGGCATACTCCCCCACATGGTTGGCTCAAAGTCAACTTCGACGGTGCTGCAAAAGGCAATCCTGGCCCTGCGGGATGTGGTGCAATCCTCAGAGATGAAAACGGTAATTGTAGGAAATGATTGTTGTTCCTATAGGGAGCCAAACTAATCACAAGGCAAAAGCAATGGCTGCACTCCAAGGTATTCTCTTGGCCAAAAGATGGAACTGTCCCTATCTATGGATTGAAGGGGATTCTAATAACATCATCAAATGCCTAAAGGGAACCTCTAAGCCTTCATGGACTATCAATAACATAATAAAGGCAGCTAGAGATCTCATCAACACTTTTGAGAAATGTTTCATATCTCATATCTATTGTGAAGCTAATGGTTCAACTGACTGGGTAGCCAACGGGGCGGTCATTCAAGATAAAATGATCACATGGAAGGGTGAAGAACACCTCCTCGATGACGTTAGATCAATCATTTTTAAAGATCGATACAATAGTACCCCAAAGATCATAAATGGACAAAGTAATGATGAAATAGATTAATAGGAGTGCTATGAGTAATTATAATAATGTCAATACCATTTATTGCAAGACTTATGCTATCTCTTCCCACGCTTTCGGGGTATATTTGGTAGTTCCGAGAAATTTCTTGCCTAAAGCTCTCTGCAACTCTCGACCTTTTGCTCTGAAAGGTGAAAAAATGGAAGGAAATTGACGCCGCTATGAACCCAACAACTGCAAGGAGTGGAAGCAAAAGGAAGTTGTCTGGCACATTTTGCAGAAGGGCGGGTTTTCAAAGTTTATGGAGAGGCTCCATGGGCGTGACACCACAGTTACTAATTTCTTCTATAAAAATTGGAGAAAGGGCACTCTGAAGATGGGAGATCAATCAATCTCCATAGATGAAGACCTCATTGCTCAAGTCACAGGTCTCCGCAGGGAAGGAAACAATTACTACAGAGACAAAAAATTGAGCAAGGAGGCCATCAAAGGATATCCTGAAACGACAAAGGAGAAAAAGTGCCTGGTTAAGCTAAGTAAAACTTACTATCCACCTAGGGCATTTGTTAAACCATGGAGGGAGGTCTTATTTGCTATAATGCGCTATGTAACTTTGGATGGTAGATTCACAAAAGTGTATGGCTACCATTTTGTTTTGCTGAACCAGTTTAGGTATGATGAAAAAGTTAATATTCCATATTTTCTGTTGTTCTCTATGAATGCTACCTTTAAGGCCCATAAATAGAACCCTAAGGGTGATACAACCATGCATCAAGGTCTCATGGTATTATTTTATGACCACCTAAAAGCCAACCAAATTGCCCGCCCTCAGCCTTCTATCTCTGAGTCTGAGGAGGAAGGGTCGGATTCTATTTTTTCTATGGGTGAGGAGTCAAATAGTGATTCGATGAGTGAGTTTGAAGAGAGTCTGGATGACTCTGAAGTTGAAACTGGTAAGAAAAGAAAACATGTGAGAAATCCAGCCTTCCTCCTCGAAGGGTAAGAAAAAATCTAAAGATAAAGTTCTCCAAATTAGCTCCTCCTCGGAGGAAGAGGTCTCTGAGGATTCTGAGAAGGAGGAACCCCAGTCTCCTTGGAATAAGAAAACCAAAATTTCAATTCAGACAAGGAACAAACAGAAGAAACAGGAAGTCAATGTTATGGAGCTGAAGGAACAAGTGCAAAGAAAGAATCTGGATTTCGACCAGAATTTGGAGGAGGAGACCACTAGGGAAGGTTTTGAACAAAGAATCAATGGAAAAGTTGGTAAAATCACAGTTGGAGATATCTCCAACAAGGAAAAGGACATCTCTAGTGAGAAATCACCCTCCTCAAATCCTCCTCCTGAGGGTTTGAAAGGCTTTGTGAACACCATTGATTGGATAATTACCAGTTACAAGAAAGCTATGGAGGATAATAAGAAGCTCAACCACAGAGTCCAAATCCTAGAGACTATCAGTTATGGTGGAGGCAAATCTATGGCAGAACAAGTTGAGGATTTGACTAAAACTATTGCCAGAGCCAAAGAGATCAGAGATTCCTTTAACCCCAGGTTCAAGCAAATCGAGAAAGACCTGACTGAGAGGAAAAATAATGATATCGGTATGGATCAAAGAATGGAGGAAACTGATAAAAAAGTTAGTAAAATTGAAGAAAGCCTTAAAAGCATTGCAGAACAAAGCTTAAATATTCTGAAGGCCTTAGTTGGCAATACAAAAATCCTCATCAGCAAACTGGAGGAGGAGAAGGACTCCCTGGAGATTGAACCTGACATTGAAGGCACGGGAGAAGTGCAAGGACCTAGAACAAGGACCAAAGGTAAAAAGAAGAAGAAAAAGCCAAACAAGGACATGGAAGAATTCAAATCTATTGCAGCAAACTATGACCAGCTGGTGAATAAGGTGGAGGAGCTCCTTAAGTCTTTTTAGTTGCGTTATGTTTTATCTAGTTTTTCTGCTTTGTTGTTCCTTTCTTTTGTTGTCCTTTCGGTTGACTGGCTTTTTTGCTAGTCGTTTTGTAAGCCGTTCCTAGCAGATCTAGATTCTTTTAGATGAACTATTATATACTCCTTTGTTAAAGGTTTCGGGTCCTTAAAACCTGTTTTTCTTTTATAATTAGAACTATTGGTCATTTAGTGTTGGATATAAAAGTTAGAGATAACACACATCTATGATTACTAATAGATATTTGGTCCATTTAAGTTTCATATAACTTATATTTTACATAAAAATACGATATTATATTAATTACAAATGATATTTTTTTATTCAACAACTAGGGATTTTTAGATTAAGTTTTGGTCGAATCTTTAAAAAGTCATTTTTTTGACCCTTCACACTAGACGTGTTATTTTGACGACTTGCACGATGAGTCACAACTTCAAACCTTAGTTGTAGATAGTTAAGTGCCCATATTATATTCCTAAAAAAAAATGGAGGTCTTACGATATTCCATGTGATGACTACATGTTGACGAAGTTATCCCTAACAACTACTGGTCCCTCTCCCCTAGTTATGATGAAGGAGGATTCATTATGCGTGCAAGGGTCAAACATTAGTCATTTCCAAATGACATCCAAGACATATTTTATATATATTCTTATGAGTCAATTGATAACAATGAGTGACTCCCTTATATTTTTTTGTTTTGCAAGGTCAAGGAGAGTGATCCTAAAGGCCTAGACAAGGCAATTAAAGAGAAATAAAAGAATATTACATCTCTTCCAAACCATACCCCTTGTACAATGATACCCAAAATATTTGTCACTAACTATCAAGTATATTGACCTGTTGATATTAAATACTTGCAAACCTCCTACAAGCTAATAATTAATATTTTACATATGTAAGCAAGAGTATAAATAAATAGACATCCCTTGATTCAAATCCACTTAACCTATCATACTACATGACCATCTTAGGATTTTAAATACAAATGCCTCTAAAAAGTAATCACAAGTTCTCATAAAGCTTAGCCAAAATACAATCCTCAATTATGTAGATTAGGAAGACAAAGAAACATGATTTAATTAAAATATTGGTCATATTGTTAGCAAGGACTAATTCTTTGGTTCATTGCATGATAGTCAAAATTTGAGAAAAGATGAAACATTAATATAAATCTAAGGAAGAGAACCAACATTACAACTTTTAATTCAAAAATAATGCATGCAAAACAAGAATCTTTACAAAATTAGATCTACACCAGATGTCTAGAATTGCCCCAAAAATAAATTCCATATATTATTGTGAAAATATTTTTTCTAAATACTTTTGAGATTTTTTTACGATAATTGCATCAACAAACTAATCACAAAAAATGGGTTACCAAATGTTACCTTAGAGACTTATACAATCTCTTGAAACATGACAAGAATGATGATCTTGCTTGTCTACACCTTCAACTTTATAAACAATGAATATATAGGCCCAAAATTAGATATATAGTATTTGACATCTAAGAATATCTTAAACTAGAGGACCCCTATATAAATATAGCCTATCATCCAAATACAACCAATAAATCCAAAAATGGAAAAGATCATGTATGATGATAGAAACTCATTACCCTAGAAATAGGAAGATATTAAGATGTGTTACTATTTAAAGCATTACAAAGTGCACCTCATAAACTCATGTATGCATACCTTTAACAATAGGGCAAAGTAAAAAATTATCTTGTTTATAGGTATGCATGTACAGATGTTCATAGATTAAATTTCCTATAGGAATAAGGGTAGAAAAATCTTCATTTATGAACACAAAAACCTTATAGGCACCTAACATCAATGAATCCTTGAAACAATTCAATACTAGATTGGTCGCTTATAACATAATACTTATTTTTCGCATAGGACATAAGAATTAGAATTTCATTGGTAAAAAACCCTAGTACATGACACATTCTTCCTTTATTATTTTTACCTATGAACATAAAAATATGATTGATTAGTTTCAAGACCACCCCTTGATAGAATGGTCTATTTCTATCACAAGATGATAAATAGTGTAGGCTATAATGTACTAGGTAGAGGTGCATGTACTCGGTTACAATGTTTAGCTCTTCCATTAAGAAACAAATATGTAGTGGAGTTTTACACTACATAGTTCCCTTTGGAAAGTATAAACAAGTCCCAACAAGTGACATAAAATCAATCCTACCATCATCACTAGCTCGTATCCATGTGACACATCCAAGCTCACCATCACCACACTTTACTCATAAAATACCTTCACATTATTTCCTTGAATGAATAATAACCAATTGTGTGCAATGTGCCCTCTAAAATACATCAATAATATTCTACAAGACAAAATGCTAAGGCTAAATAATAGAACATACATGAGTTTCCAAGGCTTTAACCAAATAGATTTTATAATAGGAATGAAAAACACAACTATTATTTTCATATTACTAATTGAAATTTGAAGTATAAAGTTGATCCTACAAATAATGCCACCTCAAATCCATGTCACTCACCCCCAATCCATTGATGCATATGGGGAACCTCAAGAAAACCATGCACTAGTCATTAGGCCAATAAAAATCACCCTTGTTTCTATGTGTTATGTCAAGTTTCCACCTCACCTTTAATATTATTTCTTGGACTTAGGTAAGTGCACCAAGATGGTGAACAAAAAACAGACACTAGCAAAAAAACACCTAAAACAGATGAAATGTGATCGTGTTTTTAATAAATTCAAAAAACGCGTACATGTTAAGGCTAAAAAAATATGAGGCAAAACATTTACACATTCTTTAAATTGAAAACGCAACCGTTTTCTTAAAAATAAAAAAACACGATCGTTTTAAAAATAAAATAAAAACGTGATTGTGTTTTTCTTACATTAAGTTAGATAAGAACATGGTATATGGCAATTCCTTTAGCATTCACTTAGTTTTTTCATCAAGATATATACATAAAATATAAAATTTAAGTTATATTTTCTTCGTCTTTTATCTTTCATATACTTTAAGATATATATTTTATGTATATATTGTCAGGATGTTTGAGAGTGCTTTTGGATCTGTAGGAGTCATAATGCATATTCTAGATTTTAGGAGATCTTATAATTTTTCACTTAGTCAAATTTCAATAATCAGTAGGCTTTTGTCATCATTCTCTTTCTATCTCTTTGTCTCACGTTGTTTGTCTCCCTTAAGCTCTAGACCTATCTATTTTCCTATATCTCTTCTTCTCCTCCCTCTCTTTATCTCACTCTCTCCTCTCTCCCCAAGTTCTAGATCTTATAATTTCTCAGACAATCAAATTTTGATAATCACTAAGCTCCTATTCTCTCTCTCTCTCTAGACCAATCTCTCTTTCTATGACTCTCCCTACCCCCTTCTCTACCTCATCTCTCTCTCATCTCTCATCTCTCTCTCTCTCTCTCTCTCTCTCTCTCTCTCTCTCTCTCTCTCTCTCTCTCTCTCTCTCTCTCTCTCTCTCTCTCTCTCCCTTTCTCTTTATTCCACCCTCCCATGTTATGTCTCTACTTCCATATCTCCCATCTCGCTCACTCCACATACCTCTCCCTCCCTCCCTCACTACCTCTATTCATCTACATAAATCTTGCTTTCTATCTCTCTCTCTATCTCTCATGCTCCCTACTTCCTTCACTCTCTATTTTTCTTTATCTAATTCTCATTATCTCCCCTCTCTGTCCCTTTACCTACCTCTCTTTCTACCCCCCTCTACTTTTAACTCTACTAACTCTCTACCTCTTTCCATTCATACTACTCTCTCTCTCTCCATTCCTTTCTCTACCTCCCTCCTTCCACCATTGTACTCTCTCTAACTACTTGTCTCTATTTGCCCTCCCTCACTCTAAATTTCCCCTCCACTTCTATCTATTTCACCTCTTTATCTCTATCCTTCCCTCTGCACCTCTCTCTCTCTCTATCTAGGTATTTAGATAAATAGTGTATGGGGGAGCACAAGAGAGGTAGGTAGACATAGATAAGGAGCTCGAGAAACGAAGAGAGATAGAGGTAGGTTGAGAAAAAGGTAATAGAGAGAGAGAATGGGGAGAGAGGTGATATTGATAGAAGTGGCAAGGGAAGGTTTGAGAGATAGAAGAAAATATAGAAATAGAGGTCTTGTAGAGAGGGAGATATATATAGAGAAAGAGAGAGAGGAAGGGGGGAGATAGTGATAAGTTGAGAGGAAGGAAATAGATAGAGACAGGTGAGATATACAAAAGTGGAGGGGAGAGTTCAAGTGAGTGAGAAAGGGAGAGGTATTCAAAGAGAGGGAGGGAAGGAGAGGTATCCACAGAGAAGTTAGGTAGATAGAGATAAGTAGTTAGAGAGAGAGTATGAAGAGAGAGAGAGAGGTGATATAAATAGTAGTATGGAGGGAAGGAGGTAGAGAGTTAGGGAAGATAAAAGTAGAGAGGGATGGAAAGAGAGGTAGGTAGAGAGAGGGAGAGGGGAGATAAAGAGAGTATGAGGGAAGATAGATAGAGAGAGAGGAGGAGAAGATAAATACATAAAGGGAGAGGGGAGATAGAGAGTATAGATAGATGGGTAAGTAGAGAGGTGGAGGGAAGGAGGGAGGGATGTATAAATAGAGAGAGAGGGTGAGATAGAGATTTATTTAGAGAAATAAAGGTGGGTAGGAAAGGAGGGAGACATCTATAAAGAGAGGGAAAGGGGAGATAGATATAAG
This sequence comes from Cryptomeria japonica, assembly GCF_030272615.1. NCBI lineage: Eukaryota > Viridiplantae > Streptophyta > Pinopsida > Cupressales > Cupressaceae > Cryptomeria > Cryptomeria japonica. Next base: position 132,619,034 of record NC_081405.1, on the reverse strand, counting down.
TAGAGATAGAAGGGGAGAGAGAGGAGGGAAGGAGATCTATGTAAAAAAATAAAGTGACTAAGAGGGAGGTATGTAAAGAGAGAGAGAGAGAGATCTTGGGGTGGATAGTAGAGTGATATAGTGAGAGGTAGAGAGAGGGGAGAGAGTGATATAAATCTTGGGGGAGACAAAGAGAGTGAGATAAAGAGAAATAGAAATAAGATAGAGAGAGGGGGGTATGTAGAGAAGTAAATGAAGGGATTGAGGGGAGGTGTGTAGGAGGAGGGAGAGAGGAGAGAGAAAATAAAGAGAAAAAGAGAGATAGGTGGAGAGGGGGATAGAGAGGTGAGATAGAGAGGAGAGAGGTAGGTAGAGAAGAGAGAGAATATACAAAGTAGAAGGGTGAGAGACATAGGTTTAGAGATTGGGGAGAGATGAGAGAGTGATATAGAAATATTGGGGAGAGAGATAAAGAGGGAGAGTGATAGGAAGAGAGATAGGTCTAGATATCGAGGGAGACAAAGAAAGTGAAATAGAGATATAGAGAGGATGATAATAGTAGCTTAGTGATTACTGAAATTTGACTAAGTGTGAGAAATTATAAGATTTAGAGCTTGGAGAGAGAGGAGAGAGTGAGATAGAGAGATGTAGAGAGGGAGGAGGAGAGATATGGGAAGGAAAATAGATAGGTCTAGAGCTTAGGGGAGACAAAGAGCGTGAGGTAGAGAGATAACAAGATAATGATGATAGAATCCTACTTATTACTGAAATTTGAATAAGTCTAAAAAAATATAAGATCTCCTAAAATCTAGAATCTGCATTATGAATCCTAGAGATCTGAAACTACTCTTAAATGTTATATTTTATGTATATATCTTGATGAAAAAACTAAGGGAGTGATAAAGGAATTCCCATCTAAGTCCATGTTCCTTAAATCTAACTTAATGTAAGCAAAATGTGATCACGTTTTTCTTGCTAAACATAACACAATCACATTTTTATTTTTAAAAACATGATCGTGTTTTTATTTTTTTAAAACACGATCGCATTTTAATTTAAAGAACATATGCACGTTTTTCCTTGTACTTAGGCTTGGATGAAAAGGTTGAGGCTTGGGAGCCTTATTTCCCTCCTTTTTACATGTTTTCTTCTTCCAATTTGGTTTCTCAACTTTATCATCATCAAGTTTACACATTATCAAGTGGATATTTGTAAAATTGCCACCATAATTTTGTTGGCAATTGACACTCAATTGGTTGGTTTCACTATGTTGTCATTGATGGCAACATGGTATCTTATTCTGGCTTCATGTTTTGGTTCAGTTGTGTATCGGCAGGCACTTCACAAACACTACATCAATATCAACACCGACACCAGCATGACAAAAGGATTTCTTTGGTTACTGGCAATGCAGGCCGACATGGTTTAGAATATGGTTATCATTATTGGAGGCCGACATCTCTTGGATCCGACATCGGTAATTGTTCTTAATATTTATGCATTCATGTTATCTAGCCGACATGTAATTTGATATTGTAAATATCTTTGTAAGCTGACATAAGACATGATAAGTTGTATAGGGCATATAGGCTAGTTGGATTAGATCATTTTTTATATAGGAGATTATGGATATGTGAATGTCATATAATGCAAAATACATCAGAGAGATTATGTATGTGAGGATATTTTATGTAAGGGTTATTCCGGTAAAGGGTTTAGGGTTTTAGACCGAAACAGACAGAGCTTAAACCGGAACTGTATTCTGGCATAGAAGATGCTATCTTATTAGTTCAACACTTCTCCGGATTGTAGTCTAGATTTATATGTAGTTAGTGAGGCTCCTTTTGTGATTGAGCAGTGTGCTCTAGGCTATAAGCCTTCCTGCAAGTGCAGGCCCCTTATATTTTGTAATATCTCTTCATATGGCCAGTGGATTGATATTGTGGGTCACAAATCCCACCATGGTTTTTCCTCTTTGAGGTTTTCCATGTATAATTCTATGTGTTATGATTCTCATTTATGAGATTGGCTTATTGGTTACTTTTATTCTTTTAATTATGTATGTACCGGTATACCGGTTGGTGTATGCATGTTTTAATAAGGCTAAAATTGATCATGGGTATAATACCGATTCACCCCCCTCTTAGTGTTATTGGATTCGAACAATTGGTATCATAGCCTTGTGCCTCAGAGGAAGTTTAACAACTTGAGGAACATCCTGAATCAGGAATCCATGGATATGGCTTTGGAGAAGCAACTTGAGATGGCACTTGAAGATTATGATGCTGAAAGGTTGAAGAACTTAAAGCTACAAGATTAATTGAATTCTGCTAAGGAATTCATTCTTGTCCTACAGGAGAGGTTATCATCTATTCAGGCTATGAGGAAGGAACTTTTGCAAAGTCAAGATGATGAAGAGAAAGATGCACTTAAGGAACAATGTCAGAAATTGAGTCAGGAGAACATGGTTATGAAAAATGAAATGCAAGTTATAACTATGAGAATGTCTAAGGAGATTGAGGACCGAAAGAAAAAGGAAGAAAATATTGTTGTATCCCTGAAGAACAAATTTTAAGAATATGGTAGGTTGGTTCATGAGAATGATATGTTGAGAACCGATTTAGTACAATGCCAGAGTAATGAACAAGAGCTTGAGAGACAAATAATAATTCTAAGAGTAGATTTAACTACTGCAAGTGGGTATAAATAAAAATTCAAGATTAGCTCAACACAACTAGATGAGTTATTGAAGAGACAAAGGCAAATTGGAGATTCTAGTGGACTTGGATTTGAGCAAGGACAGAGTTCCGGTATTGCTAATGAAGATCAAAACCATAAAGAACCTGTAAGGAAATTTTAAGCTTATAAATTAAATGGTAGATGTTTTGTTTGCAATAGATTTGGTCACATGGCTAGACAATGTAGAAACAGAGCAAATTAGAACCCTGATTCTACTCTCGGTAAATTTTCTAAATGCAATAAGTATGGTCATAAGACAAAAAATTGCAGAATAAATGTTAAATGCTATGCATGTGGAGAGTTTGGACATATGGCTAATCAGTGTAGGTCAAGCAATTTCACCGGGTTTAGCAAAGCAATTCAAAGGAACAATGTTACATGTTATGCATGTAATGAGGCTGGACATATTGTTAAATTTTGTAGAAGCAGAAATCCACCGGTTGGTAATGGAAGATTAAATGAGAAAGGGAAAGAGAAGGTTAGTGAAATCTGGTAAGATCATACTTAGAGATGGGTTAGGAAGACTGAAGAACAATCATCAGATGGAAATACATCAGTTACTTATCTGACAAAGGAGGTTGTTCATGCACTGGCAGGTAGCTCATCCGTTAACTGAGGTAGATGCCTTAGGGGTAGGCAAAATTCATGAAGATGTTGCATATGCCCTGGGAAGAGCATCTGGAAGATGTTCCAGCCATTGGACATGCTTATCCGACATGGATATCTTATGTTTGAGATCTGGTATCTTTCACTAGCAGTCATTTATGTCAATGAAAGATTAGGGTTTTTCTCGGAGGTTAAAAGGTCAAATTCACTTCATTATTGATCACCTTGCATTTAGAGCGATTTTAGAGTGATTAAGAGCGACTAAGAGCGATCAAAGGCATTTCAGAGCAATCAGATTTCTTCTTGAACGATTTCACCAGCGTCTGGAAGAATTTGTTAAAGGTTTTCACCAAAAGTGATCAACAAGTATTTATCTTTAAACATGGAAGTGAGACCATCATCTATTCATATCTTTGTTGCAAATCCAATTGTAGTAGAGGTTAAGGACCACCCCAGGCCAATTTTCAAGCGGCATCCGCATGTGGCTACCCTAGAAGATTCGGTTGGAGCATTTTCCCGTGTTCTGGAGGGAGTTGTCTATGTTGAAGATGTTAGGGCATACATACACTGTCACATTGAGGACTTGGGAACATATAAAATAAAGGGTATGTACATGAGCGAGCTGATGGGAGAATCTGGAAAGATCAAACCGACATACAAGTACATTGAAGACTTAGGGTTTACTGACATTCCGGGCATCCTGGAATTCGAAGATGAGATAATTAGGTATGTTTTGAGTAGAGTACATGGGGAGTTTATTTGGCTAGATAGACCTTACAAGATCACCAAGGAAGACATATGAGCAATCATTGGTTTACCATCGGTTGGGCAACATCTAGATAAGAAGGTTTCGAATGATTTCGTGAACAAAATCACCGGTGCGACATCTGACAGGAGATCTATGAGACTAAGCACTATTACCAACACTGACATCAAATTCGGTAGCATGATCACCGGGTATAAGGTAACTCAGTCAAACCGACTGAATTCTATTTCCAGATCCTGCATTCTCACTGCATACAAAATGATGAGGGAAAATGTGAAATTGGATCTATGCGGTTGGATGTTAGATGAGTTATTAATAAACCTAGGAAAGATTAAGGGATAAAAGAAGGGAACCTTTCGATATGGCAGCTTAATAGTCTGCTTAATGTTATTTTTCATGAATGATACACCCGGTTTTGGTAAATGGCAATGGGCATTTGACATCCCGATAGGGAGACAACTGAAACAGTCAATTGCTTCTCTAGGCAATCAGAGAGATGATAAGGTATGGGGATATTTCAAAGCATTCTAGAAATCTATGAAGTCTAGGGTAAGGGCTCCTAAGCATATTGTTGAAAAATATTCAACTGACATATGCTTCATGGTGAAGAAGGATGAAACACTTATGGAAGCGGTTAAGCCCCGAAGATTTGGATTGAGGAAATGGGCTATGAAGTGGATGCACAGATTGTTGATGCTTATGCAAAAATACTGATTGATTTCCCTTTTAATGAGGCAGAGAATCCATGTGGTACTGCACAACAGAAAACACATGAGGTTGAAACAGAGTTCAACTAGAAGAAGAGAGAGAAGCACGAAGGAAAGACTAGCAAATTTGTTGATAAGGTCTCACAAGACATTAAGGCATTAATTGATGTTGTCCCAGAGAAAGACAGGAAGAGGAAGAATCCATACGTACACATTGAGCCTATTACACTAGAGTCTGAATCTGAGGATGACACATCATTGGCATTCAAGAGGGTTGTGAGTAAGAAAACAAAGGAAACAAAGGTAGAAGCTAAAAAGAAACATGTTAGGAAGGTTACATTCAAAATACCAGCATAGAAGCAAGCACCAAAAGTAACCACTTCAGTTGCATCCAGTACTGCAAATAGGAAGAAGAAGAATGACACTGATACATCTATTCAATCTGGTAATTTTCCACCTAAAACTTGTGCATAATTAGTAGATGAAATCACTAAGGATGACATGTTAAGTAATGTATAGTTTTACTATGATCATTTAGAAGAGGATGAACAAAGAGAGGTAGATGAAGAAGTCTTATTATACTTGGATATTTATAAGAAAGCCTTAATAGAAATTGAAAATCAAATACCGACAGAATTATACAATATGTTAGATGCTAGGAGACTGTCTACAATGCAAGAAGATAAGCATATCAAAATTCAAGAGTTATTATTTGTTTGTGTTACTATTGCTCCAGAGGAAAAGGAATGGACACTTGAGGTGGCAGATAGAAAAGTTTTTAATAGCAAACATAGAATAACCAGTCTGATGCTAGGAAGGGTAAATGAAATAATAAAATTGACTCAAAAAGCATGGGTTAAGTTCTTTGGAGAAAACAGAGGATTATTTACTTCACTGGAATCAAAGAAAAACTCTATAGACACTCCGGTTGAAGGAAAAGAAAAGGGATTATGGGTACTTCACCCTCAATTTTGAAAAACATTAAGATATTGGAAATCCAGCCCCCAGTAGATACAAATGTACAGACAAATATTGAGATACCGGTTAACAAAGAGAGTGAAAAAGTTAATGATGTACACGATACTAATATTGAGGATAACAGTCCTCTGGATACAAATGTACAGGTTGAGGTTACAGTTCCTACAGAGGAACCGACAGTTACACTAGCAAAGCTAAATGAGAAAGAGTCATTTGCACATATATTAAGTGGAATTGTATCTATTTCTGATACATTCAAAACTAGTTGGGATACTTATCTTGAGCTACTGGAGAAGGCTTATCGGGAAATTTTAAAATTTGTTAAGCTCCAGTAAGATATTTTTGGGATATTCTTTGTACAGTTTTTTTTGGATCTTTGACATTCTTTTTAGAATTCTTGATGGCATTGATGTCAAAGGGGGAGTGATATAGATGTTAAAAAGAATAGAAGGAGTTATGGAGATATGGAGATGTGGAGTATTTTGCATTAATGAATATTCAACTCAGGGGGAGCAGGCAAGATGGAACCCGCAGATGAAACCTTGACCATTTTCAAATGAGTGTTGCCATCAATGCCAAAGGGGCAGATTGTTGGCAACTGAAACTCAATTGGTTGGTTTCACTATGTTGTCATTGATGGAAACATGGTATCTTATTTCAAATTCACGTTTTGGTTCAGTTGTGTACCGATAGGCACTTCACAGACACTACATCGACACTGACACTGACACCAGCAGGACAAAAGGATTTCTTTAGTTATCGACAATGCAAGCTGACATGGTTTAGAATATGGTTATCGGTATTGGAGGCCAACATCTCTTGGATCTGGCATCGACAAATGTTCTTAATATTTATGCATTCATGTTATCTAGCCAACATGTAATTTTATATTGTAAATATCTTTGTAAGCCGACATAAGGCATGATAAGTTGTATAGGGCATATAGGTTAGTTGGATTAGATCATTTTTGATATAGGAGATTATGGATATGTGAATGTGATATAATGAGAAATACATCAAAGAGATTATGTATGTGAGGATATTTATGTAAGGGTTATTCTGGTAAAGGGTTTAGGGTTTCATACCGAAACAGACAGAGCTTAAACCAGAACTGTATTCTGGCATAGAAGATGTTATCTTAGCAGTTCAACACTTCTCCGGATTGTAGTATGGATTTATATGTAGTCAGTGAGGCTCCTTTTGTGATTGAGCAGTGTGCTCTAGGCTATAAGCCTTCCTGCAAGTGCATGCCCCTTATATTTTATAATATCTCTTCATTTGGCCAGTGGATTGATATTGTGGGTCACAAATATCATCGTGGTTTTTCCTCTTTGAGGTTTACCATGTATAATTATGTGTGTTATGATTCTCATTTATGAGATTGTCTTATTGGTTGCTTTACTTCTTTCAATTCTGTATGTACCGGTATACCGGTTGGTGTATGCATGTTTTAATAAGGCTAAAATTGATCATTCCGGTATAACACTAATTCACCCCCCCTCTCAATGTTATTGGATTCCAACAAATTTCACCCATATTTTGAGCTTTCTAGCAATTTATTTTTTAAGAATTTAAACAACATTAACATATTAATCTTGAATTTCTTTTACCAATGTCTCTAGAGTTCTCAGAGACAAATGTGTACCATATTTAAATAACTTTTAAATTACTTGTCCAAAATTGAAAAAAATTATATATTATTGTTCTACACTTCATTCTTTACACTTAAAAAAAAAGAAAAACAAAATTGATTATTTTGGTGCAAGTTATGTGACGTGCACAAACAGGTACTTGATTTTCAAGATGCGTCCACTTTGAAAAATCATAAAAAAAAATACACAACTTCTAGTGCTCACTCTTAACTATCTTTCTACCAAAAGGTTTTTCAAAATACTAAATGCAACTATAATATTTTTAATGCACACGTCGGACACTATGTTATGTTTTGTTGAAAAAAAGGAGCAGTTTTATGTGCCCGAAAGATTTGCCTCCCTTAAACTTATCCAATTTTGAAAAAAAATAGTAGTTTGGAAACTAGATTCAAAGTACTACAGTCTTTGTTCTTTCGGTATCTTCAAATTTTGGGTGGACGAGTCTCAAATTGCTCCTCCAAGTTCAAGTTTAGCTAATTTCAAAAAAAAAGTGTCCACTTATACCCCCCTTTTTGTTCACCATCTTAGTACACTTGCCCACCTTTAAATCTTAAATAAATAAGATACCTTGAGGTTATCTAATTAAAACTAATTCTTGGGGTTAAAACACTATGACTAAAGCTACAATATTATAACACCATTTTGATGCTTGAATCAGAAGTAGACACATGGGATTCTCCTACGATTACCTTTATATTAATACTTTATTGAGTTACTAGGCCCCATCATCAATAATTTAACTGTTACAACCCATTGTTTGAGAATATTATACTGATAAAAATATTGGCGAATTTTTATTTATTGTGGATAAAAATAATACTTTTTATTGGCGAATCTTTCATTTTTGAAAAGAAAAATATTAATTTTATTGGCGAATTTTTTTACATCAAAATTTTTTGGTAGAAAATCTTGGCGAATGTTAGAAAACAATACAAGTATGCATTAATTACTATTGCAAATAATTTCATTTAAAAAAAACAATTTCTTATAGAAAAGTAGAGGCCTAAGGCGGAAAAGGCGGAAATCGTTAATGAGTTTAAAGGGTAAACACTACTTTATTTAGTTACTGGCATTAATTTAAATTAATCTAGTACAATACCCCTCTTTGTATTTCATCAAATTAAATGTACTTAAAATTTGTAATACTCATGGGGCCCAAAATTGTTTTTAGACCATTGATTTCCATTGAGGCCAACAATTGAAAACCAACTCAATCTCCATGAGCATTACAACTTGTAGGTACAATTTACCTTATGGAATGCAATGATGGTCATTAGATTATATTATGAATCAATGGTAGCAACTAAATATTGTTGGTAGAACCCTAAAGTAACTAATAATTATGATGCATTATTGGCGAATTAATTTAATTTTTTACAATAAATTATAAAATTATGGCGAATCTGATCCAACCATGTATCGAATATTTTGACGAATCTTTGAGTTCAAAAATCTAATAAAATAAATTCTCTGGCGATTTAAATAAAGATTGAAATAAAATTTTGTAAAAATGTGGCAATTTAGGTCACCTTAAAACTTGAACTATTAGCCAAATTTTAATTTCCAAATTTTAAAAATAGCCAATTGACGAATATTAGCCACTAAAAAAATCACTGCCCCCCATTGAGTCATGACTAGCGAAGAAATATCAAATTTACACTTTACAAGATGCAATATTTCAAATATTATGCTAAAATCAACACATGAACCTACCATTATGATTAAATGTGTTCTCTACCTTAAGTAAACTTCCATGTGACAATTCAACAAATGGTGGCAAAAAATACCAACCTAGATCTTGTTTCTCAATACCATGAACAACGACATTTTTTTTAATGTGAAACCCCATAAAAGAAATGAATAGCGATACCATGACCACCCAATTTCATAGTTGTCATCACCATCGAAATACAAACTACCAAATACAATCTTTATGATGGAAAATTAGTTACTTATCAAATAGATAATAAAGTTCAACAAAAATAAACACTTCAATACATGAACTAGGCTTCAATAAGAGGAACTTGACGCTTGACCGTGATACAAAAATAGGAAGACACAAATCATGTCATAGGTTAAATTTTAAAGCTTGATAAATTAAGTTCTATGGGTCCCCTTGACTTTCTTAGATCAATCATTAACATTAGGACACCACAACAATGAAAGGAACCAAGAAAATGCCAATGTAAGATTGGGTGTCAAAAAAGGGTTTGGTTCGAGAGGTGTGCCCATTATGGGTAAAAGGAAGATCTAGATGAGTCTTTGAGAGAAGTTGAGTAGGAAAGAATATGAGGAAGCAAACACAAAATGAAACAAGAGAATGAAATATGCATAGGCAACAAAAGAAACAAGAATAAGGAAGAACTTGAGCCTAAAGTAAAAACTTGCATATGATCAAATTTTAGACACAGTTAATGACAAGGATGTACAAATTAAGAAAATATCAATATCCATATGAATTTTATGTACAACAAAATAAATTATAAGTTAAATCATACAAAAAATTCCTATGGCCCAAGGACATGAAAATATGGAACTATTTCCTTGAAAGAAACCCAAAGTGTGGATTAAAAGTTTCCAAATAATAAATCTAACAAGAGAGATATGCAAAAATTTATTGCAAACCCTTAACCACTACATATTAAATTTAAACATATACAAAAGTATATTTAAATAAATAAACTCACTATACACGTAGGAAAAATATTTCAGCAAAAACCCCACACTCCAAAAGCCAAACTCAATTGTATTATTGGTAACAACCAATAGTTACAATACAATACCTAGAGCCAATACTCTTCAGGAATAAATAAAATAATAGATAATTCTAGAGAATATTTGGCATATAAAAGCTTCTTAGAAGATATCCAACCTATCATACAAAATACACTAAGAGGCTACATATTTATAGAGCTCAAAACAAGTGGGAAGCACTCTTGCTTTCCAAAACCAACTCCAAAGCCAAAGAGGTATGTGGTGTCAGAAACAACAACTTGCTAAACCCATGACACATTGCACATAGAAAATTCCAAAGAAACAAAGCATAACTCATCTATAATGATCACCTTGCTATATGCAACACCTACCTCACACCACTTGTCAAAAATGAACTCCAACATAAATACTAATTGCCAAAAAATTACTCTCCATGACTCTTCCATTGAACTAGTAACTATCATAGTAAATAAAACAAATCGTCATAGTTCCAACATAGCAACTTATGACACTAGTCCCCTCTTTTTAGGACTTCAAAAGTGGGTGTAAAAATAAAATAAACATGTTTGGACTCTAAGGTTGAGACACCTTAATCGCAACATTCCTACCTAATTAAATACAATACTTTTAAATGAGTTATTCCATCTTACTCCAATGATGTAATCACTACCTAGTTTAAATGTTAAATGGGCACACACCCAAGCCCATGCATAACTTAAAACTTATGAAAGTATAGTAATACACCCTCCTATAGTACCAAAAAATAAATTAGAAAGGCTAGTTTGATGAATAAGAAAATAGGAGGATTTATAATCTGCCATTTCAATACCATCTTAAAGGCTAGCCTTGTAGAATAAAACAAGATCAAAATTGAAAACTTTGTACTTAGGAAATAAAATGAATTTACATACTCATTTTATTTATCTAGACTAAGAATATCATTAGATAACTCCAAATGGAAAGAATGGAGACCGGCTATGCAGTCTAAATAATTTTTACCATGTATTGCCTCCAAGTCACTTCAGTACCTACGTGGGTCATAATTTCTAAACTTGTACCATACTTAAGTTTCAATGGATTTTTTAATAATCATGTGCAATGTTGTCATCTTCCATATCAATATTTCAAAACCATTACCATAACAACAACAATGGTGAGGTGGGTTTGTATATCCACCACCATAGCAAAGCCTCTCATATAATCCTTTATAAGTTATACCTTCTTAACAATTATTATTACCACGACCACTGGTCCTACCACTACATAGTTAAATTTTGTGATAAACAAATTACAACCTAGGATATATAATGTTTATGGATTAGCCACAAAAGTATATTGAGAAATAATGGTATTGTATATCTAATATCATGAATCAAATTACAAAGAGTAAGTAGAAAATTTATAGATCTCTTAGATCCATGAATCAAGTAGATGATATAGTTGAGAGGTAATATTTTTACTCCTTATCACTCTCACTCTCAGGGTGGGTTAACTTCATCTAATTGAGACAAACCTATAGAAAGATCATAAATATTAATGCTCATTGAAAAATGTTACATCTCTTATAAATATGTAAATTCAAATGTATATAGATAATGTTGTCTTGTCCATGAAGGAAAATAAGGGAAGAACACACAATATTAAGAACTCATGTATATTGGTTTCAATGTTGGTGTTGTACAATATTGATCTTTGATCAAATATCTAAAATATGATTGTATATAGTAAAATTTCAAGGGCATTTAAATGATGAGATAGAGTGGATTCCAAGGTTGATGGAGATGAATCTTCTTAAGAAATTTCATCAAAGAGGAAAGCCAAGTCCTTAGGTGTGTCTTTCAAATCTGAAAGATGAGACTAAATAAAAAATAATAATGAAATCTCTATCAAGTAAGAATCCTAAATATCTATATCTATAAAACATAAAAAGACTATTGAGAAGAAGCAATGGAAGCCTTTACAGAGGAAAGTTGAAAATCCATAAAATAAATAGTAGCTGTTGGGATCTCAATCAATGTATTACGAACTATAAATTGTGTTACCTATTTAGATGCTTATATTTCCCATCCCAAAAGGTAATCACATATAACATGTTGATATGTGGATATATTTAAATGACATTGAGTGTAAAATGTGAGATACATAAAAACTTGACTTGTGTCATACTTCACTACTACAATAATGTATTAAATTTATGTTTCTCAAATCATTAAAATATTAAGAGAAAAAACAATACTCTTATATTTACTACTTTGAGTAATCTTGTAGATGGATAGGATATCAATTGGAAATAAAGGTACACATAGGAAATAGTGAAATCGTCATTTACTCATGTCAATAGACCATCTCCAAAAAAAATACCCTCTGGAGAGTTTAACTTATCATGATTTTTAGCATAAAACACATGCAAAATCCAAAAATAAGAATCCAAGTCCTTGTAGTATGATCTATAATTGTAATGAGTTCCTTTCCCTTTCTCTTATCTCATGTAGTGGGAGATATCAAATAGAGTCTACAATGAATATGCATTAGCCAATCAATATACTTCTTCAAACACTTCGAATCTTATGTCTTGAAATTTAATAATAGCCGCACTTAGTCTTTTGTTTCATTGATAAACTATATTAAAAGAGAAAGTCTGGTTAGACTTTAGAAATTTCGATAAAGACTTGTATTGATTACTTGATGTCTTACTCTTAATGGACTTAGTCTACTTATCCTTGTTACTAGGATTTTTGTTTATCAATAGTTCCTTGTCTTGTGACCAAAACATGTGAATTAGAAATAGATCTTATTAGTCCTATATAATGATTATTTTATCACGCTTCCTACTTAGTGAATCTATAAATGCATCAAAGGTGGAAATTTTAAACTCAATGCTTAAAGCAACTTGAGTATCACAAAATGTGGAGATGACTATTGAATAATCATTTCCAAGTTTAAAGAGCACACTAAATATCAACCAAGAGCCCTTTTAATGTTGCAATCCTTCAACTATGATCTTAGTTACTTTTAATTTTTTGATAAAATTATGTATATTGGCCAAAAAAAATGGATTAAGATATTGTTTGTTGGTACAATCGGTAAATTAAATACATAAAATAATAATGGACATGACAATGCATACTAGACACGAAAGTAAAATATATCTTTATTCGCGTATACAATTATTACAGAGAAGAGACCAGAGAAGGTCGACCAAGGATTATAATAGACCCAACTATATCGTACTACTTTACTTGGCAGTAAACAACATATTTAAAAGGACCCAACGGTTGCCGAAAGGTACACAACCGTCAACCAACTAACACCTAACTACCCGAGAGTGACAACCCGCTTAATACAATTAATCAATGTATTGTTGGATGAAAAATATGATCAAATATAACCATAGGCAACGCCCTCGTCACCAAAACCAAATTACAACCTTCAAAACCACATGAAACTCCATGGTGCACATAATTTTTGTGATTTTTTGAGATGCCAAAAACATTGTCGATGAAGCCAAAAAATCCAAATTTCACTCCCACCACCTTCTTTTTCTGTCCTTCTCGTATGACTTGACCATGTACGGCTTGATACACATTATGGTCTAAAACATCACACGTACAACCTACACACCTATGTTTCTGTACGGTTCCATTCAAATGCCTCCATCTATCACTGTACGGATTTCCTTCCGTAGCCAATTCTGTACAAATTCCTTCAAACTCACCTTCCAAGTCCATACAGATTTTATGCAATTCTGTACGGATTTCATCTAAACCCCTTGAACACAACTTGCCTGTATGTTTCTATATAGATATGTACGATTTTTTTTTTCCAATATTTGCTCAGCTTCCCTTGTACGAATCCGTACTGTTGTTCCATACGAATTTCCACCACAGTCACCTAATGATTTCGTACGGATTTGTATGGTGATTCTGTCTATTTCTCGTACAATAACTTGCAATGGCTAATGTCTTTTATCCGTACGGGTTCGTACGAGTGTCTTCTTCGGCTCGACCTTGCTTCCCATATGGATGTGTACGGATCTCCTTCATGTCTTCATTTTCTAAGGCCAAAATGTTTCCGTACATAGGTGTACGACTTCTGTCCCTTCCCTTCTCTGTGGCTTCCCTGGCCTCGTACGGATATGCACGACCTCTTCCCATTGTCCCTCCCACAAGCTTGTACCACACCTTTGGTTGTAGGTTTTTCCTTTCGTACCATACCTTCAGCCATAGGTGTTTCCTCATGTACCACACCTTCGGCCATAGGTGTTTCCTCACGTACCACACCCTTGGTCGTAGGGAATTTTTCTGTACCTTCACCAACCTCTTTGATCTCCCTAATTTCCAACATGTTACAACTCGGGTGGAAGACCTCATAGTCCTCCATCTACCAATGAAAGAGTCTGTTGAGGGAGCTCGTCCCATCCGCTGAGCATCCTTCCAACTCTAGTACTCCTTCGTCGTTGGGTTCCATCTTTCCCTTGGTGCCATGAGAGTCAGAATCAGATGATGCCAGTTCCTCGCTCACTACCTGGTTCCTTAGGTCAATCACATACTTACTACCTTCACTCTCAATGGAGAGTGTATTTTTCTTCCAGTTATGATTTACCTTTGACATGATCAGCCAACCCCTCCCGAGGAGAGCATTGTAGGCCTTCTTCTCTAATGGGATGGCGACGAAGTTGAGGAAGAAATGTTGGGTGCTAACAACAACCTCTTGTGCCATGAGTGTTCCCAAGGGTTTGATACCATGTTGGTCAACACCTACCAAGTGGAATGTTGGTGGTCAGAGAGTTGGTTTTCCAAGACGCCTCCATGTCTCCTCCAATAATATGTTCACTTCGGAGTCACTGTCGATGATGGTGTTTGTCAATTTCTATCCCATGATCTCCATTTCTACTATGGCTGGCTTCCGACCAATACTCACTGTGATTAGCATGGGGTCCGTGGCAGACATGCAAGGTGATTCTGTTGCTGGCATGTGTTCCATGGTAGACATGCCAATTGGTTTTGTTGTTGGCTGGCAGTGTTCTCGGTTGATGGTGTTGTCACCGACTACATTTGTGAGAGCCATTTTTAATTGTGGCATTGTCTGCAGTTTGTCAGATGCTCATACTGGTACAGTAGCCTACAAAATCTGGTTGATTATAGTTTTTTCAGAATCTAACCAAAGTGGGGTACTGGCGGCATTATGTGAGGCCCTTTGTTCTTCCGCCATCGCCTGATCAACATTAGCCTTTTCTTCCCGGAGTCTTTCCTTCTCTGTACAATGATCGAGGTACACTGTCATTTTTCTCTACAATCTTGTAATTGCCAGTACCTCCTCGTATGGCTCCTTGATGTCTAGCATATTTACCCCTTTCTGCTTTGGGCAGTTAGTGTCCTCATGGTTACCTGGTCCACATCATTTGCACAATAATTGTACGTTGTCTTTCTTGTTCTAGCAATTTCTGGCAAAGTGTGCCCATTCACTACATTGTGAACACTGTATGATAGGACGTCCTCTGGATTCATATTGTATTTGGTTTTGCTCTTGTTGATTTCCAGAACCACTTGGCGATACATTATGTGATTTCAATGGGTTGGACTCTCCCTGTGTGAAGAGTACTTGTATACTTCTCATCTTCAAATTATATGAGCACTCCTTGATTGAATGCCCCAACACCTGACAAATTTCGCAAAACATATTTCTAGGACAATTACCTTTCATGTGCCCCTCACTTTTACACTCAGTACACCATAGTTCATTACCTTCTCTGTTGGTTCCTTTCTCAACCTTCAATTATTTCATCATTCTCAACATATCCCGTAAAAGGGCTTGTACAGTCTTGGATTATTCATCACTGCTACCTTCGGTGCTCTCATCATCATTGGTCTTCCTCTTCTCTCAAGAGGAGGTTTTGTTTTGGCTCTCAATGTCCATCACCTAATTGTAAGAATCGACAGAGGATGGATGCACTACTTTCGTTCTTCTTGCGCAGTGAGGGTGTCAATCCCTCCATGAACCACCTCTTCTTCAACCCATCAACTGGTTGGTTCTCCATCTTGTTCAATAGTTCTTTGAGTCTATGGTTGTAAGCGCCTACACTCTCATTTTTCCCTTGCTTGGTATTATAGATTTCAACCACGATCTCAATATCATCCCTCAGGAGTTTGAATTCCTCCTCAAAGGATTTCTTCAAATTATTCCATCTTGTTTTGTACTAGGCGTCAAGGTCAGTATTCCAATCAATTGCCATCCCCCGAAGGGTGGTTAGAAATGCCTTCAGCTAGTAATCTTGGCCATCTTGGCCATTTGCCTCCCAAATGGTTATACATATTTTTCAATGTCGTACAGGGTCCTCTGATCCATCCCCTGTGAACTTCGACGGTTTTTGCTTCTCCTGGGTGTTCACCATTGTTTTCACTCGAAAGGTACCGTGTGTATTCGCCTTGTGTGTCAGACCTGGGTGGATTGTTTCGACCGCTATGCTCTGGTGCTTTTCTTGCACTCTTGGCCAAACATGCATCCTCTACATGTCCACCTTCAGCATCCCCAAAACTGGAGTACTTCTAGGTGTGTCGAACTTGGGTGGACTGTTCTAACCGCTACATTCTAGTGCTTTCCTTGCACTCTCGGTCACACATGCATCCTCTACACGTCCACCTTCGGCATCCCAACACTCTGGGCACCTCTATACTCTGACTCGTCTTTGTGCTCCCTCCGAACGAGGGTTGGCGGATCACCTAATCGCTTGGTCTTGACCACCGTGTGGCCTCTTCTCACCTTTAATGGTGCCTATGAACATGAATCACTCAAGGTTGACGAGATTAATTGTAAGGAAACGACGCCAAAATGTTTGCTAGTACAATTGGTAAATTAAATACAAGAAATATACTAGACACGACAATAAAATTAATATTTATTCGCGCATACAATTATTATAGAGAAGAGACTAGAGAAGGTCGGCCAAGAATTATAATAAACCCGACTATACCATGCTACTTTACTTAGCAGTACACAACATATTTAAAAGGACTCGACGATTGCCAAGAGGTACACAACCGTCAATCAACTGACACCTAACTACCCAAGAGTGACAACCCGCTTAATACATTGTCAGATGATAAATATTATCAAATATAACCATAGGCATTTTATGCCAACTACAAATAGGAGATTATTTTCTAATTGATGAGCTCTTCATTAATCAATTTTACAAAACAAGGATTCTAATATGTCTCATATTTCCTTAGGTATGATTAGGTCTTGTATGTGAAGGAATAGAAAGCTTGAGTTGGTTCTCGCTTTCTGTTGAATAACACAATCAAACACAAGAAGCCAAAATCTTCATCACAGTTGTGAAGCCATTTGATTTTATCTACTTCTCCCTTAGGTTCAAATTCATAAGGTTTGAGATGTGTCATAGTTGAAAAATCTGTAGCATTGAAAATGAGAAGTAGAATGGAGAGATGCAAGTGAATAACAAAATAAAATCACAAAACAACACCCACAATTATTAAATCATATAAGAAGTCACCTATAAAAGTACATTTGGAACTTTATTATTAATGTGCGTTTACAACACACGATTGCATAAAACCCCCAAAATGAGTAGAAAATAACACTTTAAATTAGCATGATACAAATCCATTTAGAGGTAAATATATAAGTCCCAAAAAACCTATTTCAAAACATGTTTAGACAATATAAAAAACTAAAACAAAAGCCAGTTACCATTCATGTTCCAATAACCATTCACTCCTTGCACACCCAATCCCCCAATTACTAACTTTAAAGAAACCAAACATAAAAAAACTAAAAGCCGATTAATAAATTTCACATGTGCTAATAACCATCCATTTTTTTAGCATTATTGGACCATGATTGTCCCATTTGTGCACCTTTATTGATATCCATAGTGCATGACTAATGAGGCATGTGTACATAAGTATTAACAATATTAAGTGCATGATTATTGGGGCATATTTAAGTAGGTATTGGACTAAACTTTGAAATGTGTACTTGTTGACCCTTACGCGCATAACGGATCCCACAACGTGCATTGTTACTACCCAAAAGCCAAAACAAAAAAAAATCATCAAAATCTGGTGTACCATTTAGAATCTATGGGTATGCAAAGTTAGCCATAATGACTACTGGTATGCTTCTCGTACCATAAGAAGAGAGAAGAACCAACTTTCTAATACCTATAAAAACTAAAAATCTAATAATCAACACACACATGTATTTCCATTCAAATAACTAAAGAAATAACAAGAGAATAACTAAAAAAAATATATTCTATTGGAACACTAACATTGACTTGACATTGACTTGTCTATTAACCAAATTGCCCACATCTATTCCGGCTCCAAAACGACACTATTGTACCACAGAATGTCAATAACACAAACATTACACACCGTTGATCGTGCAAACAACAACTGTGATTTTTCGTAAAAGTTAATAACACGCATTTTTAAACAGCACTATTGTACCACAAAATGCCAATAACACGAACATTACACACCGTTGATCGTGCAAACAACGGCTGTGATTTTTCGTAAAAGTTAATAACACGCATTTTATAACCCCGTTTTGGAGCCATAATAGCTCTGTCCAACCAAATTGCCCTTGTTAAGATGGGAAAATGCATATCAACATAAAACAAGTCGTATTTTTATTTTTACTTATGTAATAAAAAAACTTTAAAGTCGTATCAACATAAAACATGTGGTATTTTTATTTTCACTTGATAAAAAAACTTTAAACTAGTATCAACATAAGACTTGCACAAATAGTAAAATGCATATCAACATAAGACTTACACAAATATGCATTGCATGACAAAAATGGTATTTTTAAAGTCAAATTGGTACTCTCAAGTTGAGTTAAACATGCAGAATTTGTACTCCCTAAAGAGAGGTCACAAGTTCAGATCCCGGAAGGGATATGATATGTATGCCTCGTTTCTACCATACTTAGATGCCTCTTGCATTAAGTACGCTCCAATCCCATAAATTCAAGACATCTGTAGACCCAAAACAGTTTTTGCTGATGCCAAGTACATAAGATGGCATGGACACGGCTTTAACAGTGAGGAGTATCAGGGTACTTCATCAACCTTATCATTCAAGGATAAGGTACAGCTGATAAAAAGCCCCATACCTCATACAACAGATGACAGTAAAAAGCCCCATACCACAAGATTTATGAAATCTTGTAACATGTAACAAAAGTTCCTGGTACAATGAAGTTCGTACCATAAAGTAATATTATTACTTTTAATCTTGAACAAAGCAAGACAGAAAACAGAAGAATTGAGCAGCTAAAAGAGCTTCATAACTAAGCTTAGCAGAACTATTTATAACAAAGTCATAGATATCAACATACATGTACTTCACAGGTCACAGAAGCAATACTGAATTGAAAAAAACTGCTGTTATGAAGGGCATGAATTATTTTTTTATTTCCATGGATAAGGAACTTGTAAATAGTGAAGAGTGATTTTTTGTTTTTCCTCTGATAAAGATCTCTTGAGCATACTGGCGAGGTAAAAATTTAATCAGGGTGTTCTTAAAAAAATTCCATACAAAAGGTAAAGCAAAGTTCCAATTTCATTGGTAAGCTTTTACTTATCATATTTATATAATCAAGAATTGATTCTAGTTAATTTGACTGTTCTAGATATATTAAACTGAGCTCAAAATAGCTCCACCCTTCACAAAATATGTGAATAAATTAGATTTATATACTCCCATTATCTATAAGTGAACTGAGCACTATCACATCATGGCAGTATATCATATTGAATTTGGTGATTAAGAGAACAATGGATTTTATGTCTATGGATTAGTCATAAATGTAGATTGAAAAATAATGATACCATATATTTAATATAGGAGAGAGGATCTAGTAGTTGAATGAGTTTCACTTGTTGTGATAGTAGTTGATGATTTAATACCCATACTTGTTGATTTAATGTCCAATTTTTTTTGACATTGCACCAATAGTTGTGACTTTAAAGTTGTTATTGTTATGATGACTACCCATAAATGAATGAAATGTACCCTTAGTTGTAAAAAGCAACCAATTATGTGATGCCACATCAGTTGTACAAGTATGAGGGTCTCTTTTGCACAACTATTGGTCGCCGCTGTTTTGGACACCTTGGCAAAAAGCATGCTGATGTGGCATCATATTTGATGATGTGGCCCTGAAACCTTAGTTATAAGCAAGAGACTTGCCAAGTAAGTTGTTGTAAAAATTTGGGAGAGATTTGAAATTTCCACATAGGATTTTGAGAAGCGTGAAGTTAGGGTGCACAACTACTGGGTCATCTCCCCTAATGGATCTTATTATAAATATGTAGATCTCTTGGATTCATGAATCAAGGAGATGACATGGCCTAGAGATAAGATTTTATCTCTTAATCACTCCTCAATCTAATCAAGATAGATGTGGTCTTGATTAAATAGAGGTGATACACAATTGTCATCAATAAAAAATTAATGAGGCAATGGCACTGGCACTTATGTTCCTCAAATCAAGGTTTACACATGTCGTTATTAGCTATCTAAGTGAGAATAAACATACATTCATTATATGCTAAGTAAATTTAATAAATAGGTGGAATATTACACTTACAATAAACACTATTCTAGGGATAAAATATAATATATCCACCAACATTTACAACCATCATCCTCCAGACCAACAACACATACCCCAATGCCTGCTCAACATGCATCGAGCCCAAACAATAAGTTAGTATAGGTTGTATAAAATTATGAAATAGGAGAATACATAGTTAATGTGCTTGATATCAATGAATTCCAACTATGATTTGGTAAGTTTTTAAAGACTCTTCTTTAAAGAAAGATCTATCACCACAAGAAAATTTGTAACCAACAAAGTATAAGTTGGCTCCATCACTTCTTGAAAGATTAAAAGATTTGTGTGAAGAACCCAAGACAAAGTTTGATTTTATTGATGAATTAAAAATTTATATGTTATTTTTTTGTTGTTTCAAGCTATTTGGGACGTACTAATACATACTAAAACCATTCTAGGATTAATAAATTTTGATCTTTTTTCCCATTAAAAAAAGTGAGGGATTAGGAGGACAGGGGGGAAGCAAGACCCACAAACTATTGATGTAAATGGTCTATTAGTTGAACTACTATTAGATCAAGTAACTATTCCTAAATATTTCTCTTTGGAAAGCCCAATTATTACTATTTGAACACTCCTAGGGGGTTTACTCTCCTAAGGGGTTTACTTAATAAATGAATGGCATAGCACACGTGTTCATATAGTACTCACAAAAACCCTTAATTTCATCTCTACCCCTTAAATTTATATTTTTTAAAACCCTCTACATACACTACTATACTTAAAGTGTCTCCCCATTTCCACTAGGTACATCCTATGTACCTATTTTTTGGTTATATTTTTAATCCCCTCAAATTTTCTATAGTGTTAACTAATGGCATTGGCCACAATAACATCTCATCCAAAACTAGTTTTGATTGGCATCCCATATATTAATGTTAGAGCTATATATATATATATATATATATATATATATTTGGGCTATAATAAGCATACCATTAAGATGACACAAAATATACCTTGAGATAACCCTTCATGAGAGAAAAACCCATCCTCTATAAGCACTCCCACACTCAATGTGTTATCTAATTAACAAATATTACAATACATTTGCAAAGTCTCCATACAAGGCTTCTAAAACATTAAGCTTTCTAATTGCATTCCATGTGAGCAAAAATGAGAATTTCATCATGTAACCACACATCCCAATTCATACATATATGTAAATTATAGGAGATACTTAATCAACCTTAGCTCACAAGCCTAAGGTTATAATAGGCAATAACAACTACTCATGTTCTTTTTTTATAGAAATAAGCTTGCATAAAACCACCAAAGTGTATTCTAAAATTATACGCATGCCTATAAAATTGTATCTTCCTCATTTGATTTTTGGTACTAAGATTTTTTAATATTAAGTATCTTTCTAATGAGCAACTCATATTATACATTTATCCAAATGTTATATACAACATACAAGATGGCCCCAAAAATATCTAACCCATGTAATGCACATATCCCTAGATTCTCTAGGTGTACCATAAATAATATTAATTTTACATTATAAAAATTATGCATGGTGAACAACACAGATTTTCTTATTACTTTGATCTATCTCTCCCTAGACTTTGCTTATGGGTGCTATTGGTGCCTTTTTATTTTACTTAAATTAAGTCTATTAGAATGCATCATAAACATCATGTTAGAATAAGTTTGCCAAAGTAGTTGTGTCCATTAATCATGTGCCAATTTTTTTTGTATTTGATTGACATTAATCTAGTCTTAATTGAGTTAAATCCCATCTATCATGCTAAATTATCTACTCATGACCACCTATTATGCATGTCTTACTTTAGTTAGATCGATCTATCATGGATGACCTTAGTTTTCACCATTTACGCATCACCTTTCTCTATATAAGCACAAATTTATTTGTTGATAGCAAGGCAACAACAATGTAGGAAAACTTATGGCTAATGGTGGCTACAACAGGAAAGATCTTATGGCTCCCTAGGCGGACATGGCCGAGTTCATCATGAGGTATATTACGCTCGATGACAGATATGCCAGTATCTTTTCCTACCATTTTACCATTTTGAATCATTTTAGGCATGGTAAAATCATTTCTATTCCTTTCTATTCGGCCTCCTCTTTAGAGAATAGTCTTGAAAAACATATGGAGAATCCAAATAATCCTATTCATCATGAAGGGATTATTGTGCTCATCATGGAGTACGCTAAGACCCTTGAAGTTATGCTCTGTCTATCTGAGAAAGGCCAACATACTAATATTCAAGATGTCTTTGACTTGGAAATGGATTTGGAGGATAGTGGGGGTGCCATTCCTTTTGATGACCCTAATTATAAGCCAGTGGAAGAAGGTGAGATGATGGTCACCCCTAAGACGTTTAGCAATAAGAATCCCCCTAGATGGGTGGCCAACAAATATAAATCTACTAGCAAACTGATTTCTAAGGTCGAGCCCCTTTCTAAAAAGAAGAAGCTTGCGGCTAAGGACTATGGTCCGAAGACTTCGAACCAGGAAATTAAACTGGACATTCCAATTAACATCCCGAAGGAAAATCAGGGGACCATGTCTACAGAAGAGGACAGTGGGTTATAGAGGAATATTTCTCTGATGAACCTGGTGATGGAAGCAACCAAAAGCCAGGAGAGCTACTGGAAGTGGATGGAGAGAGAAATTGATACCCTCAAAGTGGGGGTAAAGGATATTATTGATATCTTCATAGCCTCGCCTAAGCCTAGCAAATCTGAGAAGCTCATGATTATGACCCAAAAGCTCTCCCAAGATGTCGAGGTTATGAAATGCAATCATGAACAAAGAATTGAAAAGGTGGAACAGTCTATGGTGGAGATAAAGAAAAACCTCAAGAACCTGGTCAACATAAACAAGGAGGTCATGAATAATAGTATAGAGGGGCTCGAAAAGGTCAATGTCATGGTTGCAGAATACATATCCATTCACAGTGAACCTGAGAAAGATCTTGGAGGTGAAGACATGGCTATCGGAGGAAACAAAACCATTGGCCCTAGTTCTAGGACCAGAAGCAGGAGCAACAATAAGGGCACCTCCAGATTCATTATGGAGGAGCTAGAGGAAATCAATAAGATTACCATCCAGAAGAACAAGGAGTTGGTGCACTCTCTTAATTGAATGCTTTTCTTTTGATTTGTTTTGTTGTCTATGTCTCTTTTTCTTTCGTGACTGTTTTGGGGTGCTCCCCTGTCTTGCTTTTGGTTTATGTTTATTTGGCTGATGGCCGGATTTTGTAAAACTTTTGGTTTCGGGTCCATGTAAAACGTGTTTAGCTTTATCAAAAACAATGTAGGAAAATTGAGAGAGGGGGGGGGGGGGGATGAATTAGTTTTCACCAAACTCAACCAAATTAACCTTTACTTTAGCTCTAATTAAGAACACCGATAGTAAAGATAAACACCACATCAACAACACACATAACACATGGATTGTTGATGTGGAAAACCCCGTTAAGGGAAAACACATGGTGGGAACCTACCCACAATAAGATGATACTCTATAGTAGTATGTATAAATATTACAATAGGGAATGCACATGCATTCAGGCACACTGCCTAGAGCTCACTGCTAAAAAATAAGAAGTTCTACAACCCTGAGGAAGGCTCACTGCCTTACAAAGATCAGACAACAGTCCAGATTACATGAATTGAAAGAATAGTGCATCTCCAAATGCCTGATTACAGTTTCGATTAAGCACATTGTCTGCACAATAACTCTTCTCTGCTCTTCCACACTTTCGAATGATAGATTTGCTTGTTCACTCACACAATACACTCGCACAACTCACACACTCTCACAGACATACAACTAACATGATCGCAACACTTATTTATACAATCAATCAACCTTAAGTTTGGCTCAACACATAAGACCTAGTTACAAAACTGCATCACACGATACATAAATCTATAACCGGACCAATACAATGTCCGAAAGGACATAGTATGGACCCAAATCAAATCCTCAAACATGTTACACCATCAAATAATTTTCCAAGATCATCCGCAACACGCTATACCACTGAATATGTCGCATAACACGAAGAATACCACCAAACCAATAAAATCTTCAATAACGCACACAACGATCAATGCAAACCACCAAAATGCATAGGACGCAATCAGAGAACATCAACAAGCAATATGAATTCCACCGCAATCACCGCAACAACTTGGATAACAAGATTCATCATTATTCCATCATTGGAGCTCAAGAACACTAACTGACAAACTGAAAGATACGCTTGCAAAGTTCCAAATCATGAACCATCTGATCAAAGGACACACATGAACGTCCCAAACACTCTCCAAAATCCGCAACTCAAGATATAATCATTCTGGAGTAGTTTGGATCAAATACTGCAACTTTACAACATAGAACACTGAAAAACTACTCCACATACCAGACCTCATAACTCGACCAAATCAACTCATAGCATCATGAAACTCATATTAAATCAACTAGAGATAAGTATCTCAAAACTCATTAAACCACATCAACACATCTGCAACAAATAACTCTCTGCAATAAACCAATTCCCTACAGCACAAGAATATGTTGACATCAATGACAACAACATATCCCAACAACTCTAATATCCAACAATCTCCCCCTTTGGCATTGGTGGCAAATATGAATGTAAAAAATAATCAATGTAAAGAAAGAAATCAACAAGGTCAACAATCTCCCCCTGAGATCATAAGGATCAACTCCCCCTTTGACAAACAACTCAAAATACGTCATGATTTTTCACATGCTCTTCTCCCCCTTTGACAACAATGCCAAATGCATATCATGCATCTTTCCATCTAAGAAGGACAATCTCTCCCCCTTAGGATAAACTCACAAAACTGAACAACCAAACCATTCACTGACTACTCCCTTGAAGCAACAACACCAACTCATCATTCTGGATAACAGGATAAGACTATGAAGTCCACCGGATCAATGCAACACAATGCATCTAGTTCCCAACAAGAGGGACAATCACCCCTAACTTCTATCTCAGATATACAAATGTATCTATAGGCAAAGGCTTACTGAATATTTCTGCAGTCTGTTCCTTTGTAGAGACATACTCCAATTTGACTTCCTTATCACTGACTTTCTCTCTTGGAAAGAACTTCATCTCACCTATCATAGACATCTCAAATTATTTTTGCATATCATATCATCTCCTCCAAAAATAATGTCATCAACAAAGACTTCAACAATCAAAATATTATCTTTATCAATCTTGAAGTACAAGTTACTATCAAAAGTACCTTTACAGAATCCAAATTTCATCAAATATCTGTCCAATCTAGAATACCATTCTCTAGGGGCTTGTTTAAGTCCATATAATGCTTTCTTCAATCTGCATACCATGTCTTCTTTATAAGTCAATGAAAATCCATCTGGTTGCTCAATGTAGACTTCCTCTTCCAATTCACCATTCAAAAAGGTTGACTTTAAATCCATCTGATATACCTTGAATTTCTTATGAGCAATATATGCAAGAAATAATCTAATAGCTTCAATTCTAGCTATCGAAGCAAAAGTCTTCTCAAAGTCAATACCTTCCATTTGTGAATAACCTTTACATAAAAGTCTTGCTTTGTTTCTAACAACTTGTCCATCTTCATTCAACTTATTTTGGAACACCCATTTAGCACCAATTACATTCTTATCCTTAGGTCTCAGAACAAGTTCTCATGTTTTGTTCTTCTCAATCTGATCTAACTCTTCTTCCATATCTTTTATCCAATTTTTATCTTTTCAAGCTTCAACAACATCTTTAGGATCAATTTTAGAAATCAAACATGTCTCTTCTGCAACAATCCATCTCCTAGTCATCACAACTTTATTTTTATCACCAATAATCTGATTTTATGAATGATTTAATCTTACATACCTCGAGTTCTTTTGATTTTTCAAGCTTTTGAACTTCTTCATCGGCAACAACATCTTGAATTACTATCTCTACTGGATCATTCTTCTTCATGCTTGAACTCTGCACTTGCTTTGCAGTAATATCCTGATCATCAGACTCATATCCACATGTTTTGATTTGCTTCTCACGATTGTCATCAACCTTCACATTTGCACTTTCCACCATCCTTCTTAGTCTTTTGTTGTAACACCGGTAGGCTTTTCTCTTAGTATAATATCCCAAAAAGATTCCTTCATCACAACTTGCATCAATTTTACCTATACCTCATCTCTTTTGATATAACATTTACTTCCAAAGATTCTGAAATATCTAACTGTAGGAACATGACCAAACCATAACTCATAAGAGGTCTTACCAGAATCACCTTATATATGCACGCATTGAATGTGTATAAAACAATGCTAAAAACTTCTCTCCAGTAGATATGCAGAACATTTCCTTCAATCAAAATGGTTCTAGCAGCATCCAAAACTGTTGTGTTCTTCCTTTCAACAAATCCATTCTGCTAAGGGGTTCTTGGAGCAGATAATTATCTTTTAATTCCATGCACTTCACAAAAGGAATTGAACTCACCGGAGGTGAATTATCCACCTCTGTCAGACCTCAGACACTTAAGCTTCAATCCAGTCTTTGTCTCCACTCTAGCTTTGAATATTTTGAACTTCTCCAGTGCTTCAGATTTCTCCCTTAGAAAAATGACCCACATCATCCTATAATAGTCATCAATCAGCAACATAAAGCATCTGTCACCCTGCAAGATTCTCACTCTAGAAAGTCCACATAAATCAGTATGCACAAAGATCTAACAACCCATTAGATGTATACAATTTTCTCTTGAATTAAATTCTTGTTTGCTTTCCCAATTGACATTCTTTACATACAAAATTAGTAGGCTTTACTATCTTAGGCAGATCTCTAATAGCTTGATTAGAACTAATTTTAATCATGTAGTCAAAGTTAACATGACACATCCTTCTATGCCACAACCAACTCTCATCAAATTTGAGCAATCAAATAGCTTTTCTCACCAGCATTCAAATGAAAGATATTACCTTTAGTCTTAGTACCTGATGCAATCTCTATACCGGAGCTATTCAAGATCTTACATTTCCCATTCTTAAATTGCAAATCATATCCCTTATCAACCATTTATCCAACACTCAAAAGATTATGCTTCAAACCTTCAACACATAAAACATCATCAATATTATGCTTACCATCAAGAGAAATAGAACCTTTACCATCGATTACACAAGCTTTGTTGTCTCCAAATCTCACTACACGGCCATCATACTTCTCCATATTCACAAATTTACCTTTTTCATGTGTCATGTGATGTGAACAACCATCATCAATTACCCATTCATCTTTCCCATCAATCTTAGCAGCCAAAGCTTTCTCTTCAAATAGAGTTTGTAGAATCAATAGATACCATATCATTTTCCTTGATAGCAATGAACACAAATTCATCTTTTGAATTCCCTTTCTAAGACTCCTCATCAATTACACCTTCATCAACAACATAATAACATTTCTTCTGATATCTATACTTTCGGTTAGGGTTGTAATACTTATCATACTTTGATACTTTTTCTGCTCTTTCAGGACACCTAGAAGCAAAATGACCAATCTTATTGCATGAAAAACATTTCAAAGGTAACTTCCCTTCATACTTACCAGCTCCCTTGGGCAATCTTCTAGCAATAAGTTCTTCAAGCTCTTCCAACTCTCTTTCTTTTTCTTCCATCTCTCTTATTTCTCTTTCATATCTGGAAACCCTAGTTGAACTTTCTCCTGGATCATACTTCCACTTTCCAGATATAGTAGCTTTAACTATATCTTAGTTTTACCATGTGATTCACCAAGTTCACTCAACTCAAAAGCAGTAAGCTTACCAAATAGCATATCTCTTGTCACAATTGTCACAGCCTGGATCTCATCAATAGCAACAACTTTATGTTTGTAAGCAGGAGGCAAAGATCTCAACACTTTAGCCACAATCTCATCTTCTTCAAGGA
Source organism: Cryptomeria japonica (assembly GCF_030272615.1). Taxonomy (NCBI): domain Eukaryota; kingdom Viridiplantae; phylum Streptophyta; class Pinopsida; order Cupressales; family Cupressaceae; genus Cryptomeria; species Cryptomeria japonica. The sequence continues at coordinate 132,590,294 of NC_081405.1, read as the reverse complement.
CTCCATCGACACACCTGATGTTTAGCACAAGATCATTCACTTTAGCCATAAAGGATGTAATATTCTCATCTTCACACATCTTCAACATCTTCAACATCTCATACTTTCCTTTCAAGATCTACAATTTAGCAACTTTTACATGTTTATCTTCTTCATACAGGGTTTCAAGCTTCACCCAAATCTCATGTGCAGTCTACAATCCCATCACATTAGTCATCTCTGCATCAGTCAAGACACTCAACAATGCTTCCTTAGCTCTTATATTACTTTCAACATCCTTGATCTCAGCTGCAGTAATAGGACCATTCAGAGGAACAATGTATGCATTCTTTATGATCTTCCAATAATCTTCACCAAGACAATTCAAGTGAACTTCCATCTGGTACTTCCATATAGAGTAATTAGTTCCATCAAATCTCATACTCTCCTTCTTGAAAACAACATATATCATCTCGGATCTCCTCAAGCAGTCAAGCTCCTTCCAGAGGATCTATCTCTAATACCAATTTTTGATAGAAGGGAAGCAACAATGTAGGAAAACTAAGAGGGGGGAGTGAATCAGTTTTCACCAAACTCAACCAAATTAACCTTAACTTTAGATCTGATTAAGAACATAAATAGAAAAGATAAACACCACATAAACAACACACATAACACATGGATTTTTGACGTGGAAAACCCGGTTAAGGAAAAAACCATGGTGGGAACCTACGCACAATAAGATAATACTCTATAGTAGTATGTGTAAATATTACAATGGGGGATGCACATGCATTCAGGCACACTTCCTAGAGCTCACTTCTAAAAAATAAGAAGGGATACAACCCTAAGGAAGGCTCACTGCCTTACAAAGATCGGACAATAATCTAGATTACATGAGCTGAAAGAATAGCATCTCCAAATGCTTGATTACAGTTCTGGTTAAGCACACTGTCTACACAATAACTCTTCTCTGCTCTTCCACACTTCCAAATGATATATTCACTTGTTCGCTCACACAATACACTCATACAACTCGCACACTCTCACAGACATACAACTAACATGATTGCAACACTTATTTATACAATTCATCAACCTTAACCTTAAGGTCGACTCAACACATAAGACCTAATTACAAAATTACATCACACGATACATAAATCTATAACCGAACCAATACAATGTCTGCAAGGACATATCATGGAACCAAATAAAATCCTCCAACATGCTACACCATCAAATAATTCTCCAAGATCATCCACAGCACGCTACACCACCAAATATATCATATAACACGAAGAATACCACCGGACCAATAAAATATTTAATAATGCACACCACGATCAACGTGGACCACCAAAATGCATAGGACACAATCAAAGAACATCAACAAGCAACGTTAATTCCACCACAATCACTGCAATGGCTTGGATAACAAGATTCACCATTATTCCATCATTGAATCTCAAGAACACCAACTAACAAACTGAAATATACGCTTGCCAAGTTCCAAATCATGAACCATCTAATCAAAGGACACACATGAACATCCCAAACACTCTCCAAAATCCGCAACTCAAGATATAATCATTCCAGAGAAATATGGATCAAATACTGTAACTCTGCAACATAAAACACTGAAAAACTAGTCCACATACCAGACCTCATAACTTGACCAAATAAACTCATAACATCACGAAAGTCATACTGAATCAAATAAAGATAAGTATCTCAAAACCCATTAAACCGCATCAGTACATCTACAACAGATCACCAAAACAAATCTCTGCAATAAACCAATTCTCTGCAACACAGGAATATGTTGACATCAATGACAATACCATATCCCAACAACTCTAATATCCAACATTATTTGTATTTTATAATACAAGTATTCAATACGATTCTTTTTTTGCCTTATTTATCATGTCTCTTTTATTAGCTTGTTTATTTGGATTTACTTCTTGAAGGCTTGTTAGTTTAAAGTTTATGCGTATGTTGAATATTTCATTATTCTTACAATTGTTGTATTTTTATAAATAAAGAATTCCTAAAAAAATTTAAGAGAAAAAATAAGAGAATTATAGGAAGATTAGATGGCTCCTAATTGGAGCTAACTAACATAAACTAAAAATTGGAGTTGATTGATTTCCTTATTCCTTCCAATCTTAAGTATATGGATTAATTTTATAGTTCACATTGTCCATATTTCATAACTTGTTGAGCATTATTCATGAATGCAAGTTGAACATTTAAATAAATGAGTTGTAAAAAACGGTAAAGTTTTGATTAGATAAAATCAAGAAGGGATCAATCCCATTACATAAAAGCCAAGAAGGTAAAGGAAATGGGTCTCACCAAGAGTGAGAAAATAAAAAATAAAAAATTACAACACAGATGTAGAAAGGGAAAAAATACAAATAACCAACATCAAGAGTGATTTGAAATTTCACACACATCTCGAGAATGAGTTTTGGAAGAAGAAGAAGAAAGAATTTTCCTCTATATACGAACAATAGTCCATGCAATACTATCATCCAAGTCTCCAATACAAGGGGAAGTAAGAGGGGAAACCCTTAAGGAAGGCCTACAAGCATTCAAAGTAATAGTATGATGAGGAAAAATGAAGGCATCCACCTAAAGAGATTGAATTTGAGCATGAGATCTAGATATGAAGATCAAGTATCATGCACAAAGTAGGAGGTTCCCCAATAGGGTCCACATGGCACAAAAATGCCTCAACTAAAGTTAGAGGCTCAATAAAATTCTAGGTGGAGTCATTAGAAGTAGAACCAAAATCTTGGACGATTAAATGATCACCATTCCACCAAGTAGCAACAATTCTATGACGCAAGAGAGAAATTTATAGCCAAGTGACTAGTAGAGAAGCAATCACAACAATGAAAGGGAGGTTCTCATAATCAAGCAATTAAGGCCATATCTGATTCCCAACCATCAGAACCACATTTCCATCAAGAGGCATGGATATGTCAACATCCACCAAAATGTGAGAAAAATTAGAGTGGCCCACGAAGGAAGTGAAATCAGCAACCTTCAAGGAGTGACCTATAGAATTACCAATGACCTTGTAAGAAGAATCCTCCTAAAATTGGATTAGTAAGTCTAACCCAAACTATTTAATGGTTCAATAAAGAGGGTTTAAGGAAATTGTACAAGGTTTGATCAAGAGAAAGTACTCTCCCCAAGTCCGCAACTTACTCAACACCAAGTTTCTATCCTCAAAAAAATCAAAGGAAGCAATGAAAAACCTCTTAGCACAAGGGAAGAGCTCAATTTTACCAAACACTAAGGGCCTTCATGAATCCAACACCCAACCATGAATATTAGGAAGAGATGGCCAAAGATTGGATAATTTCTACACCAAACCTCTATGTTGGTATAAGTCCTCATTTTCCACCACATCTCGGCCACAAACCACTATAAGGGAATATTTGACACAAAGATCGGGTGAGATATCCCCTTGGGAGTAGTAGGCCCAACCACTTGAGAAAAGATATGACCGCTAGAAATAGAGGTAGGTCTTATAGGTGGGGGCACATTCACCCATAGCTCTTGAAGTGACCCTAGCAAGGGTCACAAGAGAAAATATCTCATTTCTAAGAGTAGTAGGTCCAACAAAGATAGATAGAGCCAATGAACCCCCACATTATTGGAAAGAGGGGATGAAGAAACCCACAACTCTGATATGATAGGCATGAGCAGAGAGGGACCAAGAAGAACAATCACAAGTGGCACCAACACGACCAAAGAGAGCACTAACGGGGGCATAAAAGAATTTGAATCCAACATGCAAAAGAGGGAGCATAAGTCATTGTGGAAGTCCTCATTGTTTAAGTAGATCTGTAACAAATGGTAATCTTTGATAGATTTAATCTACAACAATAAATTTAAATTAGTTAATTTTTTCTAGCACCTCAAATGATTTTACAAATAAATTTAAAATACCCTCCCATAGTTATATGCGTTTTCCAGTTTATATCTTATTATATTCCATTTGAGATAACTATTTGTGAGTTTCCCTATGGTACCCACTCCATCTTATTAAGTTCCATGGTTAACAAACCTCTACAAGTATCAAGTACACTAGGTAATGGTACTTGCTACCAGGTTCACTCTATTTCCTACTATAAGACTATGGGTCCTAGCATAAAGCTTGCATAGGTACCAATTCATAATCATTTATGATCACCATCATTTTTATGAGTCTTACTAGATATTCCTACTTGAGTGATCATAAGGTTTCCCGAGTCTTTTCTTAAAATAATTAGTAGTGACTAATCTAGTCTTCTAAATTACATGACAACTTTTTTGTGTTTGCTAGAACTTCAATCTACTATCTTAATCTATGGTTCTTCTTTGATTGACACAATTAACACTCTTTTCTTAAAAATGGCTATTGTATCATCATGATCATTGAGTATACTTATCTATCACATTTACTACACGCCAAACTTGACTCTCCGAAAGAAGCTTCACACCACTACTTAGTTTTAGACCACAACCTTTCACTAATGACATATAACAAGATAACCACTTGTAAATTTTTAGACAACTTCTAATAAATAACTTCTAGATAAGGATACTCGAAGCACACAATGAAAAAGTCTATAGCAACTAGGAGATTCAAACCACTTTCCTCATCCCAAATTTAAAGAACATCATTATCTACTTTCATATAATATAAACAAAGATAATCAAAATAATTGCCTTCTTTTCTTCCAATGTGATTTCAATATTCATATTCACAAGTATGTCAACCAAGTTCTTATATCACTACTCCCCTTTTGCTCCACATGTTGATCTATTATTTTGTTGATAATGACATCCAACATGCAATGGACATTCTTCATATAATTTGCTAGAACTCCACTATACTATCTTAATCTATGGTGGTTCTTTGATTGACATAATTAAAACTCTTTTCTTAAACATGACTGTTTTTATTAAGAAAGCAACAAAACAAGGGTGTTGACCCTTGTTATATAATCACGATCATTACATTTTATCAAAAATTTGAGAAAATTAGAGTTATACTTATTTACCACATTTACCACATGCCAAAAGAAACTTAACACCACTATTACTTTTGGACCACAACCTTTTACTAATGACATATAACAAGATATAACCACTTATAAAAAATTTAGACAACTTTTTATAAATGACTTCTTTTTACATAAATACCAAAAACAAACAATAAAAAATTCTAGAGTGCAACTAAAAGATTCAAACCGCTTTTCTCATCCCAAATCTAAAGAATCTCACTATCTCCTTGCATACAGTATAAATAAACATAATCAAAATAATTGCCTTGTCCTGCAGTGTGATTTCCATGTTATTCACAAGCATTCCAACCAAGTTCTTAGATCGTTGCTCCTCTTATGCTCCTCTTATGCTCCACACGTTAGATAAAGTGCAGTGTTAGTATATGTATGAGTATGAGATGTTAATGATAGTGTTTTAGTTGAATTCTGATGCCAACCATGGCAAGTCTCTTGTCACCTGTTAGGTGGTCACTAGGAAGTGGACCCTGACCGATTGCACAACACATGTAGGTGTTGCTAACCTGCAACTCTAATTCTTCCTATCCCAAATAAATGGATCACTATTGACTATGATACGAATTTGGTATTCATTTTTAACTAATGAGTCTATCTTAGAACAACGTAACTTCCACAACTATATAAGAGGAGGTGATGTTGAACTGAATAGTTAAACTTAACCAAATGTGAATAACTTTCTTAATTGGTTTTTTTTGGTATAAATCTACCATAGGCGAGGACAAAATGCAGTGAAAATCTGTCCACTTGTCATTGTCAATTGAATAAAGTCAAATTTAGAACATGAGTGTTTCTGAGTGCAAAGTTGAATAGGGTGGGTGGACAAATGATTGCACGTATGATGTGTGTAATAAGTATAATTAGATCTTGGCATAATTAAATCTTTTGGCCAAGGTGGTGCAATGTTCTTTTTGCACCTATCAGTTCACTAAGATCATATGCATAATCTAGTTAGAGGTCATACTAGTTAGCATGAGTTTATGGTGTATGACTAACTAGATTTGTGTAGGTTTCTAAACACTAGGCTTAGATGTCAATTACACTTAGTCTTATGTCTCTACCCTCATGAAGGGTAGGGTCACTTTCGTAAGGTGTGTGGGGGACTGCCAAGTCTAAGTTTGGAGGTAAAGCACCCCAGTGATACTCTCACTCAAATAGAATACGTTGAGACTTGATTGGACATCAGCACAGGCACGCTAAGAAACATTGTAGCTTCTAAACCCTACTTAAAACTTTTTTATTTATGTTCAACATGATTTCATATGATAGGAGAAATAAATATAATAGAATCTCTTACTTTCATGCTTCTATTCTATTGTTATTTAATGCTTACTTGTCAAACCATGAAAAATGGAGTTAACATACAAAAAATTTGATTTGGCAATTTTAGATAGTATTTCTTTTATGAAAGTTGCATGAATTTCTTTAAATTTCTTGATAGAATAGAAGTTATTGTTACATCACCACTTGTCTTATTATTATCAACAATAATTTTATTATAAGTGACATAATTTTTTTACAGTTTCTCATCCTTTCCAAATAGTCTTAAACATAGTGAAACCTACAGGAGCCGCAGGGAAGTTACCAATTGTTAAATCACTAAAGGGAAGCAATTTCTGAGACTTATCTTGCTTAGGGACAGAGAGTCTGAAATTGTTCCTAACTATAATATTCCACTGCCCATCACCCTCCATGGATTTAATAATCCATTTGATAGCAAGAGCCATACCATGGATTTTAAGATCTTTCAATCCCAATCCCCCTACCTCTTGTCCAAACAACACCACTCCCACTTTAGAGAATGTTGTTTTTTCTTACCTTACCATCAGACCATAATAAATTTTGGAGCTATTTTTTAGTATCATTGACTTTATAGCTACTAAATAACCACACTAAATAATACTACAAGCTAAATGAGAACAATTTTTTTTGACAAACTTGTATCCTCCCAACCAATGAGAAGATTTTTTTGTTTCATTTTTTAAGCTTGTGATCAATTTTCCCTTTTATCCAAAGCCACATATCTTTTAAGCAAGAGTTGAGTGCAAAAGGAACACCAAGATAACTTGCTTGTTTAGCAGTTCCTCCCAATAAAAAGCATACTTTGTAAACTATTGCCAGGGTGCATCATGTAACCCCAACATGATAAACATAATAGTAGATAGCTTAGCACCAGAAGCAATACAAAAGAGAATGATTTTTTCCATGAGGGAATCCATATTTTCTTCATTGAGTTCAAGAAACAAAGTTGTATCATCACCAAATTGAATATTTAATAGATCTTCCATTTTAGGTAGGGAGATACTTTTCACCTTGGGAGAGAGAGAATATTCCCCGAGTAGATAAATCATAGCATCAAATGCAATGACAAACAATGTAGGGTCACGGGGACATCCTTGCCAAATAGATTTCTCTAGATTAAAAGTTTCTAATAGAGAGCCATTAATATCTATTTGAGCAACTGCATCTTTCATTAGGGTCTTAACTAAGTGACGAAAGCTCGTAGGAAAAACAAAAGTTTCTACGGTCATGATAAAAAAAGACCATTCCACCTCTCAAAGTCTAATAAAAAAATAGATGCATTTTGATAGAAACTTTGGCCCAATTCATGGCCTCCCATCTTGTCAGAAGATTCTCAAGGATATACCTTCCATTGATGAACCCAGTTTGGGTATTGCTTATGAATTGAGGGAGGATGTAGAGCAATAATTTTTGCAAGAACCTTATATGATACTTTAAGCAATGTAATTGGCCTCCAATTCTTAATGAGCAACTTGTGCCCATATTTTGGTAGAACTTAATAACACCTTTGTTAATATTAACTCTAAAGACCCCTTGTCCAAAGCTTCCTGTATACATGATATAGATCTTCATTGATCCATTCTATATTTTTCTTGTAAAACTCCACTAGTAGCCTATCTACACCTAGGTATTTGTCATTATTAAGCACATTAAATTTGTCACTTCATCTAGGGTCATGTCTTTGTCTAAGTTGTTAATGTCTTTTGTTACTTAAGTTTCCTAGGAATGAGCTTTTTACAAAAATTCCTTCCCTTTTGACAATTAGGGTCATTGCCTTATGAAGTAATCATGTTTTTATAAAAACCAAGAAATAGGTTTTCAATATCTTCCTAGTCATGTACAAATTTTCCCTCAAACCACACTATGTCAATTTTTTCCTCAATCTATTTGGGTTCTAAGAATCTAAAGAAAAAAATTCACCCTTTATCCTCATTCTTAATCTAGTTAATCTTTGCTCTTACCCCAAGACCTTGTATTTTGCTAGTTTGGAGTCTCCTCAAGGAATTTTTTGCCAAAACCGAGCTTCATTTAGCTTCATGTTAAATAGGGTCATCTTGTAAAAATATTTCAACTTTTAGAAGTTCTTCATTTAGCTTATCTTCTAACCTCTTCTTGTTCATAGCTTTCTTTTTACCTATAGTTTGAAAAATTATCTTCCAACAATTAACATTTTTTTCCCATCTTTCAATGGCAAACCTATCCTACATCAACCACTTATTAATCTATCTAATCATGAAGATGGCATTATTGCAATCTTCATCTTGCAAGAGATTTACATTGAACATGAAGTTTCTATTGCTAGCATGCATCTTACTAACTACATTGTTCATAAGGATATCAAGTTGAATGGGATGGTGATTTGATTGGGTGTAAGGGTGCGATTTTACATAGCTACCATCATCATATTTGCTAAAATGAAATGATCCTTGTTTACATACAATCTATCCAATCTATAATAATTTTCTTCTTGCCCTATTCAAATTTACACTAAGTGAAGAAAATGGATTTATGTTCCTCCTTCTTACCCTCAAGGGGATCAAAGAGGTTCAATTTAGATTTTAGTCTATCCCAATAGTGCATTTCATTACATTTCCACTCCATCTGTGTTCCCCCAACTTTGTCCTCTTGGTTGTCTCCAACTTTATCCAATATAGGTTCATTTTCATTCCCCTATTTTGGTACTATAGAAATCAAAGTGAAGTTAGTATCCAAATCTACAAGGGTCAAACTACTAGGAGCCTGCAAGAGCTTAGTAGTTTGGATGGGCACTAGGGTGATAACACCTATATCAATCTCTTTGTTACCATCATCCTTATTACTAATATTTATTTTCTTAGAATCTTCATTAACATATGGAACCAATAGAACTTTGAATCTATTAGACAACTTTAAATTAGACTTAGGTTGAGTGGATGTCAAACTAATATGCTTTTGCATAATACTAGCACTTTGACTTTTGCTCGCAATTTCTTGAATAATGTTTGTAACTAAAGATCTAAATTCAAGGTTAGAGTTAGGTTTGATTCCTTTTGATGAATTGTCATCAGTAATTTTAAGAATTCTCATGTTTAAATTATACACTTCAATTTTAGAATACTCATTATTCTCTTCAAGAGTTTCCTTTCCCAAGGCAATATTTTCCCTGATTTTGTCAACCTCCAATTGTTGGTCATTCTTCCTTCTAGGTTTATGATGCTTTGAGGCAAGGCTTGAACCACGGTTCAACTCCTTTGAGATCATGGGGGAAAGAAATTGGCTAATTGACTTTGAGATAGCACAATATAAGGGAGGTGAAGCTTTAGGATAAGTAAGGATCAACTAGAAAATACCAAGAGGAAAACTTGGAGAGATAATCCTATTAGAAATAGAAAAAATGGGGTTAACAATTTGTAGCTCTCTCTTAGAGTTGGGAAACAAACAAGGGATGGATTTATTCAAACCTTCAATATTATCCTAAATAACAACAACCTTAAGGGACTTAAGGGTGGTGGCTAATCAAGACAGAGGCAACTCACTACTATGGCCAAGGGGGTAGATTTCCTAGACCTGACCGCTTGGGATTTGACACTTGAGTTAAGTGTCTCTACGAATTTGGGATTAGCATATTTCCTCAATTTGATGTTTAAGGGTGGCACATCAAGTTTTAGAGAAGAACTAATCTTACTAGGGTTGTTAGTGATAATAAGACAATTGCTTCTTAGATATGTCCTTCTTTATGACACAAGTAGTAGGCATTTAACTGACCTAACATTTCAATCTCACAAGAAAAGGAATCATTGTCAAGAATAATCTCAAAAGAACTATGCATTTCAACACCAGGAATAAGAGAAATTAAAACCCTGACATCTAAGTGCTAGAGAGTAACCCTAGTGTCATCCATCCTAAGCACTATGCCCAGGGCAAACAGAAGATGGGGTATGAATGCCCACATTACGAGTGGAACATTCTTGATAGTAATCCATCTAGGGCATGAAAGTGCCAATACTTCATCATTAATGGCTTTAGGAGTCCATTTTATGGCCCCGAAAGTTTAGTTACCTATATTCCAATATTATTTTTGTAATTGTTTATTGCATCCTACATTCTTTGAAAAAATAATAAATAGACATTTTTGGACCATTATATGTAAAAATAAATTTAAATGCTTAGTTTTTTACACCAAATGTTTTTAATCCACTCTTGGGATCTTGTTTCTATCTACAACAAGAAGAAATATATAGTAATATTTTTCAACCTAATTTTTTATAATTCAAAACCTTGAGCATATCAGGATTGGCGAGACAAAGAGTTTCTTATAGTTGCAGGGAGGGGGCTTAAAGTCTCCTCCTCTCATGTTGTCATTTTCTTCTACTTTAGAAAGGAAGTTAGCCACACAAAAATGTAGAGTTTGGAACGACCATAGGTTTTTCCGCAACAACATCCGTAAAGGATTAATTTCATCATTATGAATTTTGCCTCTTTAGGATCAACAGATGGATTGTCATCCATTAATTTCAAAGAACATTGCCAAACCCTAGAACATAAATGCACAAATATGCCCCCGACTAAAGCTATGAGACAAAAGATGGAGAATAAAAAGACAAGCATTCACTTTTACTTAATGAACACAACAAACAAAAAAAGAAAGGAAAGACCCAAGGGAATACGAGCCCACTTATTAGTGAAAATATCAAACCTACATGGAGGAGGGTGGTTGCCTCTTCCACCACCTCTATATGAAACCCTCAATTCGTATGATCTCCCTCATTGTCCTTGAGGCGCAAACCATTTGATTAAAGTATCTCAAGAAATGTGGTCGTATGGAACACAATGATTACAAGTTATGCAAAAAAGGAGCTTATTGAATGTGCCTTAGAGAATTTAAAGCATATACAAATGGTAGGTGTAAAATTGAATTCCACATTTTTTGCCTATGTTCTCCCTACTTGCCCTGAAATGTGAAATCATCAAGAGAATTTGTCTAATCCATTTTTTTCTATCACCTATAAAAAATAAAAATGAATCTTCAACAATAGACACACATAAATGAAATGTATCCCTTCACAATGAAAGATTTGGTTTCTATAGACACTTATAATATTCCCTTGTAGTAGGTAATTAATTAATTCATATTTAACAATAAAAACATCCCTTTTGGCACATAAATGAGCACCAAGTCAACTACAAGAAGTAGCAATCAATTTGAGACCATCTCTAGGTATGGTCATGAAAATGCAATTAGCAAGAGAACTAACCACCAACAACTATATGCATAGCCACAAGATACACTCTACAAGTCAATGTAGACATGCATATCTCTATCATGAACAAACAAGTATAAACATACTACCACATGCCAAAAATGCATCTATTATCAAAAATTTTGATTAGATAAACATGGTTTTGAATGGACCCTGAATCCTTTTACATAAAGATAGGAGTAAAAACCACAATAGGACAACAAAAAAACAACTCAAAAAATAGTAGCAAAACCACTACAAAATAGAATAACACAACTAACAAAGTAGCTAATAGAATAACATCAACATACACTACAAATTAAGTAGGTTTAAAGAAGTGATTCAAGGATTTTTGATCGAGAGTCTCCCTATTTTTCTTTCTCTATTGATCCAAGTCTCCTTGACATATTTTCTTGTAACAATTCTTTTGCATATTCATAGCTCCAGGAGGAGGAGAAATTTCTTTTCTATCCACCATCTTATCAATCTCACTAGGAGTAGAGTACTTTGACTTGAGACTAGTATCCTTTTTTTCTTTGGTCTACAAATCCAAATCCCCCATCCATTTTTTCCTCTAATCCTTTTGAATAATCTTAGTTGTAGCTTCAAAAGGAGGAAAAATATCCCTTCTATCCACCATCTCATCAATCTTTCTAGGAGTAGAGGACAACACACGAGTATGTGCTTGATCCTTTCTCCTCCAAATAAACTAGACATTCCTATTTATCATGCAAGCCTTGTGAGAATGACCCACTTGTCTACAATAATGGCAAACAATTGGATACTTTTCATAAACAATTTCTTGAGCCCATTTACCCAACATATAACAAAGGGTAAGATGAGAAAAAAGAACCATATTATTTTCTACAAGCACATAAAATCTCACATGCAACAACTATTTTTTAGACTTGGTGACTGGGTAAATAGAAAAAACAATATTCCCAAGGAATTGGCTATATACATGAAGATATTTATATGCCAGAATTCTAGAGGCAAGTTCGGTAAGAGAACCCATACCAGGATTAAGAAATCAGTTTGAGGGTTGAAACTAGGGGACCACTTTGACAAACAAAGGTCATTCAAGCCCAGGAACCAAGGTCCCTCACTAAGAATCTTTAAACAATCCCCAATATTAGAAAAGGAGAAAAGAAGAAAAAGGAGCCATCATTGTTGTTACCTTGACATATCCTCATATCTTCCAAACCTAACTAACCCATATTTTGATAGTATCTATATGAGGATTATTACCACAAAAACTACCTACAAGAGATAATCTTATCCAATCTAAGGAATCTAGTTCAACAAATCAAGGATATTCACTTCAATGGCTTGCCCAGAATTGTGCAGGAGCACCCTAGGGACCTAGGTTTGGCCAATAGGATCAAAATTTGAGTTTTTTTTTTTTTTTTTGTGTTCTTTTATGTAAATAATTCCATTTTAGGATAATTTTATTTATTGGGACCTAATTGTTCAAGTTTGAGGTACATTTGGCAAAATGTGTCAAAGTTGCAAAAAGTTGTCATTTTGTCATGACAACTTTTGCATTTTTTGTAACAAATTTTTAAACATATGGTTGGTAAGTTGGTTTTGGAAATTTGAGGTTGTAATCCAATTTTATGGGCATAAATAGTCCTTTGGCATTCCATCCAAGGTTGGTTGGTTGAATTTTGAAGAATTTGCTCAATGAGATTGAAGTTTCCTGTGCATTTTTAGACATTGCAGTCCGATTTCTCCTATTTTTCACTCTAAAATATTCTTTGTTGTCATTAAAAACTTGTTGGATGTGAAAGGGGGGTGAATCCTCTAAATTTTGGATTTGGTTTCATTTAAATCCATCGTTATTGATAAATTTATACTTGTTTTTTATAAAAACTGTCAAAACCCTAGTCAAGGGTATCCAGTGGCATTAAAATAATGTATTTTTGGTCAGTCCCGTGTTAAAAAATCATACCATTGAGTGGGATGACCCTTGTAAATATTTATTTTCATGTTTATTTTTTGTAGGCTTCAAAATCATATGTGGCACGTGTTTATGGGGTTGTTAGTCTAATATTGCTGATCTATCAAACTCGTGTGGTAGTGAGAAGTGGGTTTGAAGGTGCAAATGCAAAGTAAACCCCTTGGGGTTTGGAAGAAGGTAGTGAGGGGGTGTAAGGGGTTGGTGCAGACCCTTCACAAGGTATTATAGCCCTTAGGTAGGCCAAAACATCCAACTAAGCATGATTGTCCCTTGGTAGTGTTTGATTGCTCCAAATTACCAATGCATCGGAAGGCGTTTTGGCTTCTAAAGTCAAGAGAGTGATTTTTCTATGGTTTGTGATTGAGAAGGGATCAAGGAGACACTACAAAACCCATGAGGATGTTTGTAATCCTTAAGCATGGGAAGTTCCTCATAAGTATGTGATTGTCCCCATTGTCTTTTGGTCACAGTCCTAATTATCAGTCAACAATTGTTGCAAATAGTGACTTGTAGAGGCCTAAAAATTATTGTTGAAGAAAGATAAGAGTGTATCCATATTGTGTAGGGTTCCCCTAGCCTAACCTAAAGAGTCTCGATGACAAAGACATAATATTGTGCTTCATGTCCTTCTTATAGACAATATTACTCATAAGGGTTGATTTGTCTCAAAAGGGGTGTGTAGGTAGAAACTTGAAGATCTCAAGTTTGGTTGAAAGGCAATAACTCAGTCATCTAATGGTGAGATTATTCTATCTGTTGATGTCTAAGGCCTAATGGTGGAGTCTAGCCAATATGCTAAAAAAGAGTTGTCTTTGAACTTTGTATGGTAGAAACCCCATATGATGATGGTGTCCTTGTGTGTCTAACCCCCAGTACTACATCACAGAAGGAGAAAAATCTCTTGAAGGAGGCAAAGGGGGCCCAACCATCATCATACCAGAAGCCTAAGGAGAATCAAAGCTATCATTTGAAATAACACCATCACAACAAAAAGCCTTAGAGTCCAAAGGGGAATCGGGAATAGAGACAGACACCCTACTAGAACCAAGTGAGACCCCATGAAAAGTAGAGTCATCAAGGGGACTGACATCCATCTCATCCCGAGCCTCTGCACATGTGAAAGGTCCAACATAACCAACACTAATAGAAGCAACACAACTAAATAAATAAAAAAATCAACAATTCTTGACACCTGATGCACACCTAAACATATATGTACTCAATATTTGAGATCATGCATAACTAATCACCAAGATTGTGGGGTATCCACTATGAACATATAAAACTAGAGTGTGAGGAGGCTTTGATGGACTAGGCAATATAAATATAAGCACTAATATATTATGAATTATATGTGATTTGGGATAAGAAACCACATGTGACATTGTCGCCTAAGTATATTAAATTGACCTTAAGAGTAATAAGATCGACCCAATGGATCTCATTGGATTTGACCATTATTATAGCATATGGTATATGAATACACATATACCACCCAAAGACCAAGATATACAAAGAAACATTAATAAGATCAATGTCAAGTGCCAAACCCCACTCATACACATACTTAAATAACACAATTTTTTTTTTTAATCATTACTCATCATAGTGCTACAAGTGCATTGAAGCACACAACTTTTATAAATTTTGTCAAGTTGGGATAAATAAGATCTAGAGCCAACATGTTTATTATGTAAATCTCACCAGGTTGGATTTTTTTATCCTTTCTACTTTCACTTTTTATCATTGACATTTAGATAAATGTACTTGATGCCTATTTTAAAAATTCCTAATAAATATTATTTGTTAATCTTTTATACAAGTTTTAAGATAGATCACTCATTGTGAGGAATTTATTGAAGTAATATAGTTGGTAGCAAAGATAAGCAATTCAGACACAGACTAGAAGACCCTAAAGTATTTTGCCACATAAAGTCCATGGAGCACAAAATTGAGAAGATAACATCAAGGATATGGATACTATGTGTTGGTCACATCTCATCCCTTAGATATAAGTATATCAAAAGATGTAAATGATAGAAGAGGTCAATATAAGGGGATAGATACTATATGAGTAGATGTTTAATGAATGTATAAAAGGGTATAGAGGAAGATATAAGGTGTATAGGAAGATATAAGAATGTGTATGCTGTATTGAAATTATATGAATTTAATACAAATAATTGGGAGTTCTCTATATGATGTGTAATATGATATTATTTAAATAGTTAGTCTCTTATTTAGATCTAATCCATGTTCCCTTGATATGACTAATTCTGGGATATAAACTAAAACACTCAAAAATTCCTTGGGGCTTAGAACTTATGTCTATGTCCCCTAGATTTCTTGTTAATAGATATATTTGTCTTACGAGTCTAACTATTTAATTTTATGAGCTAGTTGCTTGGTTTACTTTAACATGTAATTTTTTAGTAGTCTACATGCAAATCAAAGTGGAGGAAAAATATAATCATGAAAAATAGGGGCCAAGGAGACCCGAATTCCATTGTGTTGAGCATGGATTGCACACACCTACTCTAAGACTTGCAAAATATGGAAATAGCATATTGTTTGAATATAATAAAAGTTAATATTTCCACCATATATATTGACAATAGCATATTATTTGAATATAATAAAAGTTATTGCATAACCTACACTTTTCCCATTTGTTTCTAATGCAATTACTAGCATGCAAAATTATACATTTTTGCATGGAAGAGGGGAAATACCATGATTCTAACTTGATTTCATCGCATGCATCTCAAGTATAAATTTGTTCTCTATTTTACCCATTCAATATCTTAGGTCATTTCTACAAATGGAAAATTGGTTTAGGTTAGAACCATGGGTGCAAAAATGACCTTATTTTTAAAAAAAATTATAGTAAAACTAGGCAGTGATCCCCCCTTTCCAACTAGTTGTTATCAACTAATTAAAGCATGCAGTATTTTAAATTGGATATTAATTTGTTGTGCAAAAGGATAAGCCCTATTTGTTATTACACATGCAAAAATGTGTTGGCATTTTGCATATAGATTGCATTAATGATATGTTGTCATTGATGTCAATTGAACCGGTGAATGGTATTCATGATATTGATGATGTTGTTGTTGTTATTGCTATTTTCTTGTAACCGGTATGATAAAATTTAAGGAAGATGTTGTAAACCGGTATATGGTAGTTTGTAAGTTGAACCAGTGTAAAGGGTTAAACCTTTCTATGTTATGTAACTGGTAAACCCTACTAGTTGTTTTCTGTTAAACCCTAACCGATCAAGTTTGTTGGTTTAAGATCTAATGTTGAGCGGTAATGATGGAGACACGTGTGATCATTGTATGAGGATTAGTTCAGATTGATTTGGCGTGTTTGTTTATTGTCTTGGAAAGGAGCAAAGTGGATTGCATCTAATGCATAGCACGAGATGAGTTACAAAGTCCGATGAAGCGGTGATCATGGAGCGGTTGGAATTTTCTTGATTAATGTGAAGAGACTATTATGATTTCTAACAGTTAAGATTGTACCGACTTGTTTGTAATCTTGATGATAAGAATTAGGTTTTTGTTGTGTTACCGACCTAGTTGATTTGTATTTAAGGTCGATGATATTGTTTTGTTAAGCGTTGGCAAAGTTGACAAGATTGGCAGAAACCAATTGAGTGTGTGGTTGCCTAACCGGTGGATAGATCTGCTGTTTGAGTAAAGGCAGATTGAAGCTTAAGAAGGATATGATCAAGCAGATGTAGTGCTATTTAGACAGATCAAGAAAACCTATTGTTTTCTAACAATTACAACAGAAATTGAAATCCCCTAACCAGGTAATCTCTAACAAGCTTGGTTACTTTCTAAATCCTCTTACAAGGTGGTCCATTAGTTTGGATTCTCAAATCCTCCAGCAAGGTTACTCTTAATAGGGTATTGTGCTTTTTATCAAGGCATACTTGTAAATCCCTTAACTGGGTGATTCCTAACAGAATTAGTTCTTAACAAGACTTATTGTAAAAGCTTTAATAGACTTGGCTCCTAACAGGGCGAACTTCAGAAGAGTTCAGATAGCTATCCTTGTGAGTCTCATCTCACCGTGGTTTTTACGTATTTGGGTTTTCCACGTATAAATATTTGTGTCAAGTGGTGAATGTTTTTGTGCTTATGATCTTATTTGTTGATTTGATTAACTACTTAACTATTCTGATAAGGCATGATAATTGGAAGCATTGAGAGATGAATATGTTGACATATGATTAAGCATTTTTTATGTTTACAAGATTGAAGTTGTTTACTGTTAAGTTGCCATAACAGTCAAACCGGTTGATGTTGGTTGATATTGGTAATCTTTGAGATATTATCTTGACTGAATTATTTGTTGATAAGTTTTTTTTTGAGTTTGGGAGTTTGTATCAATTTTTCAGTATATTGATTCACCCCTCACCCCCTCTCAGTATTCTACCAGATACTTATTCTTTCATCATACCATCAATTGGTATGAGAGCGTCTCAAGTCCTCTTTAACCTAAAGCCTAATAGCTTGAGGAAAAGATCTTGTAGATCATGATGAAGAAAGAAGGTCTGAAGTTAAACAAAGATAACTATAGGATATGGAGTGACAAAATGACGATTTACATTAAGAGCTTGGGAAGTCAGTATTGGGATCATTTAGAAACTAAGTATATTGCACCTACTAGAACTCTGACTGATGATCAGAAGAAACAACATCAAGAGAATCATCAAGCATTAGAGGCTATTATCAGTTCCCTGTTTGATGTTGAATATGTAGATGTTCATGGTCTTGAAACTGCATAGGAAGTATGGAAAAATCTTGAAGAGATTTATAGCGGTGATGAACATGTTAAGATTGCTAAAGAGGAGAGTTTTAAGAGGAAAGTTTGATGACATGAGAATGTCTGAAGATGAGAATATCCAACAGTATGGTCAAAGGATAAAAGAGATAGTTCGTGAGATAAAGAGTATAGGAGGGAAAGTGGAAGATGCCAGAGTGGTCAGTAAGCTACTGAGAACCCTACTACCGGTCTATGCTATCCAAGTTGCAACTATTCAAGAGCTGAAATCCATTAACAAAACAAAGGTAACTCTTGACTCTATCATTGGCAAACTTACTGCTTTTGAACTAAATGGCTATGATGGTAGTGTAAAAAAATTAGAATCTGCATTCAGAGCTTTTGTCTCTAACTCATCTATGAGAAGAAGTAGAGATACCGGCCATAGCTATGAATCTAGATCCAACAGAGATGCTGATGATGAAGACAATTTAGTGGATCTTGAAGCATTGTTGGCAAAACGACTGCCTAGAGGCACTAGGAAATACAGAGGTAAGCTACCGTTGAAATGTTTTGCTTGCAATAAGATTGGTCATATAGAAGCTAATTTCCCTAATGGTGAAAATGGATACAAGAGCTTGACAAATTTAAGAAATATAAGGGTAAAGGCAAGAGAGATTGTCTTGTTGCTATTGACAGTGGTATTACTGATGAAGAATATGATGATGATGCTAGTGAAGATATTGTGTTTGTAGCTATTAAGGAAGAGATATCAGATCAGAAGGCACTAGTGTCCACGATGGATAACTCTGATGATTGGATCATTGATAGTGGTTGTTCACATCACATGACCGATGATCGGAGCAAATTTCTTTCCTTGAAGGAATTTGATGGAGGTGTTGTCAGATTTGGAAATGACTCACCCTATATGGTTAAAGGTAAGGGAGTTATTTCTCTTAATGTGAAGAGCAGTGCTTACAATGTCTATTGGGTTGAAGGCCTAAAGCACAATCTTCTGAGCGTGGCACAACTTAATGACAGAGGATACCCACTGGAGTTTAGAAATGGTATGTGCAAAATCTTTGACAACAAAGGTGAATTGATTGCAACCGGGAAACAGACCAGAGGTAATCTATTTCATCTTAATCCTAAAGTTAGCAACTGTTTGATTGCAAAAAAAGATGATATCTGGCTTTGGCATAGAAGATTTTGTCATATAAACTTTGATAATATTGTTAAAGTGAGAAAGTCTAAGACCAGTAAGAGGTCTACCTCAGATAGACAAAGTGACTAATGCTCTTTGTAAAGAATGTCAGTTAGGAAAGATGACTTCTTCAACTTTCAAAAGCAAGTCCTTCTCAACAGAGCACTTGTTATATTTAGTTCATACAGATCTATGTGGACCAATAAGAACTAGAAGTATTTCAGATGATAGATATTTCATGATCTTCACTGATGATTGTTCAAGGATGATGTGGGTCACATTCTTGAAGGATAAGAATGAAGCGTTTGGTAAATTCAAGGTATTCAAAGCCTTAATTGAGAAAGAGAGTGGAAAAAAGATAAAATGTCTGAGAACATATCAAGGCGGTGAATTCACTTATGAGGAATTCACTAAGTATTGTGATGAGAATGATATCAAGCAACATCTTTCTGCACCAAGGACACCGCAATAGAATGGTATAGAAGAAAGGAACAACCGATCAGTGGTTGAAGTAGCTAGAACTATGTTGATACAAGGAAATGTAGCAAAAACATTTTGGAGAGAAGCTGTAAGTACAACGGTTTGCACAATGAACCAAGTTCTGGTGAAAAGAGGTAAGGACAAGGCACTTTACGAGTACTGGTATGGAAGATCACCTGATGTTAGCTATTTTAAAATCTTTGGTAGTAAGTGTTTTATTAAAAGAGGTGATTACATAAGAAAGTTTGAAGCTAAGAGTGATGAAGGCATATTTCTTGGCTATTCCACCAAGAGTAAGGCCTACAAATGCTTCAACAACCGAACATAGAGAATTGTTGAGAGTGTTGATGTTCGTGTAGATGAATGTCCTGAAATTTTAGAAGGAACCTGCTCAGAGAGAAAGGATGAAGATCCTTGCAGTTTTATTTTGGAACCTAAAACTATTAAATCAGAAACCAGTAAAGCAAATCCTGATGTACTTGTTCAATCGGAACAAATAAATTCAGAGGAAGAAGACAATGAAGAAGCTGAACCTGAAGAGAATGATCATGTTATTCCTAGATATGTGAGACTGAATCATAGTCCTAAGCAGATTATTGGGGATAAGGATGTTGGAGTACTAACTAGAAGGAAAATTAGAGAGAACTCTTGCATGATCTTCACCATTGAACCTAGAAGTGCTAAGGAGGCATTTGGTGATGATCATTAGGTGAAAGCAATGGAGGAGGAATTGGATCAAAATAAGAAGAACAACACTTAGACCCTAGTACCCCGACCGGTAAACAAGAATGTTATAGGTCCTAAATGGGTGTTCAGGAATAAGTTAAATGAAGATGGTGTTGTAGTTCACAACAAGGCAAGATTAGTTTGCAAGGGTTATGCGCAAGAAGAAGGAGAAGATAATGGTGAAATTTTTGCACCAGTACAAGATTGGAAGGAGTTAGAACATTGTACTTGCATTTGCAGCCCATAAGAAATGCAAGGTATACCAGATGGATATTTAGTTTGCATCTTTTAATGGGATATTGGAAGAAGAGGTTTATATAGAGAAGGTTGATGGTTATGCATTGATAGATAAGGAAGACATGGTATGCATATTGCATAAAGCTTTATATGGATTAAAGCAGGAACCCAGAGCATGGTATGAACGACTTCATACACATCTAATGAAGATAGGCTTTGCAAGAACCAATGATGACAACAACATTTATCTCAAGTCTGAAGGAGATGAAATACTGGTCAGTGAAGTATTTGTTGATGATATTATATTTGGAGGTAATGATGTCATGAGCAACAGTTTTGTAGATGAAATGAAGAATGAGTTTGATATGTCATTAATAGGGGAAATAAAAAATTCTATAGGCTTGCAGATACAACAAATGAAGAATGGTATTTTTATTACTCAATCTAAGTATGTGAAAGAAGTTTTGAAGACTTTTGGCATAAGTGACTGTAAACCAGTTGGAACTCCAATGGTTACAGGTTGTAAATTGTCCAAGGAAGATGCATCTAAGTCTGTAGATGAAAAGGAAAATAGGTCAATGATTGGCAAATTACACTATGTTGTTCACAGTCGACCGGATATTGCCCATACAGTTGGTATAGTTGCTAGATTTCAGAAAAATCCAAAGGAAGCACATCTGATAGCAACCAAGAGAATTTTTAGATACCTGAAAAATATAGTTGACTATGGGTTATGGTATCATATGGAGGAAACTTTGATTTGAAGGCATACATTGATGCTGATTGGGCAGGAAATGTTGATGACCGAAAGAGTACTACCGGTGGAGAATTCTTTCTAGGAGGAAGGCTAGTTTCATGGAGTAGTAAGAAGTAGAGTTGTACTTCACAATCTATTGTGGAAGCTGAGTATGTAGCAACTTACATGAATTTCACACAAGATATTTGGATGAGGCACATTTTGGAAGGTTTTAAGATGAAGATCTCATAACCTATAAAGATTTTGTGTGATAATACAAGTGCAATAAATATTTCTAAGAATCCTGTTTTGCACGCAAGGACTAAGCACATTGAATTGAAGTATCACTTTTTGAGGGAAAAAATTCAAAGTAAAGATGTTATCGTAGAGAAGGTTTCTACCCAGGAGCAACTTGCAGATATCTTTACCAAACCTCTGCCTAAGACCACTTTTGAGTATCTTAGAAGTCAGTTGGGGGTTGTCCCTCTTCATGAAGTCAGTCGAGCATGATGTTGATTGCATTAGTCCCTGAATTACTTGCAGAATCTTACATGGATTGATGTTTTTGGAAGTGGATGTATTCCACAGGGGGAGCATCAAGTTGTAGTATGTTGATACACAGTGAAAATTTGGAATTACATGTTTTACTTTCAATTTGGCATTGTTGTCAAAGGGGGAGAAGAATTATGTGATTGAGGAGAAGAATTATGTGTCTGATTAGATGAACCAGCTATTGACTGAAGACAGACAAAGCATGGTGAATACTTGGTAATGTAAACCAGGATTCCTATTCACCTTCACCAATCCACATTAGCAATCAGAGGCGTTGATATTTGTATTGCCATACATGCCAAAGGGGGAGATTGTTAGCATTTTGCATATAGATTGCATTAATGATATGTTGTCATTGATTTCAATTGAACCGGTGAATGGTATTCATGATATTGTTGATGTTATTGTTGTTATTGCTATTGTCTTGTAACCGGTATGATAAACTTTAAGGAAGATGTTGTAAACTAGTAGATGGTAGTTTGTAAGTTGAACCGGTGTAAAGGGTTAAACCTTTCTATGTTATGTAATCGGTAAACCCTACTAGTTGTTTTTTGTTAAACCCTAACCGATCAAGTTTTTTGGTTTAAAATCTAATGTTGAGCGGTAATGATGGAGACACGTGTGATCATTGTATGAGGATTAGTTCAGATTGATTTGGCACATTTGTTTATTGTCTTGGAAAGGAGCAAAGTGGATTGCATCTAATGCATAGCGTACGATGAGTTACAAAGTCTGATGAAGCGGTGATCATGGAGCGGTTGGAATTTTCTTGATTAATGTGATGAGATTGTTATGATTTCTAAAAATCAAGATTGTACTGACTTGTTTGTAATCTCGATGATCAAAATTAGGTTTTTGTTGTGTTACCGACCTAGTTGATTTGTATTTAAGGTCGATGATATTGTTTTGTTAAGTGTTCGCAAAGTTGACAAGATTGGCAGAAACCAGTTGAGTGTGTGGTTGCCTAACCGGTGGATAGATCTGCTGTTTGAGTAAAGGCAGATTGAAGCTTAAGAAGGATCCGATCAAGCAGATGTAGTGCTATTCAGACAAATCAAGAAAACCTATTGTTTTCTAACAATTACAACAAAAATTGAAATCCCCTAACCGGGTAAGCTCTAACAAGCTTGGTTACTTTCTAAATCCTCTCACAAGGTGGTCCATTAGTTTGGATTCTCAAATCCTCTAGCGAGGTTACTTCTAACAAGGTATTGTGTTTTTTATCAAGGCATATTTGTAAATCCCTTAACCGGGTGATTCTTAACAAAATTAGTTCTTAACAAGACTTATTGTAAAAGCTTTAACAAGCTTGGCTCCTAACAGGGTGAACTTCAGAAGAGTTCAGATAGCTATCCTTGTGAGTCTCATCTCACCGTGGTTTTTACCTATTTGGGTTTTCCACATATAAATATTTGTGTCAAGTGGTGAATGCTTTTGTGGTTATGATCTTATTTGTTGATTTGATTACCTACTTAACTATTCTGAGAAGGCATGATAATTGGAAGCATTGAGAGATGAATATGTTGACATATGATTAAGCATTTTTTATGTTTACAAGATTGAAGTTGTTTACTGTTAAGTTGTCATAACAGTCAAACCGGTTGATGTTGGTAATCTTTGAGATATTATCTTGACTGAATTATTTGTTGATAAGTTTATTTTTTATTTTGGGAGTTTGTATTAGTTTTTCAGTATGCTGATTCACCCCCCACCCCCTCTCAGTATTCTACCGAATACTTATTCTTTGATCATACCATCAAAATGATTACAAATTATGTTATAGATCGCATCATCATAAGAACATAAGATTTCATCCTTGTTTACTATCTTTGATCATTATTCAATGCCCTTGAATTGGTATTTAAAAAGGGTTTGGCCACAAGATAATAATGCTAGCCTAGAAAAATACAAAAATGATGTTTATCAACACCACTCCTTTGCACACTCAAGTTGTTGATATAAGGACAAGCTAATTTTTGGTAGTAAATTTTATCCAAACCATTTAAACATCCAAATATTAAATCTATAACCATAAATTCACTTCTACATGTGAAAATTTGATCCTAACCTAATTATGAGAACAACCTAATTCAAATTCATTCTACTTCTAACACATCAAAATATAAACAATTCTAAATTACAGTTGACAAGATATAACCAAAACTATATATATATACTTCTTTATTTCTCAAATTTCAAAATTTTGTTGACTCTTTGACATATCTACAAACTAAAGAAATATTTCTATGCAAAAGATATTAACTAAATAAAGTTTAGATCACTTTGACCAAAGATGTATTAATAGTGAAAAGAAATAGGTCTACTAAAAAAGATAAAAATTAAAATGATTAGATAAAGAAAAATAAAACTTCTATTATTTAAAAAAAGAAAAGAAAGAAAGAAGATTGATTAAATAAATTCTATGACTAAATATCTAAATATATCTCTTAATTATGAAAGGAGGGCTAGCCAAGGCAACCAAAACTTGGTCTTCTCCGGAGAGGTAGGAGGAATAAGCAGAAAATTGAGCTAAGTCATGATATTTACTTCCAAACTAAGTGTATAAATACTCTACACATAACCTCTCATTTGTGGACAAAAGCCAAAGGCAAAACAAGAGCAAAAGGAATTGGGAGAGGAAAAGAAAAAATTATATAATTTCTTTGGTAAAATCAAAGTATCAAGTTGAGAACAATTTGGTCTATCTTCTCAAGTGCACTTTAATTAGAGTTACCATCGCAAAGAGACACAAATTAGTTAATAGAACAATTTTTTTATTTTTTAAAGATTTTATATCAAACTTTAAAATCATTATCTATCTAATATGGGGGGATTATTTTTATACTAAAATCTCTTTAATTAGAAGTAAAGGACTAAGAGTTATCCATTCCATCAAAGTCATCCAGGGCATGATCATGGTCTTAACTCTTATAATGTTGAAGCTTCGCATTCAAAAATAATTGATCCCTACTAAGCTCGTTCTGAACCATTCAACTTCACTAATAAACCAAAAATCTGTTGACTAATAGAACAAATTTAAACAATAGAAATGATAAAAAAAACCAAATTAAACCATAAATTCTTGACTAACTTGTCTTGCAAGAAAATCTAAGCTCTTTTCAAAGTCATTACTAGAACTCTTGGCTAATACCTGGTCTAGAATTCATCTGCAAATAACTGGCCTCATTGAACACGTCATGATTTAGGCCTATGTAAGCGCTGACGTATTTCTCTATAGCCCACAGCCAAATTACTAACTTCAAAGAACAATACCAAAATTATTTATTTAAAAAAAAGCCATAAAGTCTTCAACATTTATAAATTTGCATATGCATTTTTTTTCTCATTTGATTATCCATTATCTAGCTCAGCCATGACGTTCAATTCCATTAAAATTATCTACACGCAACCTCTCAACGTGCTATGAATGCAAAAGCAAAAGGCAGAAAAAGAGCAACAATCAACATATGAGTAACAATGGCAGTGCCAAGAATCAAATTGGGTAGTGAGGGATTTGAAGTATCAGCACAGGGATTGGGCTGCATGGGAATGTCTGCATTCTATGGCCCTCCCAAGTCTGAAGATGAAATGATCTCCCTCATTCACCATGCTGTTTCCAAGGGCGTTACTTTCCTAGACACTTCTGATTTGTATGGTCCTTACACTAACGAAATACTCCTTGGAAAGGTAGGATGCTTTGAATTAAGTGTGTTGATATGATTGTCACAAGTTTTAAAAGGATTCTCATATGGTTGGATTTTAATTTGCAACTTTTTGACCTAATTTGCAGGCACTAAAAGGAATAAGAGACAAAGTTCAGCTGGCTACCAAGTGCGGAGTAAGCTTTGCAGGTGGAAAAACTAGCGTTCGTGGAGATCCTGCGCATGTCCGTTCTTTCTGTGAAGCAAGTCTGAAGAGACTCGATGTGGATTGCATTGATCTTTATTACCAAATTCGAATAGATAACACAGTACCCATAGAAGTTACTGTATGTTGTACTTTACCCTTCTATGTGTACGTCTATACACTGGCCGGATTCAATGAGTAAATGATTGTTTCTGGGTATTTTATATTTTTACTTACAGTGAAGGCGTAACTATTTTATTTTTCATGTTGATGTTTTATTATTTGATGGTTTTTGAATTCGATTATTTGATGGTTTTTGAATTCGACTGTGTGATCAATTTTTTCTTCACAATCAAATCTAGAAACCATCAAATAATTTATCATAGACTGCAGAAATTTCATACACTTAGTGTTAGATGTTTACTTAGAGGTGTGTGATACCTGTTGAGACATTAGACCTCAGTACGCATGCATGTGTAACTATTTTGTGATACTCTTTCTGCTTGTGTATTTATTATAACAGGTTGGAGAATTGAAGAAGCTGGTTGAAGAAGGGAAAATAAAATATATTGGACTTTCTGAGGCTTCTGCATCAACAATTCGAAGAGCGCACGCTGTTCATCCCATTACAGCAGTTCAGATAGAGTGGTCTTTGTGGAGTAGGGATGTTGAGGAAGATATTGTTCCAACTTGCAGGTATGTGGGTTTCTGAGAGCTACAAGTTATCATCTTTTAAGAGGTGTATTTTTAGCGATTAAACACTTCAGGTTTTACTTGTAGGGAGCTTGGTATTGGGATTGTCCCATATAGCCCTTTAGGCCGAGGTTTCCTCTCTTCTGGGGCAAAGTTTATTGAAAACTTAGCAGATAATGATTCTAGGAAGGTATTTGCATCTATTTATTTTCCTTTTGTATTAATAAGCTTTATTGGTAGATATTTACAGATATTATTATTGTTTATTTTTATTTTTTTGAATTAAAAAAATTAATATTTTTGAGTTGGTTCAGTGAGTACTTTTGAGTTGGTTTAATAGTGGAGAATTTGTATTCTTGAAAAAGAGGTCACAAGTTGAAATTCTGTAGGGGGTGGAGTATGTATGTTTCATTTGTAGTATAGTTAGGTGCCTCTTAAATGGAGTACAAGGTAGTCATATATAGTATAAGCCATCTATAGATCCAACAAATTATTATTGTATAGTTAGCTACCTCTTGAATGGAGTAAAAGGTGTAACTAGGAAATTGGGAATAAGATTCATAACATAAAATAAGCTAACCACGAAAGCCTAAATGCTATTAAAAGACTCCTAATTCAATCCTCCATTGACCTCCATTGTTCTTCTTTCCCCTTCAAATTGGATGTGGATCTCACCTACAAAATGCAAATGCAAGTGAAAGCAATTGGATAGAAAAATGAGATGAAATTGATAGCATAAGGGTACTCGAATTATGGTTAGGATTGATAGAAAAGAGAGCTCAATTTATAGGCAAATTGATAAGGATTCAAAAAGGGCAACAAATCAAAATTTGGCATGATTATGACAAGATTATGACAAATTAGATGACAAATTTGCATGACAAGTTCCTATGTCAAAATATGACAAATTGAGAGAAAATTGTGCTCATCAATTTATGACAAATTGGCCACAATTATAGTTTATTGATGTATGACATGTTTGAGCAAAAATAGCTTTCAAAAATATGACAAATTGGCCATGAAAATAGCTTCACAAATTATGACAAAGGGGAAGCATGAAAAGGGGAGAAATTAGAGGGGAAAAAAATTAAGAGGGAATATTTGAATTTGAAAATTAGCAAATTAGGTGGAAAAAGGGAAATTAGATGACACCTAAATTTATTAATTAGTTCATAACAAAGTTAGCCAATTAAAAGATTTATTTAATTGTGGCATGAGAGACTTAGGATAAATAAATATAAATTTATTTAACCTAGAGAGGAATGTTGATAGGATTAAATGAGTAAATCATAAAACCCTAGGAGACTTAGGAAAACGAATTAGGCCAAGACAAGATTGAAACAATAAATGTATGATATCGATCATGATGAAAAGGATAAATTATGATGACTTGATAATTGATATGAAGCCGATAATGATTGACTAAGATCAATGGCAAATTGATCAAAATTGACAAAAAGACAACAATTGATAGAGGACCAATGACTGATTGACCCAAAATTGACAAAGAATTGATGATTGATTGAGATCGATCAAAGATTGATAAAAGGTCAACTTGATGAAGGTCGAATGAAAAAAGACCTATGACGAATCGGTTGCAAATTGATAAGGAAGCTGATAATTGACAATTGAAAAGAGATCCAAATTGATTGAAATTGATTGATAACTAATCAAAGATGATTGAAGATTGATTGAAAATGACATTAAAGAACAAGGGCAAAACCCTAATTCGACACCAATTAGGATTGACGATGTCCAATTGACATGACAGATTGATCACGATCGTTGATTGCAATTCGAAGATGATATTGACAAGACCTAATTTGAAACAAGAGATTAGAATCGAATAGGAAAGAAATGTAGAGGAAAAACACAGTGTCGACAAACAATGAAGATCGAATGCACGACATAGAGGAAATATCCATAAGATGTGAAAACCCTAAAAGAAGGTCACACAGACATGTTAAAGTATGGCGCCCCAAGCGTTGACCATTTTTAGATGCCTACACAAGGTTGTGTATATAGTATAAGCCATTTGTAGATCCAACAAACTATTATTGTTGTAAGCTATTAAAATATAAAATCAATCTAAGTTGTCATGTTTTTGGCAACCTAGATCCAATATTCTATGCATGAGCACCAATTGTAAATAGCCAATGAGTGACTATAATGCACCAAGGCTTTAAGCTTTCCAATTACTAAAGGAAAATTTTTAAGTTCCATTCTCACCAAGTCTAGGTGTTTTTACATTGTAACAAATCTATTGCAACTTTGGATGTATGTGTAGGTAAATGACTAAGATAGTGGGCACCTTGGTAACAACCTTGATTTTGTCTCTGGTTAAATATTCATACAAGTAGGAAGTTTTGAACTTTATTTTGTATTGAATAGCTACTTTGATTAACTTTCATGTCAAGTTTATAATTAGAATGATATTTGATTTTGTGAGAGAAATATTTTTGCAGATGTCACCAAGGTTTACAAGAGGAAATCTTGAAGGAAATAAGGCTATATTTGAGAAGCTATCAACAATTGCTTTGAGAAAAGGGTGTACCCCAGGGCAACTTGCACTTGCTTGGGTTCAGCACCAAGGAAATGACGTTGCACCAATCCCAGGGACAACCAAAGTCAAGAACTTGGAGGAGAACATTGGTGCATTTTTTGTGAAGCTTACAACTAGTGAGATGAAAGAAATAGAAGCAATAATATCTTCTAATGGTGTCTATGGAAATTGATATAATGATGAATTAATAAATTTAACATGGATTAATTCAGAAACACCTCCTCTATCTTCATGGACAAAGATATAGGTGATTTCAATAGTAATACCTTTTTAGGGCTAGGTATATGCAAGATACATATGTGTGGATTTCAATTTTTAATAATAGTATCATAGCAAAGAGAACACATAGAGTGTAAAACATGAAAATTTTGATCTACAAATTATAGAGTAAATATTAATGGAATGTGAACTTTTATAAAAGTGTTTATCCCATAAAATTATAAGTGTTAATTGTATGATGAGATTTCAATAAAATTTGAGGTGTGTATTTTCAATAACATATGATAAAAAAAGGCTATTTTCATTTCGCAAAGATAATATTCCAATACATTTTTCTATTTTATTTGGGTCGATAATGTTATTCACTCTAATGATGTAATTACATCCTTTTACAAGCTCCTAAAGCTTTATGTCAAATTTCTATGTCTTACTGTATTGATTCATCATGTGAAATGCATAATAATGAAGCAAGGAATGAAGAAATGAGTGATCTAATGAAGTTCATAATGATTTTCACTATCTTGATGTCCCTTTCCTAAGTTCCTAACTAGATACTTTGATTGATGATATTTTTTAGAGAAATAGACATTTCATTGTCTTCACCTCTAATGTAAGGAGATTCTTTGACTAATGAAATTAATAATAAACATCTACCACCTACAACTCGTTATATTATTATTTGATAAAGAGATTTCTTAATTAATTACAATTGAGAGAGAATAAGTTCATTTTAGTCATGACGACCTTACACTTCTTAAAATTGAAGTTTATAAGTAAAATTTACAAGCCAAATCAATTCATGATTTCTTTGATTGTGTGGATGCGTTTCCTAATTCTATAACAACTATAGATGAAAAAAAAATTGTAGGTCATTCTCA
The DNA here is from genome assembly GCF_030272615.1 of Cryptomeria japonica. Lineage (NCBI taxonomy): Eukaryota > Viridiplantae > Streptophyta > Pinopsida > Cupressales > Cupressaceae > Cryptomeria > Cryptomeria japonica. The sequence goes on along the minus strand of NC_081405.1, from coordinate 132,559,843 downwards.
AAATATAATTTTTTTATCCTACTCTATTGTTTAATATTCTTGAAACTAGGTAATTTCTCAAGTTCACGTGGAAGAAGAAAATCCTATAATGAAAGAGAACCATATCTTCATAGGAGCTAATAATCAAAACCTCGATTCAATATTTGTATTATTACATTCTTCCAACACGAGTAATTAGATGAGTGTTCAAATAGAATACATTGGTGTGCTCAATATGATGCTAGAAGACATGACCACCAGTATACAGGGTAATACCAATATGATTTAGGAAAGATCAAAAAATTATGATGAGAAATTGTTGTTTGGCTCATTATCCAAAAATTTATCTCATCTTGAATATATTTCAATCTAGCTAGTTTATTAAGTTCACAGGCGTCGCACAAGTAAATTTCTCTTTTCCATGTTACTACCTATTTTTATCAAGTTGTTAATAGATTTGTATGATCATTATGGAGCAATATAAGGACCTACCATGTGCATAAATTAAGTAAGATTTTTGTTGTGTCCCATTTTTTTTATTGTTTCCAATATCTCTTGTTAATCTTTTATTTTGATTCCTCTAAATTTGTTTCCCAATGGATTTAAGAGGCGTTATCCTTTGCAAAGATTCTAGATTCCTCCTACATTGTTTGTAGTCCTTGTCCCCAATCAGAGCTAGCTATTAGATTCATTTTAAAACACCATATTTTAATATTTTGCATCAAAATCCTCATGTTGAGTACCGCCTAGTCAAAAGATCCCCAATTATCGTTAAATTATGTTGTCTCTTATCATTTTAGCATCGAGTCATCCATTGTCTCAAACAAAATCATAGGAGCAGATACCCAACTTATAGATGTTTACAAAAAGTTTTAAATATCAAAATTCATAAAAAAAAAAGTTGATGCAAAATCCTTTTATGGGCTATGACCATAGCTTTATTCTTCCTAACATGATAGGTTTTTAGGCCAAAATGTCTTCTAGCTTGGGATAATTTAAAATTTCAAGATTTCAATAGACTATTTGTGGAAATGAATAAATCAAGAGTTTTACAAAGTTTGATGTGAAATTGTCTGGCAAGGAGGTCTATAATGTCATCATTAACAATATTAGAAATATTTCATGATAGATTTTTAAAGAAAATTTTAGAAAAGAATTAAAATATGAATTCAGCCATACTCCAAGGGGTAAAATTAAATAATGATCCTAAAATTACTCTTCATCAAAATTTGACATAATGTTAAATTTTAAAATCTTAAAAATTCATAAAACCACTAATATTAACCTTTTATTTTCCAAAATTCTTTAAAATCTTAAAAATTCCTTTTAGTTCTAATTCCACTAGGAAACTCTTAATAGTTCATTATGACCTAAGAACTCTTGAATATTTTCAAGGACACCAAAATTATTGACACCATTCACATTTAAAGTCATGTAGTTTCCATAGTCAATTAAGATACATAATAGAGTTTTGAATTAAACTATATGTAATTTTTTTCTCGTTAATGTATTAATATATAATTACTTAGATTATTTTCTACTACTTTTATTATGTTTAAATAGGAACTAGGAACAAATTGAATATTCCCAAGGTACTGATAACTTTCCTTCTTTAATCAAATGCATTTGGTACACATGTAGTAAGAATGTTCAAAAGCTTTTGACAGTTGTCACTTTGAATGACATGGTTGCATATATACACAAAAAATATATGTTTGAAAATATGTCCTAAACTTAAAAATGGATGCACTTTGCAAGTTTAAAGATAAATTATCAAACCTTTGCATTTGGGATTTCCAGAATATTTTTAAACTCTATTTGACAGCAACTTGAATTCCAATGGCATTCCCACACCCATAGGATTGTGTGTTAAAAGAAAATAAATTAAAAACCTTGTAGAAGGTTAACCACAAGGAGTATAGAAGGAATATAATTGGTAGAAATGAAGGTCTCTCAATGATAATACTTGAGGAAATTATCATATCTGGGCTACCACATGAATTAAACACTAGGAGTGAAATGACAATCGTTTGGTAAAATGACTCAAGGTCATATATGATATTACATAGTTTATGTAGATTTGTCTAAAATTATAAATATGTAATTATGATGTAAAATATATATTTTGCATGAATATTTAATGGATGGAAAGTCTGAAAAATATATTTAGAACTCCATGTCATGTTAAAAATGGAAGTATATACATGGCACGTCAACATTTGAATGTTATAGAAATATGCCATCAAATGGGATCTAATACTCACAGGAGTAGTTACACCTACTCATGTAACTACCACTCCAATTCCAACAAGAAAATACAACATGGTTGAGATAGCAAGCTCAAGCTTCCAAGCAATAACCTTTGTCATATCATCTCCATAATCTTTGCATGTTTAGTTTCCATAAGGTTGGGAGCAACAAATCACAAAAATAACATTGAAATTGTAATCTATATAGGCATCTTTGTTATTTACTGTTGTTGACATGTTGTGACTGATCATGCTATTGGGCTTATATTTTGGTCTTTTTCAGCCACCTTTTCTCTCCAAATTGAATAACAAGGGAATACAGGGGAGCAGAGCCCCTCCTAGGGAACTTGGTGGGGGCCTAGGCATGTAGCCAATGATAGGGGTCTTGGGAAACACGCCCAGTGAGGATTGCTAAGAGTAGGATCCCTAAAGAAAAATTTGACTATTATTTAATAAAGGAGTCGGCTATTATTTTGACATGTAAACCGTCCTTTGTAAACCACCAAAAATGGCTTGGTAAATAAGTGGTTGTGTAGTGTGAAATTTCATCATATTGTATTTTTCTCTTCGCTAGATAATAAAAGAAAAGTGGAAGGTTGTTTCTCTGTGGATGTAGCCCACATTAGGTGAACCATGTTAAATTTGTGTGTTATTGTGGACTGTTATTTTGCCTCTTTATTTCTAAATTATATTTTTATTTTTTCAGTCCACCTAAACCCTAACAATTGTATATCAAGAATTATATCTTTTGTTATGAAAATAAGTTAATGGTTCTTTCAATTTCTAATGAAAGATTTTCACTCACTATATGGAAATGACATGATTTTTGTTTATAAGTGTATGCGGGAAAAGCGGGTCAATAGAACTTAAAATGTGAAAAATGAAGTTCAAAGAGGCTTTGCTCACACACCCACGGGACTTCTTGGTGCAAGCTATGGAGTCATGAAGTATGGCTCAGCTTCCCAAGGTCCCTCAAACCAATGTCTTTGCTCTCATATCACCGAGCAAAGTGGTTTAGGGATGACAAATGCAAGAACAAGGGATGCTTTTGTTGATTTTAAGATGAAATGCATCCTAAGTTATACATGATCCTATAAATGCAATAAACTAGTTATAAGATGACAAGATTAGTAACAAGACTATCCTAGCATGCTATATTAGTCTATGGTTAAGCTAAATGATAAGGAAAATACTCTAAACATGCATATTTAGATTAATTTTTATTGAAAAGACAGGCTAAATGATGAGCACAAATGATATATTAAAGCTTGCATGGATTTGAGGATAAGTGTGATGCTAAAGACTTGGATGATGGAAAATGGAGGAATGAGAGCTCTATTTATAGCAAAAATAGGGCAATGGATGGTCAGGATTGAAAGAGTTAATCAAGGGTTGAGTTTGAAAGTTGGGAATCCATGTTTGCAATTGGCACTAATGAAATGGTGACAAATGTCAACATAAGACTGGGTTGAGAAGAGAGGTAGGAAGCATTAAATGCTTGAGAAGACCTCGTGGTTATCTTAGGGGGTAAGGGTTATGGTTAAGTTAGGATTACCCATTGGATAAAGGTTTTACCCAAAGGATAAACTCTTGTGCAAAATATTAAGGATAACTATGGTCAAAGCAATAAATGCTTGATGAGACCCTTGGGTTACATGGAGGTTGAGTTTAGGGAAATTCTTAAATCATGCTAGAGGGTTGAGTTAACCATTAATGGTTTGGGAGACTTTCAAAGTTAAGTGGTTGAAGTCTTTAAGGGTTTTCAAAGACTTTGAGGGTTTGAGAAGTGACTTCCCTTTGTTTAGGGATGTGACAAAGTTTAGGAAATGGGTTAGGTTAATTTAGAAGTGATTAGAAGATTCTAGAAGGGGTTAGGAATAGGGTTTAAGAAGAAAGTGGGAGATGTAGGATTTTGCAAGTGGGTGAAGGGATAATAGGATTTAATTGAATAAAATGAATTTAATTCAATTTGGTTGCAATTTGGGGAAATCAAATAAATTAGATTTATTCATTTTAGGGTAAACTATTTAATTAAATTTGAATTTAATTAAAAGTGGATAGAAGGGATTTAATTGAATAAAATGATTTATTCATTAAATGTCAAAAGAGGCCTAGTGAATTCAATTTAAATAAATTCAATAATTTACTTAATTAAAATAGAGGAATGTGGATGATTTAATTAAATTGGATTTAATTAAATAGAGAAATGAACATAAAATATTCATTTAGAAATATGGTCATTTTTATACGTCTACATTTTGCCCCTCTTTGAAGTGACGTGTGTGCACATGTTAATTCAAAGAAAATGATGTGTTATCGTGATTTATGATCAAATAAAAATTTTATGTCGTTTTGAGATATGTCATGCCCCAATTTTGATAATTGATGTTAATAATGCCCCCTCGGGAGATGAATCAAAAATTCAAAAAAATTTGATGTGATTTGATAATGGTGTTCACTTTGCAAAATTTGGGCTATGTGGAATGCTTGAATTGATTCATCTCCCGATAATTGATGTGTGCGAGGGTACGAGAAAGACCACGAGTGAATTACATGCTCAATCCCCTCACCCTAATTTTATTTTACCCTATAAAAGGGGAAAAGTGCATTGTTTTGTCTCATTTGTGCTTGTTGACTTCGGAGAAAGAGACTTTTGGAGAGAAGACAAAATGCCTATTCCATATTCTACGCAAAAATTCAAGCACGTTTGGAGGTATCGGAGGCCTGTCGCGTATGGACCACCGGTAAGTCAACCTTTTTTACCCCTTTTTGATTTTTTATTTTGTCGTTTTGGGTACTTTTTTGGATTTTTGCACGCGGGTTTAACGTTTTAGCTCATCTAGGTTGTCGGTTAGCACATATGAAAAATTTCGTAGTGCATAAGGTTGTAGATTTAGGTTGCGTCCGAAAAACATAGGGTAGCGCATAGGTTTGTCAAGTTAGCGCTTAGGTTTGCTAGGTTAGCACATAAATGCACATTAGCGCATTAGGGACACAGGGTAGCGCATAAACTGGAATAGGTAGCGCATAGGGTAGACAGGGAGTCGCATGGGTAGGGGTACATAGCGCGTAGGTTAGACCTAGTGCATAGGGTTAGATAGGTACTGCAGCCGCAGGATAGGTTAACGCATAAGATAGGTTTAGCGCTTAGGGTAGCTTAGATAGCGTATTGGAAGAAATAGGTAGCGCATAGAGTTAATCTAGCGCATGGGGTAGATAGGATAGCACATGGAGAAAACAAGTTAGCCCATCGAGTCAATCTAGCACATAGCCAAATTTAGTTAGCGCATGCGGTCAGTTTTGTGAGAAAAGATGAGTTATGAGTGAGGAAAATTGATAGGATAAGGTCAGTTTTGTTGGGCTAGGTGTAAAATGTTTCGTTTATGTGTTTGTTGTCATGGCTTTGATTGTTTGTCCAATATAAGTATTGATATAACTTGGTTTGATTTGCGATTTTTCAAGTTATTCATAGATATCGATGTGGATTTGGGATAAACTTGCTTTGATTTGCATTGTTTCAAGTTAATATACGTGTAGCCTGATTTGTGTTACAAGCTGATATGGGTTGGAAACTTGAGTTGTTTTACAAGTTGATATGGGTTGGAAACTTGAGTTGTGTTACAAGTTGATGTGATATAGGGACTTGAGTTGTGTTACAAGTTGATATGGTTTTTGAAAACTTGAGTTGTGTTACAAGTTGATATGGATAGATATAATGTGATTTTGATTTTGATATCTATGTTTTTATGAGGAAATTGATATTGAACTTATTTTGTTGTTTGACATGAGCGATTGGGAGTGGTTTAGTCGCGCGAGTGGTTCCTGAGACCATGGGCATTGATACCACGGTTGGCACAGGCTAATTTGGACATTATTGAGAGATGCGGCCTGTCTTCCCTATTGGATATGCCTCAGTTCATTGTGAATCGAGGTTTATTGACAGTGCTTGCAAAGAGATGGCACAGTGATACGAACACCTTCCATTTTGCCACAGGGGAGATGACAGTGACCCTTGAGGATTGTTACCAGATCCTGCGCATACCTATAGTAGGTGCCCTACTACCTTATGAGAAATCAGAGGAGGGCGGGATAGAGGCACTTCATCGGATTTTTCACAATGATACAGTGTGCGGGTATGAGATTTTGTGGCAGGAGTTTCTGGATTTGGATTATGCGCCTCTTCCATTAGTACTGGCAGGGTTTGTAGGTGGTTTTCTATGTCCCGACCGCAGGTCGAAGGGACTATCTGTGGGATGGGGACTAGTACTGGAGGAGATGGTGACACAAGGCCGTAGGTTCGCATGGGGATCGACTATGCTAGCCCATTTGTACAGGGACTTGCATGAGGTAGGATACCTGGGTTACGGTAGTTTGTCAGCTGGCATTACACTTCTACAGGTATGGTGCTGGGAGCACATTCCTGCAGTCAGGCCACTAGTGGACAGAGATAGGCCGGTTGGACGTGCCTATGCATATGGATATAGGGGGTTAGTTGTCCAGCGGAAGCTGGGAAAACTGGAGCATTGGAGGAGGGTGTTGGATGATATTGATACGGTCATATGGCAACCGTATACAGGTTGCGAGGTTTGGGCTGAGGATGGGCTGGAGATGCCATATGTCTTTATGACCCAATTTTTTATAGGGAGGACCCCTTTTGTGATTGAGAGATTTTTGGTTACGAGAGTTTTGCGATAGTTTGGTCGGCAGCAGGGGATACCACAGGGGACCTGTTTGTATGCGCGCTGGAGGCAGGACATATCAGATTGGGGTCTGAATATTGACAGTGCGGCAGCCGTGGAGGAGTTTGCACAGCTAGCGGGCCAAATATGGGATTATGCCCCGGAGATTTTAGATGTTGGGGTGACGGATGAGTTTGCTAAACTGTTTGCAGCTCGTGCCATGGCGAGGATATCGGATCCAGTGGAGATGCGGCCCACTTTCGATGATGATGAGGATGATGGAGGGGGAGATGGGGATGAGGGAGGAGGTGGAGGAGGTCGGGGTAGGAGAGGAGATAGAGGTAGAGATAGGGGTGATAGAGGAGTGGAGAGAGCAGTTCAAAAAGCTATGATGGATAGAGGTAGAGGAGGGTTGGCGATTGGAGCAGGGGGTGAGGGGATGGTGGGAGAGGGGATAGTAGCAGTGGGAGGGACTGACGAGGTGAGACGGCTAGCCCAGAGGAGGAGGACTGATGTGCTACCTCCACTAGCACCGAGGACAGGTAGAGGGACATGGAGTACCCCTTCATAGGTACCCCTATGGGTCTGGGATCCGACTCATGTGGAGGACGTCTAGATTAGGACCTTACAGGTGACAATGCAGCAGCTGTAGGCACAACTATTAGTGCATCAGCATCAGATTACACAGCTGACCACTAAGCGTGACACTGAGATAGAGCGGCGGGGTCGAGCGGAGGAGCTCGCAGCGAGCATGCAAAGAGTAGCAGCAGGTGGGCCAATGAGGAACGCCTTGAGAGAGCTGGCCTTGAGAGCCCAGGAGGCGGAGTACTACCGTCATCATTATGAGGTCGTGGTGCCTAGGGAGCGTTGAGTGCAGAGTTTTACGTAGTCGAGATCGAGTCGATCTCGAGAGACGGGATCGCGGTCAGAGAGCAGAGGCGTGACAGGGCCACCGAGACATGATCCACCTAGAGATCCAGGGGCTGAGACTTCTGTGGCAAGATTGTCTCCTTCAGGAGATAGTCATACTTGAGAGACATTGTCTCTATTTTATTTTTGATCATTGTATTGGGCCGATACATGATATATATTGTACATTTTGATCATTTTATATATATATATATATGACACCATTTTCTTTGATCATATGATGTGTTATGGATGCATGTTCTATATGCTTTTACTTTATTCTATAATGATGCAATGCTTAGATAGATGATATGATGAAGTGAAATGCATGATGTAAATGTATGATGTTTATGAGATGTATCTTGAAAATGAGATGAATGATATGATATGCTGTGAGATGTATCTTAAAAATGAGATGAATGATTTGATATGTAACTAATTGTAAAATGATATGCAACTATTTGTAAAATGATATGCAGCTAATTGTTTTTTTTGGAGCACCCTCATTCTGCATTTGTCATCCGATATAACCACATGTTTATTTGCTTTTGATATATGTATCATCATTGAGCATGGATTGATTTTTGGATATGTTGAAAATTTATACAAGCATAATGGTATAATTGAACCATGATACCTTGAGAAAAATTTACATGATGTTTGATTTTGCAAGATAGCACAAGCGTCAAGGTATAATTGAACCAGGATGACCAGAGTGTAGATTGCGTATAAACAGACAAGATTAAACCATTTGTATGCGTAAAGTGGAATCATGTCTTTAGTGATATTAGTTGTATCATGTCTCAAGACAAGTATTTACACAGTACAAATGATCGCCTCACAGACAGAAGACTAAGAAAAATATTGGAGTTTCTCGATGTTCTCTAGCTTGGAAGCATTGTTGAGAAAATTTAGAGAATCTAATAATTCAAAAAGCTAAATGCAAAAATAGTCAAGAATTTATGCAAAATGCAACAGTTGGTACTTCAGAAAATCATCCATCATATGTCTCTTGTGAATTTGTTATTGATCGATGTTTTGATTTGGCTTTGTGTAAGTTTGTGCTATGTTGGACATGATGTTCTGAGTTTTGCAACTAGTTTTGATGGCTTGAACGTGTTGCAAGTGTTGACGAATATTGCCCCTAGCTACGTGTACCTCTCGATGTGGATATGTACAGTGATTACAAAGCCATGGTAAAGTGTAGTGAAAGGATATATGGATAAATCAGGATAGTGACTATGCTAAGTATGTCCTGAATGGATGTTTGCTAAAGTGTTGGGCGATGGCCGATAGTGCTTCACTGTGGAGATAAGGATATGGATTTAGATAAAGGAGTTGTCCTTTCACAATAGCGCCTGTTACCAGGTTTTCACCAGTTGCTTTTATTGTACCTTTTTATTTGCTTTTCCTTAATTTTTTTTATTTTTATTTTTATTTTTTTTTACTTTTTCCGTGCATTAGACTACTCAAGTGTAGTATTTCTTCAGATGAATGATGTTAGTTGGTTCGTCGAGCACATCTCCTTCTGAAGTTGTTAGCTGATAAGCACCTGATCCATAGACTGATATGATGACATAGGGACCTAACCAGTTAGGTTCAAATTTCCCTTTCTTTTCTCGATCTTGCTGATTTCTAGGATTTTCCTTGAGTACTAGATCACCAACTTTGAAATTTCGGGGAATGACCTTGTGATTGTAGCTTCTGCACATGCGTTGCTGATATGCTTTGAGATGAGTATAAGCATACTGATGTCTTTCATCTAAGAGTTCCAGTTCTTGTAGTCGGTTGACTCGATACTCTTCATCTGGGATTAAGCCTTTTAGAGAGACTCAGAGAGATGGAATTTCTACCTCTAGTGGTAAAATAGCTTCTGATCCAAAGACCAATGAGAAAGGTGTTGCTCTTGTAGGTGTGCAGATGCTAGTTCTATATGCCCAAAGTGCTGGATTGAGTTGTACATGCCAATATTTGCCTACATCATTCACTATTTTCTTTAGGATTTTCAGTATTGTCTTGTTGGATGCTTCTACCTGACCATTCCCCTAGGGGTAGTATGGTGTAGAGAACCGATGTTGTATTTTGAATTGTTCACATAGTTCTTGAACATCATGGTTTTTGAAAGGTCATCCATTATCGGTGATGATGGAGCTTGGAATACCATATCTGCAGATCAGATAGTTTAGGATAAAAGAGGCAACTTGTTTTCCATTTACTGTGGTCATGGGGACTGCTTCTATCCACTTGGTAAAGTATTATGTTGCAGTTATAATGAACTTGTGTCCATGTGAAGATGAAGGATTAATTTTGCTGACCAAGTCGAGTCCCCACTGACAAAAGGGCTAGGATGTTGTAAATGGATACAGTTCCTGTGCTGGTGCATGTATCAAATTGCCATGGATCTAGCATTTAGGACACTTCTTAGCGAAGTGGTAAGAATCTTTTTCCATTGTAGGCCAGTAGTATCCAATCCTTAGAGGCCTTTTAGCAAGAGTAGTTCCACTTGAATTTGTGCCACAAATAATTTCGTGAAGCTCGTGTAAAGCGGAATCAGATTCATTATGATCAAGGAAACGAAGAAGAGTACCATCTAGACCTCGACGGTACAAAGTATTAGCAATAAGGGTATAACGGGCGGCTTGTCGGATAAAGTTACGTTTTTGGTTTCGGGATTGGTCAATGGGTAGAATATTGTTCTTTAGATAATCATATTTGGTCCATACAAAGGGGAATCCGAACCAGTCAAGGCATAGACAACATGGTTTTTAGAGTGGTCATAGGTTGGGGAGAACAATTGCTCTACCAGAAACTCGTAACGACTTTGCTGCTCTGGAATCTGTAGTAATGAAGTGATAGTAGCCATTGCATCGGCTGCTTTGTTGTTCAACCTTGGTATTTGCTCGAAGGTGATGTGTATAAAATACTATTTGAAGTCATCCACCATTCATTTGTAGGGTAGTAGCTTGTCATCTTTTGTCTGATAGTTGTTGTTGATTTGATTGACGACTAGTTGTGAGTCTCCGTAGACCTTTAACTCCGTGATTTTCCATTCTACGGCCAATTTGATGCCTATAACCAATGCCTCATATTCGGCCACATTATTTGTGCATGGGAACATAAGCCGATATGATCTTGGTATAGTGTGTCCTTCAGGAGTGATGAAGAGAATGCCAGCACCTGAACCATGTTGTGTGTAGGATCCGTCAAAGTATAGGGTCCATTGCTTGGTAGAAATAGCAAGAATGTCTCTATCCAGAAATTCAATTTCCATAGTTTGTTTTCCTTGTAGTGGTGCTTCAGCTAGTTGATCTGCAATTGCTTGTCCTTTGATAGCTCTTCGTTCTATGTATTGGATGTCAAATTCACTGAGAATCAATGCCCATTTAGCCAATTGGCCTATAAGAGCTGCCTTGTTGAGTAGATATTTGAGAGGATCAATTTTTGCCACTAGCTTAATGGTGTGTGCTAGCATATAATGTCGAAACTTTTGAGAAGCGAAGGCTATTGTTAGACAAGCCTTCTCAATGAATGTATAGTTGAGTTCATAGCCATTCAATGTCCAGCTGATGTAGTATATGGCTCGTTCCTTTCCTTGTTGATCTTCTTGTGCCAATAGTGCCCCTGGTGATATATTTGTTGTTGAAATGTATAAAATGAGTGGCTTTCCTGCTATTGGTGGTACTAGAACTGGTGGGTTTATTAGATACTGTTTGATTTGATAAAAAGATTCTGCACACTTGGCTTCCCATCTGAAAGGTACATTCTTATGTAGCAAGTGATTGAATGGTAGACTTTTATCAGCTAGTTGAGCGATGAATCGCCTGATTGATTGAAGTCGTCCTTGTAGAGAGTGGAGCTGACTGATATTCTTTGGTGGTAGCATCTCCATAATGGCTTGTACCTTTGCTGGATCTACTTCAATACCTTTAGTTGAGACTATGTAGCCTAGTAACTTGCCCGATGTAACCCTAAAGACACACTTCTTAGGGTTGAGCCTGACTTGGAATTTTTCTAATTGATCAAAAAATTTTGTTAAGATGCTGAGGTGTTTTGCTCTAGTGAAGGATTTAGCTAGTAAATCATCCACATAGTCTTCCATGAAGGTATGCATCATGTCATGAAAGATTGTTGTCATTGCTCGTTGACAAGTAGCTCCTGCATTCTTTAAGCCAAAAGGCATAACATTCCAACAGTACGTTCCCCAAGGATAGGTAAACGTTGTTTTATCTTGATCCTCTGGGGCTATTTTTATTTGATTATAGCCTGAAAAACCATCCATTAGTGAGAGCATTGCATGGTCCACTGTGAGGTCTACAATTATGTCGATACTGGGTAAAGGAAAGTCGTCCTTTGGATAGGCTTTGTTGACATCTCTGAAATCAGTGCAGATTATGATACTGTCGTCTGGTTTTGATACTGGTACTATGTTGGAAATCCATTCTGCATAGTCGATGGGTCAAATGAATCCGATATCTAATAGTTTCTTCAGTTCAACCTTGACCATGAGTGCTACCTATGGATTCATCTTTCGTAGTTTTTGCTTGACTGGCTTAACTCTTGAAGAGATGGACAAGTGATGCATGATTAAGTGTGGATCAATTCTGGGCATATCTGCGTATGACCAAGCAAAGTTAATTTGCTTTTCTTTAAAAAAGATGATAAATGTTGATCTTTCCTCCTCTGTCAGAGATTCGGCTAGGTGTATGTTTTTGGCTGCTTCTGTAGTACCAATGTTGATTGATTGAGTGGGCTCAATCAATATGGTGATCGCTCATGAAAATGTTTAGGAAGAGTGTCAAGTCTCCCATCTTTAGGTGCCTTAAAAAGGTTTTCACCCTCAGATGCATCCTTTATTTTTACTTTTTTGTGATCCAGAGCTGCCATTGATTGGTTTTTAGCGTCAGATCTTTTATTTGGTTCATTTTTGCCACTGAGAGACTTGGCATTCCCTTGATTGTAGATATCATTATCGTGTTTACTGGTAGATCCTATTTCTGGGTTAACGGTGCATAGGTAGTGGATAATAGATTCATCGTCTGGGAAAATTGGTATATCATGCATTTCGGGTTCATCTCAGTCAATGAGATCAGGAAAGACAAGTGGTAAGGAATCGCTTGGTGGATCAAGTTCTGCTACTGTAAGTGTCAAGACAAAAGTTTCATCGTGATTGGTTCGGGTTCTAAAGAAGTTTAGGATCCTGTTGAGGTCTTTGATGGTATCATCCTCCGTATAGACTTGTTCATACTGTTTATGTTCGCTTTCCTTGGCGTCATAGATATTTTGTGGTCCAAATTCAAGTAGTCCATCTTCTGTGTTATGCTCTTCTTGAGAAAGGGATATGGAACTAGTATTGTTAGCGGTATCTCCAGTAGAATTTGAGCAGCTACCCCATTCATATTCATTGGAATCAGTCTCAGAGTTATCATCCCAGATCTTTTCAGTGTTGTAAACAAGTATGTTGTATGGTGAAAAGAGATCTTTGATAATTGACACTAGCTTGATAGTTTTTGCTGATTCTGTGTCGGATCCGGCTTCTACCTTTTGTATTTGCTCATATATTGTTCCTCCTTGGGGAGGAATAATGATATCAGTAGGTAGTTCTTCTTTTTTAGGTATTGGTGCTTGAATATGAGCTACTACTGCAGATATGCCCTTCTTGTGATTGAGGAGTTTCTCTTGATGTTGCTTCTAATCTTTACATTCACGGTCCTTGCGGATTGTTTCTGCTGACTCAAATAGTGCTTTTTGTTAGGATTCTTCTTTGTACTTCTTCTTTTCTTTCCATTGAGGTTTTGGATTCATGCGTGGTATCTTTCTTAGTAGGAAAGTAAGTTTACAGCCCAATCCTGTTTTGTCTCTACTGAGCTGTGAAGGAAGGTCTATTGGTTCAGTGACTCCTTCTTTGCATTTTCCAATAGGTCCTTTACCATCATATCCCATTTTTTGCATGATTAAGTAACCCTTTCCATATAGGTGTGTTGGTAGAACTATGTCCAGAGCAGTTGCTCGGTTATCTTCTTCCTCATCTTTGTACAACCAGCTAAGGATGTCCTTTTCCTCTGATTCATGTGCTAGAGTGCCGAGTTGTATGAAGGTACCATCGAATTTGGTGATGGGCTGAGTTACCTGATGTGTTGATGTTGTAGGTAATCCACGAGATCTGGGTGATGCTGGTAAGTTGGCCAAACACATGGGTTCCAAAGAGTATTCCCCTATGCCTTGTTCTCTAATTTGCATTTTTTGCTTGAAATCTCTAGGTAATGATTTGGACTTTGCCTTCTGTAGATCTGATGTTGAGGATTTTTGTTTTTCCCTATTATGGGGAACCAAACTGTCCTGGGCTGTCCCCATTGCATTACAATGTTGAAATGGATTGTGATCAGCAGATATAGAGACCTCTTGTCCGTTATAGGGAAATTTGACACAGTGGTGATATGTAGAAGGCACTGCTTGCATTTCATGTATCCAGGGTTGACCTAATAAAATATTGTACGTGAGGTCTATGTCTAAGACCTGACACATAGTATCCTTTTGCACTGGTCCAACTTGAATGGGTAACATCACGGTTCCTTTAGATGATCTTTCCTCATCATCATATGCCTTTATAGTAATTTTTTTATGTGGATCAATATACTCCTCTAAGAAGCCTAATGCACGGATAAGTTTTAAGGTACATATATTAAGTCCAGCTACTCCATCTATCAATACTCTTTTTACTCAGTGCTTATAGACAATGACTTCAATATGGAGAGGAGTGTTATGTGGATGACTTGAGGAAGTTTTATCATGCTCTAAGAAGGTGAGATTATGAGGCCCTATCATATGAGCGACCATGGCTTGGAATTTGTCAGCATCCAGATCTTGAGGTACATTGGTTCCAACGACGCTTGTTCCAATATGTCTTTGTGTTTTGGCGACAATTTTAGCAATTCTAGTATAGATATTTGAGCAGAAGTTTTGCATAGTTGGCTGACTAAATCATATTGGATTCTTGGTGTAGTGTTTGTTGTTTTTGTGTGGCCCTTCAAGACATATTTTTGAGCTCTAGTTGTTACATTGACAGATTCATGATTATGTTGGTCTCGGATTGTGATGACATTTACATGATTGTCTTCAGCTCATATGTGATTGATGGTGTTATTGTAGATGTGATTTATACGAGCTCCACGGGCATCGTTCAAGGTTGAAGCTCCATCTTTGTTGTAGTTTGGAAGAGGATTTTTAAAGGCTCCATGGTCACCATTTGTTTTGACACCACCACCGTTAAATCACCTCTATCAATAATGTCTTGAACAATGTTTTTCAATCTCATGCAATCGTTCGTTTGATGACCTTTGTTGCGATGAAAATCATAAAAGTGTGAGTCATTCCACCAAGGTGGTTTGATTTGGGGTTCATAGTTGCTGATTGCAGGTAAAGAGATAATCTTGTTTGCCAGGAGTTCTCTGAATGCTGACTCCAGTGATTGTCCCAGTGGTGTGAAGACACGTTTTTGGAAATTGTTGGTGTCATCTCGCAAATTGTTATTAAGTCCTCGATTTGTGGTTTTGTTTTGAGTATCATTGGTGTTGTTTGTGTTGGGTTGACCTTGATTGGTATTCAGTGTGTATGTGTTAGCATCTGGGTTAGCACCTTTAGGATTCTTTGTAGCTTGAGGATTTCTTGATAATGCGAGCACTCGCTCTTTAGATTTTGGATCATGTGATTCATTGCCGCCTTCGTTTTTGTTTCAAGTCCAGAATCTAGATTTGTCTAAGTTGTTTTTGTTTTGGTTATTGTAGTTTGATGAACTTGTTCCTTCTTTGAAGAATTTGAGCGTTCCCTTTTTGACACATGCTTCTTCTACTTGAATGTCATTTTCAATTAGTTTAGTGAAAGACAGTATGCATTGGGGTTTGAGCCTGTAACTCATCTCACCATTCAAGTTGTCGATGAAAATTTCCATTTTCTCCTTTTCAGGAATGTCTCGAGGATATCGTGAAACCATACGTCGCCAATGTTGAAGGAATACCATGAATGTTTCATTGTTTTTCTGTTTGGTGTTGCAGACGTCTAGCATGGTTATAGCATGTTGAATGTTATAGGAATATTGTGTTATGAATTTGTTGACCAATTCATCAAATGATCTGGCAGGAGGTGTGATCTTGGATAACCATTCCATTGTTTGTCCTCCCAAACTTCTTGGGAATAACCTCATCAGATAGGTGTCATCATGAGCAAATTCAAGACTCACGGTACAGAATTCTCTAACATGATCACGGGGATTGCTTTTCCCATCGTACTTGTCAAATTTAGGCACGTCTGAATTCGGAGGAAAAGGGATCATGTGCAACCTTCTGTCAAATGGATAAGGACAAATTTCATTTAGTGAATACCATACTATTGTCCCTTGTTGCATGTATTGCATTTGTCTTTGTAACATTTGCATTTGTTGAGTAAGGGCCACCAAAGGCGCATTGTTTTGCCGAGGGAAGAGTTCTTCCCTTGCATTCATCCTGGGTTGAAATGGTGTATGGAACAGTATGTTTTGCTCAGGGATGTGTTGCTCAGGAATGTTTTGCCCTAGTGTATGTTGTTCCAGTATGTTTTGATCAGGAATATCTTGTTCAGGGTCACGTACTTCCCCTTCTCGTTGTCGTTCTTGATATTCGTAATGTTGAGATCTCGTTCTAAACATGTTTGTGTCAAAGTCTTCAGGGAGTTTAACCCCTTTTCTTGTAAGCATGAGCAAGTATTTTTCCTTGTCATTTTCCATGAGTCTTTCCACAAGTTTTTGGAATGAAGCACTTTCTTGGCATTCTTGAAGAAGTTCTTCAGAAATTTCAGTATCCTCTAGATGTGGACCTTCAAAAGGATTTGCTAACCTTTGATTCATACTCGATTCTGCTTGTGTCTCGCTTTGTTTGTTTTGTTGAGAGCAAGTAACAAGCATTTTAGTAGAAGCTTTTTGTGACAAAGGGGACAAAATCCTTTTCGATATGTTGCTCCAGGGTTGGTGGTTCAAATTGGGGTGTGTTGTAAGTGATGCACTCGTCGAGAAAGAATACCGGATTGATCTTTCCTCCACTGTTTATGATTTGACTGAATGCGGATTTTTGACAATATGCCCTAGTCTTCAAAGGCTCTTTGTCAAATTCGTTAGATTTGTTCTGGATATAAAGTTTGATGTGATGAAGGAATGTTCGATGAGATTTTAAGAGTTGACGATTGATGTATAAAAATTTATTTCTTTTGACAAATTTGGAAAAACTTGGTTATTGTTTCTTTAGCGTGGTGTACAATAAATATTCTTTCTTCTCAGAATATGGGGATTAGTCATGCATTAGTGATTCAATGGTTTCCTTTTATTTGTTTTGGATTTATTTGATCTTGTTTTGGAAACTCAAGTTTTCTTTATCAAAGTGAAGGTTTAGATGCCCCCTCATGACAAAGCGTGTCAAATGATGTGGATAAAGTCTCCCGATATGGAAACTTGATTTGACAACCTGAGATTTTGAAGAAGTGTTTTGAGATATAATCCATGAGATAATAAAGGACCTATTCATCACTTGCGATGATGTTTCCTGATTTTGATAGGATAGATATGTTTTATCGTGCGATCAGTTTTGGATTCTGGACAACTTTTGTTTTGATACAAAATTTGCTTAAGAAATAGTTTTTAACGCTTTGTTTTTGATACTCTGGTTTGATGAAGATGAAGCTAATGAAATGATGCTCTCAAAAATGTTTTCTAAATTTTCAAAATTTTCCACTGTTTTACCCACTTTTTTTTTGGGGGGGGGGTTTGATCACGCGCTAAAACAGAGACCGAATGCGCTACAGAAACTTCTACACGCGCTAAGGAAAATACTACATGTGCTAAGCTGCCCCCGACTACGTGCTAACTATTTTAGACTGCTTATCTGGTTTTCTACTTTGTTTAAAAGATCATGCACTAATATGGGCCTTCCACACGTTAACTGATAAACCTGATGCGCTGATTTTTGACTCCGATGCGCTAAGCTGATGCTTCAACGCACTAGGTTGTCTTCTAGACGCGCTAACTGTCTCTGACTATTTCTAGATTTCGAGGAAGCGCTACTATGAATACTTTACAAGCTAAAGATAGGCTTTGATGCACTAAAGGATGGTTCTGAAGTGCTAAGAAGTTTCTCTTACGCGCTAAACTGCACTGTTTTGACTATTTTCTGTGATTTTGGTGTTTTGCCTTAGGTTTTCAATTTTGATGGATGATTTTCTGAAGTAACAATTGCAAACACAACACAAAATACATAACCATTTTTGCCTAATCTAAACAATAAGTGTATATTCTGCGAGGATGTGTTCAAATCCCCAATGTTTTAACAGGTTTGGTTACAATGAATACACTTCAAAAAGACTCTTTATTCAAAGGTCATAAGTAATACCATAGCCCACTAGTCTCAATACTTCGTTAGCTCAAACAGCCGTGTCACCCTCTAGAGGGCGCCCATTTTTTTGCCTTTTGCCAGAAATTAACTCAAAGTGAATTGCTTCACAATTGAGTAGTTATCTTGGGAGATATATGGTGAGTGATCTTGGGGGTGGATTCTTCCCCACCCTTGCACTATGATATTACAAATGTCTGGTTACTAACTCAGCTCAAGGTTTCTATTTCTAAGGTTTGTAATCAGGCTTCCTGTTTGGTCGTTAGTGATAAACTCCCTCAGGAGGCTTCCCAACCTTTAGAACAAAGACTTTACGTATCTCGAGGATACTGGGGGAAGGCTAATCGCTGCACGCAACCGTTGAAAAGGACTTTCGTCACTTTTCACTTTTGATTATAGTGGGTTGGAACACTTGGCATCAAAGTTGTTTCCCACTTAGGTTGTTCCCTTCACGCCGGCCATAAATGGCTTTAAGAGTTGAGTTCAACCCCTCGAGAAGGCAGGCCTGCTAAAGGATTTATTGCTTGAAATACTGAAAGCGTAAGAGTAGTATGGCTTTTTGATCACCCAATTAAGGGGAGAGCATATACCTTCTACTTTCGAGACAAAGCAATCAAGTTGTTCTTTTTATCCTGTCAATTCTATGATTTTCTAAGATCTATATGGAGATGTTGCTGCATAAAAACATGGTGTTTATTTTATTTCCTCAAATCAGTGATTATCTAATCTAGGAAAAGAACCTAATCAACAAATCAAAACCTTGATTTGGTCAACAAAAGAAAATCGGCAAAAGGGGAATAACTTCCCTCTTTGATTGTAACTGATTTTTGTGACTTGGTGTGATTCTTTACTTTGCCCAAATTTAAAGGTGGATCCTTTTATGCACCAAAGGATGGTGAAATTCTTTTTAGGCCTTTTGCAAAAATGAAAATTTGTATTGTTCTTTTTAGAGCCCAAATTGATAAATTTTCTCCTAGAAAAGCAAGAAAAATTTTGATTGTTGTTCGTTTTACTTGCCCAAAATAAAAGTGAGTTCAGTTTTACTTTAAACAAGGAAAAAAATATATTTGAATTTTTCCTAACTTAGAAAAGTTAGTAAAAATTTAAACTACTTTAATTCTAGCCTAAATAGATTTAAAACCTACAATCAAAATGTTAGTAACCTGCAAAATAAAAATTAAAAAAACCAGTCAGTGAGTTAGCAAAAAGATGAATTCCATGGACTTCTACAAGTCTAAATTTTGATTTCCGTTACAAATTAGCTATTTGTTTTCTGTCTGTGATGCGTTACAAAATAGACTGTACGCGCTACAAGATGGCTGTGATGCGCTACTTTGTTTCCCTAATGCATTGTTCTGTAGTTCTGATGTGCTACTCTGTATTTCTGATGCGTTGTTCTATTTTTCTCCTGCACCGAGACCTACAGGAAAATTTTAGTGAGGACTATGCACTAAACTAAGGATGTCACGCGCTAGATGATGAACCCCGTGCGCTGAACAGAAAATGGGATGCGCTATACGGTTAACCGGATGTGCTAGGAAATGTTTCCCACACACTGATTCTTGTTTCCCGTGGACCTGCAAAAGTGGTT
Source organism: Cryptomeria japonica (assembly GCF_030272615.1). Lineage (NCBI taxonomy): Eukaryota > Viridiplantae > Streptophyta > Pinopsida > Cupressales > Cupressaceae > Cryptomeria > Cryptomeria japonica. The sequence continues at coordinate 132,540,030 of NC_081405.1, read as the reverse complement.
AAATTCAAAAACCGATTTGATATATGGGGTCGGGCCCCATGGCGGGCACCAAAAATGTATGCAGGAAAAGCGGGTCGATAGAACTTAAAATGTGAAAAATGAAGTTCAAAGAGGCTTTGCTCACACACCCACTGGACTTCTTGGTGCAAGCTATGGAGTCATGAAGTATGGCTCAGCTTCCCAAGGTCGGTTCCATGGTTCTCTATCTCACAAGGTGCCTCAAACCAATGTCTTTGCTCTCAGATCTCTGAGCAAAGTGGTTTAGGGATGACAAATGCAAGAACGAGGGATGCTTTTGTTGATTTTAAGATAAAATGCATCCTAAGTTATAAATGATCCTATAAATGCAATAAACTAGTTATAAGATGACAAAATTAGTAACAAGACTATCCTAGCATGCTATATTAGTCTATGGTTAAGCTAAATGATAAGGAAAATACTCTAAACATGCATATTTAGATTAATTCCTATTGAAAAGAGAGGCTAAATGATGAGCACAAATGATATATTAAAGCTTGCATGGATTTGAGTATAAGTGTGATGATAAAGACTTGGATGATGAAAAATGGAGGAATGAGAGCTCTATTTATAGCAAAAATAGGGCAATGGATGGTCAAGATTGAAAGAGTTAATCAAGGGTTGAGTTTGAAAGTTGGGAATCCATGTTTGCAATTGGCACTAATGAAATGGTGACAAATGTCAACATAAGACTGGGTTGAGAAGAGAGGTAGGAAGCATTAAATGCTTGAGAAGACCTCGTGGTTATCTTAGGGGGTAAGGGTTATGGTTAAGTTAGGATTACCCATTGGATAAAGGTTTTACACAAAGGATAAACTCTTGTGCAAAAGATTAAGGATAACTATGGTCAAAGCAATAAATGCTTGATGAGACTCTTGGGTTACATGGAGGTTGAGTTTAGGGAAATGCTTTAATCATGCTAGAGGGTTGAGTTAACCATTAATGGTTTGGGAGACTTTCAAAGTTAAGTGGTTGAAGTCTTTAAGGGTTTTCAAAGACTTTGAGGGTTTGAGAAGTGACTTCCCTTTGTTTAGGGATGTGACAAAGTTTAGGAAATGGGTTAGGTTAATTTAGAAGTGATTAGAAGAGTCTAGAAGGGGTTAGGAATAGGGTTTAAGAAGCAAGTGGGAGATGTAGGATTTTGCAAGTGGATGAAGGTCTAATAGGATTTAATTGAATAAAATGAATTTAATTCAATTTGGTTGCAATTTGGGGAAATCAAATAAATTAGATTTATTCAATTTAGGGTAAACTATTTAATTAAATTTGAATTTAATTAAAAGTGGATAGAAGGGATTTAATTGAATAAAATGATTTATTCATTAAATGTCAAAAGAGGCCTGGTGAATTCAATTTCAATAAATTCAGTAATTTACTTAATTAAAATAGAGGAATGTGGGTGATTTAATTGAATTGGATTTAATTAAATAGAGAAATGAACATAAAATATTCATTTAGAAATATGGTCATTTTTATATGTATACAATAAGTATGTTGAATTGCTAAATCATTTTTCTTATTTGGATGCAATCTGTCACATGTACTAAAATGATAGGTGGAGCAAAAAAAATACGTGCCCATTTGAATGGGTGACCAATCATGGATCGAGACCACCCTTGATCATTATGTGGAAAATAAGTGGTACATGTTCTCCATGTCATGTGGCAAGCAAGAAGAGAACCACCATATGAATCCACTTCCTCACATTTAACATGCTTCAACTCTTCTTTCCTTCCCAGACAATCATATTAACCCTGCATCCCTTCACATTTGTTTCAAAGGATACCGACTTTTGAAGTATATGAGAATTGAATGCTTGAGAACCCTGCTTATTTGTCATTGATGCCCCACTATCAAGATGTTTCTTCTTGAGTGTTTATTTCAATAGGAACCAAAACATGTTCAACTTTGATATGTATTCACTAAGGCTTTCATGAAAGGAATGGTCACTAATATTGTGTCTTTAATTGTTGATCATCTTGTAGGTCATCATTTTGTATTAGTTTTGACTAGTATGATGCATTCACATTGGAGAGACTAGATTTTCCAAAAAGTATAAATATAGTGTTAAACTATATTGCACATATTAATATATCAGTTTGAAACACAAACTACAACATAGTTGAACATAAAATGCTTTTGGGAAACCAAGTCTCCCTCTTTCTCACACCTCATATTAGGTTAGATTTATCATTGTATATGATGTAAATGATGTTTCCATTTTTGTCTAAATGCCTATATGATGTAAATGTTGTTAATTTGAGAGGTTAATTGATTTGGTTGAATGCTTATTTGGGATTAAGTCTTAAATTTGTGTCCTCTTGTTTCGGTTGAATTATTCATGTGAGACAAATGAATGGATTTGATGGATGTAGGAACAATTGAGTTTGCTAATATTTTTTGATTGCTTGATTGATGAGCCTCACACCTTTGAGAGTGTTTCTAGCAACTATGCATTAACAATAAATGGGAAGGGACACATTGCCAATGTGTGATGAAAAGAAAAAAAATATATGTATTAACAATGTATAACACATAGGAATTAACAGTATAACTAAAAACCCCATATATGCACTTACAATATAGTGGCTACAACATTTACATCTTATAGAATAGATAAGCTTTAACATTTTACAATAGATACCAGCATATACACAATAGATAGGAATTTAAAAAACAACATTTACATCATATAGAAGAGATAATAATTTATAGCACATTGTATACAACATTTGCATCACACAACAGAGAAGGCATTTACATGATCAATTCAATGAAGATAGACCTAAATAAATTCTCAATGTGAAGAGATTAGAAACCAAATTCAACTTGTGCAATACTTTGATATATTATCCATTTACAACAAGTGATATGCTAGAACATAATAGTTTCAACTATAATGGTACATGCATAGTCAACAAGCCTTAAATTTTCAGCCTAAAAAATTTAATTTACATAGATTAGTGGGTTATTTGAGTGTGTTAGAGAGATGCATCTACAAAGGGATATCTTAGCTATACATAAGAAAGCACTAATGCTCCAAAAAGAAGGATGGATGTATTATAGATTCATAATAAAGTAATTGGAGATGCTCCCCAGTAACTTTTCTACATAATAACCTTTCATCGACATACATGCAACAATTTGCAACCACATAACTGAAATAACTTTTATTGGGTTCACCATGGAATTGCTAAGGTGGCATCTATGTTTTTCAATTTTGAATCCATGTGCCACTCCACATGGACACGTGAAGTTAGCTCAATCCACTATGGGCCCCTCTCCCCTAACATTGGACATAGATGATCTTTTTTGCCTTGTAAAGTTCATGCATACAATACCTTATGTTAGAGTAAAAGGTTAATTTTACTTAATTGGTTTAAATAAGTCACCTTTTATTCCTTCTTAAGATTATCTTAGCTATGCATTGTATGTATTTAATAATTATTCTAATTATTAAATACATTCTCATTTAAGGTTGCACACCTTTTAAGGTTGCTTAATCTCCTTTTATAAGGATTGTATTGTATTTCTTTTTTAATTCCCTCTCTGAATGATAATTTCCTTCTTCAGAGCTATTGTTGGTTTTTTGTCTCTATTATTCTCTTGTGACAAGTTTTCTTGTATACAGGTGATCTTGGGTTGTGAGAAGTTGGATTTATCAGCTTTTTCATGGTATCAGAGCTCAGATCTATTGTAGCTTGTTCTTGATTTGTTGAAGAATATTTTGGAGCTTTGAGGGTTTCAGATTTAAGAGGTTTTTCTATTAAATCTAGGGGTAGCCTTTTTTCTCGGCATTTTCAGCTCAAACGAACCACACGGTTGTGCTCAGAGAACCCAAAAACCCCTATTTACATATAAAATTTGTCCAATTTGGACAAAGTTGAGTTTTGGGGAAAAAAAATTGCTCAGGGTCATACAACCCCCTTCTACACGCGGATCGAGGTGGATTTTTTCAAAAAAATAAAAATAAAATTTTCACAGTTTAACAGCTTACAAACCGCTTGCACCTTGATAGGCATTTCTACACTATTGTCGTAGTGGTTACATTGGTCGCTGCAATACACGGCTGCCTTTGTTGTCATCGATGGTTAGGGTAGTCGCTAGCGGCTTCCGCTACCACCAATGGTTACTATCACCACCGCTCCAACCACGTCCTGCACCACTAGTGCACCACCTAGATCTACCGCCTCCACTCAGCCCGAGCACCACCACCACCATCAACGCCGCCCATTGGCCACCGAAGCTCCACCAGTTCCCCTCTTGCTTGCTCTTCTGATAGGGGGGTGGTTTTTTGGCCATAACTTGGGAAAACAGAGACCTTTTTTGACATATCATATATCGTTGGAAAGATATTTTTGAGCACAATCCAGATTTGGCAGTGAGGTTTGAATATTTTTTCATTTTGTACCTATTTTTTCTATCAAAGTTTAAGCTCTTTTCTACACTTCGGGAGCCATAACTTGGGCAAACGAACTCCTTTTTCGGCAAACGAATAAGCATTGCAAAGGTCTTGGAGAGCCTTGTTCAAGTTTGGGGTTCATTGTTCCAGAATTTTTACCAGGTACACAAGATATTGTCTGAAGCAATTTTCTTGGCTCTTGCTTTTCTTTCTGGCTCTCAAATTGTACTGGGGTTTGGTTTTTCATCTTGTGGTGGGTGTTATTTTCTACTTTCTGGAATTTACTTGAGAAAATTAGAACACCTAAAACTCAAAAAAAAAAAAACCCTTATGTGTCCTCTATCTAGTCTAAAAGATCACGTAATTTAAAAAAAGAGCAGGTACAGGTACACATGGCAGATTCTTCAATTGAGCTTCTTACATCACAGAACTCTCACCTCTGGAAAGCTCATATGATGAGGCTTCTCAGATCAAGAGGGTTGTGGTACTATTTGGATGAGGCTCAACCTCTATTGCAGCGTCCTTTTGAGATTCTTTAGCACAGGAATAAGATGGATGATGCTATGGGTGTCATCTCCTTATATGTCTCAGACAACTTGCTTTTTCACCTTGATGGTTTGCTCACTCCTCGGACTATGTGGTCCAAGTTTGTTGATCTTTTTGGTACCATCAATGAGTTCAGAGCATTACAGATTAAGGCAAAACTCTCTTCTTTGTTACCTGAGTCCTTTCCTCACATGGAAAACTTTCTGAACAATTTTAAAACCACCAGATATATCCTCCACAGTTGTGGTAAAAATAAGATAGACATAGAATGTATCTACCTGATTCTCTCTAAGCTTTGAGGTCCCTATTAGATATTTGCTTCTACATTTTATTCTACTATGGATGCCTTGGGTGCACGTTTCACCATGTCTTTATTTGATGTGTTATGTGATCGCTTGACTTGTGAGAAGGCTCACCTATCTTAGTTGGACTTTCTCACAAGATCAAAGCACAAAGTGTTGGTTGCACAAACATCTAAAGAGAACAAGAAGCAGAAATTGAAGCCTAAGAAGGATTCAACTGGCAGTGAGAGTCCCTCCAAGACACCACCTAAGTCTGATTCTAAATCGAAGTCCTATCCCAAATAGGAGAAATATTCTAAGTCTGATGAGTATTCCTCCAAGACTAAGACAAAATCAAAAGAACTTTGTAGTTTTTGTGGCAAGGAGGGACATCCAATTTCCAAGTGTTGGAAATGATTAGAGGCTTTGGAGGTAACCATGCAACAACATCATATTTCTTCTCCTCGGCCTCCTTCTTCCTCTTCTACAAGGAAACGACATGCTCTTTCTACACGAGCTATTACTTTTGCATCAACTTGGATTATTGATTCAAGGGCTTCTCACCACATGACACACTCTCAACAACTTGTTACCTCACTTGCTCACAATGATACTTTATAGATTGCAATTAGTGACTCAGCACAACTTTTAGTTTCAGGTTCAGGTTTTGTTCCATTGACAGGAGGTTGTCTTACAAGATTTTCTTTTGGTTCCTGACATTTCAACAAACCTCCTCTCTGTTTATCATATTTTTCATTTTGGTTCTAGTAAAATAGTTGAGTTCTCACCACATGATGTGCTTATTAGAGAGCTCCATGTTCCTAATTTGGTTGTGGCTACTAGCAGTGTTGATCTTGATTCTTGGTTATATAGGTTTGATGGCTTTGAGAGTCCAGATGGTTCAGGTGTTTCTCTTGTAGCACATGTTGATTTAGTGAGCAGACTTTGGCATGACTGTTTTGGCCATGTCAATTACAAATACTTACAACAGATGAGCACATAGACACTTGTGATTGGGTTGCCTCATATATCTTGTACTGATGGTATATGTCAAGGTTGTGCACTTGGAAAACATCATTGGGATCCTTTTCCTATAGGTAGAGCCACACGTGCTAAGGTACCCTTGGATTTGGTACACAGTGATCTTATGTCATTTTCGACTCCATCTTTTTCAAGTGCCAAGTATTTGCTCACATTCATTGATGAATTCTCCAGATGTACATGGTGTACTTTCTTAAGTACAAGTTTGATGTCTTTGATTCATTTTGATTCTTTAAGATATTTGTAGAGAAGGAGCCTAGTCTTTCTATTTGGAGGATACACATAGGTAATGGGAGAGAGTATGTGAATCGGTATTTTACAAATTTCTGCACAGAGCATGGTTTGCAGCATCAGTTATCAGTTCCTCACACTCCTCAGCAAAATGATGTTGCTGAGAGAAAGAATAGAACACTACAGGAGATGGCCAATTGTAGCTCCAGTCACGTTCTATGCAACCTGCTTTTTGGGTTGAGGTGGTTAATTGTGCCAATTATATTCAGAATCGGATGCCTCATAAGATATTGCAATAAATGACTCATGAGAAGGCTTGGTCCCATATCAAGCCTGATGTTTCATCATTCCAAATTTTTGGTAGTGAGGCTTGGGGATTTATTCTAGATGCTCGGAGGAAAGCCATGGAGAGGAAGAGTTGGCCACTTATATTTGTTGGCTACTATGAAGATGTTAAGTCATATAGGTTGTTTGATCCTGATTCCAAAGAGGTCTTGTTTAGGCGGGATGTCCAGTTAAATGAGCGCCTTCCTCAAATGGATTCTCCATCACTAGCTTCTCCCTCACTGTCTCCTCATCCCTCTTCATCTTTTGAGGATTCCTTATTCCTTGAGGATGATGCAAATGATGGTTAGCCACCTCCACTACCACCACCCACAACTTAGCCTTTGCCCAAGTGGGCCCGATTTACAGTTGATGCAGTTGGTTTTATGGCAGGTGATCCTTCAGATTCTTGTCATACTCATGCACAGACATCTGGTTCTAGTCTTCTGAGTCATGCCATTTCGGATGAACCTCAGAAATTTTCACAGGAGATAGGTCACCCAGATTGGGATAGGGTCATGGATGAGGAGTATTCTTCTTTGATGAAGAATCATACTTGGAATCTTTGTACTCTTTCGAAAGGGAGAAAGTTGGTTGGTGTAAGAGGGTGTACCGTACCAAGTATGTTGCAGATGGTTCTATTAATATTTATAAGGCCCATCTTGATGCGAAGGGGTTTTCTTAGGTGGATGGTATTGATTACTCTGAGACCTTTTCTCATGTCACCAAGATGAATTCTATTTGCTTTGTAGTTTTTCTTGCAGCTTCACAGGGATGGACAATTTTTCAGATGGATGTGAAGAGTGCTTCTTGCATAGAGACCTTCATGAGGAGATCTATATGGAGCAGCCTCAGGGATTTGTGCAAGATTCTTATTTGGTTTACATACTTTGAGGTTCATTATATGGTCTCAAACATGTCCCTCGAGCCTGGTATAAGAAGATGGACTCTTTCTTGCTTTCCACAATCTTAAGATGTTGTCATTCTGATCCCACGGTTTATATTCAGCGTCAAGGGGATGATATAGTTATTATTGTGCTATATGTTGATGATCTCATCATTATAGGTAGCTCATCCGCCTTGATTCAGGATATTCAGAGAGATTTGATGGAGCAGGTTGAGATAACAGATCTTGGACTTCTTGTTGGCATTGTGTTTTCATTGATGTCAACTGGTATAGAAGGACAACCAATATGGGAGTATAGTAGACATGAAGTCATTAATGTCAACTAGTGTTGCAAGTCACTGATAAAGAAGAAGATTGTCATTCAAAGGAATGATCATTAGAGTCACAGTTGAGTCACCGGTACACGAGTTAGTGTCTGACTTGTGTGGAAGATATGGACAAGAGACCAGTAAGATATAACAATTGGTAATTGATGACATCTATGAGTGGGCAAGATGTTGAGTTGTTGTTTGTGATGAAGAGGCAAAATGTTACCTAATTCACATCAACATGGGAGGAGAAGAATGTACATGTCACCGGTATGCTATGTGGATGTAGAACATGAGGACTCCCACTGGATGAAGATGTAGTCACCATGTGAAGAGATGACTAACACTGAATGTACTCACACCAAATCACATGTGCTTGTTTGAAGGTATGTTGCACAAACAGGGAAGCCACATGAGTACATAATAGGATGCAGATGACAAGGATCCACTACCACCGTTAAGTGGAGCTTATCTCCTATTATGCAAAGTATACATCTTAGTTTTGTGAGATAAGTCAAAAGAAGTAAAGGCAGGTGTTTGAAGGTTGGCACTGGATCTAACCGATGAAACAAAAGGATGCCTCAAGTGCATGAAATCAGGGATATGCATTGGACCGACATAAAAAGGCATGATAAGCCACCGAGACAGAAAAAAAAAAAGAGTAAAGTAGTGATGGGTTTGTCACCTTAACAAACTGGCTAAGATAATGTCTGGTTTGATGATCAAGAGGGAAAAGTGGAGCAGTTGCAGAGAGGGTATGCAACCAGTATGCAAATTCCTTAGATGGAATCAGTTGAAGGTTGATGACATGATGTCATCAGGATGGTTACTGGTGAGCATGAGAACTGGTAAGGAAGAAAAGAGGCTAAGTGATGTGCTCCTACTTGATGAGAATGAGCATTCTATGGTTAGGTATGTTTGGCGACAGGTTAAGGTGTTCCACTGACAGATCAGAAAAGTGTAGACATAAAGGGTAACCGGTAAAGTGTGTGATACCGGCAGGGTTAGTGAACCAGCAGAAAAGAAGGACAAGTTGAGTGTTTGGTTGGTGATCCTGTCTGAACTAACACAAAGGTCCAAGCTATGGTGAATGTCGACAAAGGTGCCATGTGGAGTCAAGGTGGAAGACATGCATGCAGTGGTAGATGGAGTGTGCACCGATGAAGTTGTTACAGAGTTGGTCAACATTAATTGTAGATCTCGTAAATCATGGGATGTGTTGCAGAGGCACTGCAGAGGTGTGCGGCTCAAGGAAGGTCGAACAAAGGTGATCGAGGGGATGCATCGATCAATGCAGAGTGTCCAAGTGCAGGATGAGGTTGGTGATGAAATTTGCAGAACCATTTATGGTGATTGATCTTGTGTCTCGCCGACTGACTATCCATGAATGCTAAATAGGGCAAACATGTATTGGAAGGCACGCTAATGGTGGTGATGTGCAGATAGCTTTCTTGGAGCTCAGATCAAATAAGATCTGATTGGATTCGATGTGCCTCGTGATCAGTGGAAGAAACCCTAAGGCGCCAAGTTTGAATGTTGCTTTTGGCGAGAATGTCTGATCATAAATATGGAGGCCGAAGATAGAAATTGATGATGCCTCAGAGAGAGATGCTACCAAGTGATGCACAAGGTCGAATAGAGAAGTAGATGAAGTTTCATATCTACAGAGGATCATAGAGGTCGAGCAACAGGGATAAAACTGGTAATAGGTTTTGGTGAAGGTCTAACTGGTGAGGTTGAAGCAACCGGCAAGTTGTTGAAAGAGAGAGGGTTGTTGTGGGAGATCAGTCAAGTACTCAACGAGTATAAGAAGAGAGACGAAGTGTGAAAGAGAATCAAGTTGAAAGGCTCAATCGGCAATAGTGAGGAACTGGTAGTCTGAAAGTGAACTGTGAGAGAAGTAGATCGGTGGTAGAGAACATCAAAGCTGTTGAGAGAAGAGGCAACCAACAGAGAGAACTAGCAGTGAATTGGACAATAGATCCAGCAGAGAGATTTGCAAAAGTGTTACAAAATCCATTTGTAACAAGATTATTAACTTGTAAATGATTATTCTTTGTATTCACTGAGTTGTATCTCGATGCAGGGGTTGTAGCTCCTTGGGTTGGTGCCCTAAATCAAGAGTTGGTGCTCCTTGGGTCGGTGCCCTAAATTAAGGGGTTGGTGGCCTAAACATTGTCATTAGAGATCCATTGTGAGGCTGGATTGGAGCAGTAGTCTCCAACAGCATTTCTCACCGAGGTTTTTCCCATCTTGGGTTTTCCTCGTATATGTTGGTGTTATGTGATCTCCCTTTGTGTGTTATTGCATTTGTGTTGGTCTCCCCTCTAACTGGTAAGTCTACATTGGGTTAGATCTGATAATCAGTATACTCACATAGGACAGTTAAAGGGAAAAGTTTGAGAACCATTGATTCACCCCCCTCTCAGTGGTACATTGTATCTAACACTTCTGCACTATTTTTTGGGCCTAGAGGTTATTCAGTGATGCAACCATAACCGGTAAAACCCTCAAAGAGAATCAACTGGCTTATGCAGCAAGAGAAACACAATGAAAGCAGTAAGAAAACATAAGAAGATTACATAAACAGATCATATTAGTACCTTAGAACTTTCGGCAATCATCCGACAATCATCATATTATCATCAAAGAACATCCGACAATGGTTACATGTAGGCTATCAGCCAGATACAATCCAATCCGGGACTCTAAGAATCAACCAGATCACAAAATATGAATCTCAATCCTTATTCTCAATTCTACTTCCTTTGCCCCTACAAATGATTACATAATAACATATTTATACCCACCAGAACATATCCAAGTCAGCCTCATAATATTACATTTACCAATGCAGGAAATGAAATGTGTAATTAGGTCAGCCCTAAGAATTAAATAAATCTTTCCGAAAAATAACAACCAAGCGATGCGGTTCAGTAGGAAGGTCGGCCATATGCCAAACAACATCAGACAAGACCCAAGATAGATCCACACGCCAAGAATCACGTTGTTAATGGAGGAAAACCAACCAGTAAGCACATGAACTGTTCGGAAACCCTGAAATAGTCAACCAGAAGTGATAACTGACTGGAAAAGAACCGAAATAAAATAAAAATTTGAGATTAAGCACATGAACCAGCTTTGAAACTGAAAATAATATTTTCCACGAAGAACAAGCAACTACCAGTACTAACCAGTAAGAACACAGAAAACTGCACAAAGAACTAAACAAGAACAACATTGAAAGGATATATTTTTGGATGATGCAAGATTTCTCATCAACCGGGGATGCTCCTACATCAGACAACTTAGGTAGAAAAAGATGTTCCATGAGAGGCAGCTCATGAACATCTTAAAGGATTTGGAATAATGACCCCATGCTCATTTTTTATCCAAACATCTTCTTTATCTGCCAACCTCTTCTTTAACTCTTCTGGTGCCTCAACCAACTTCTCTAACTTCTGAACCTCTTTATTTCTCTTCATTTTCTTTAGATCTACACATTGTCTCTATTTACTATTCTCTTTCTTTTGCAATTCTGACTTGGTTCTGCCACAAGACTTCATATGGTTTGTCACCATAAGATCTTTGTCATCAAGTTTCATCTGTCCATCAGGCTCAACTCAGATCCTTCTGCAAACTCATGTCACCTTCTGGTATAACCACTGCAACTGGTTCTATCAAATCTTTCTTCAAACCCTCTGGTATAACCTCTGTAACTGGTTCTATCAAACCTTCTGGTATAACCTCTGCCACCAGTTTCTCAATACTACAATTTTTCTGATGACTCAGATTCTTCACCTCCTTCTCTTTCTCCTTCAAAGAAATCAATGTGAACTTATGCCCATCCTTCTCAATAATGATTAGGTTTCTTCTATAGTCATAACTAGCTCCTCTATCATACTGCTAAGGTTTTCCCAACAAGACATGACAAGCACTCATAGATACAACATCACACAAAACCTCATCTCTGAAAGGCCCAATACTAAAATTCACCAAACACTACTCGGTTATCTCTATCTTCTGATTGTCTTGTAACAAACTTATCTCATAAGGACAAGGATGATCAAGCCTCTTTAATCCAAGATTCACAACCATCTCCTCAGATACCAAATTGGCAGTACTTCCACTATCTACAATAACCTTGCAACACTTACCATCTACTTTACACACAGTCCGGAAAAGACTCTTCCTCTGAGTAGATCTAGTATGCCTTCTTCTGAACATAAGGGATTCTCCTTGCTCCGATGCACAATCAGATATGGTACCATCACCTTCTAGTTCCTCATTTGCCACACAACTTCTTTCCATTCCCATCTTACATTCATAGAATCTATGTTTGGTTTCTCCACACTTGAAACATTTTCCAGGAAATTCTCTATCAGTATCCCTGCTACCTTTCCTTGGTGTCTTATAATCTGGTTATTTACTCCACTTAGGTTTTGACTCATCTTCTTCAACCGATTTCTTCATACTGTCACTCATCTTGAATTTCTCCTTCCCCCTATTCGATTGTCTTCTTCTCATCTTCTCATCAGCCTTTAAAGCATACTGGTAAGCTTCTTCAACTATAGAAACCTTCAACATACTCATCTCATCTTGAATGTTAAAAGAAATCCCATTGATGTACCTCGCCACCTTTTCTTTGTCCATCTCTCTATGTCCAGATCTAATCACCACCATGTATAATTCCTTAGTATATTCCTTCACAATCATGTTTCTCTGTTTCAAGTTCTACAACTTTTTTAACAACTTGAATTCATAGTCTCCTGGTATGAACTTGACCTTCAATCTTGCAACCATCTGTCTCCACCAGGTGATCTTGAATTCACCATTCGCCACTCTTTCTTTCTGCAATTCTTTCCACCACAAGGCAGCATTCCCTTTCAACTTAGTCTATGCCAACTGGACTCTCTATGGGTCCTTGACATCCTCAAACTCGAAGTATTCCTCCAACTCTCTAATCCAATCGATCAGATCCACCGAGTTTAGCATTCTGTAAAAGTTGGAAACCTTAACTTCATGATCTTTACTTGCTTGCGCCACTGCTTCAAGAATCTTTCCTCTCTTTCATCTTCCAGTCCTTCAGCTTCCGCAAGCTCTTTACCAGCTTCCTCATATTCATCCTTAAAAATCAGGGTTTCTTCGCAAACCATCCAAACCATTTCGGATTTCATTCCTCACTTCATTCTTGAAGTCTTCCATCATCTACTCTACCCTCGAGGGTTTTTCCTCCTAGGTGGCATCTCCTCTTCCAATCTTGTGAAATGCCTCAACTCGGCGATCTGACTGTCGGTTTCAATGGCCTCCCCTCAACGATCTATTGAACACACATGCAGCCTACCTCCAATCGGTGATTTGTCCACCCAAAGGAATGCCTCAATGTTTGCAAACAATTCTTCCACCAGCTAGTCCATAACCTGGTTCTGATACCACTTGATGTAGTCATAACCAGTAAAACCCTCAAAGAGAATCAACCGACTTATGCAGCAAGAGAAACACAAAGAAAGTAGTAAGAAAACATAAGAAGATTACATAAATAGATCATATTAATGCCTTCGAACTTTTAGCAACCATCATATTATCATCAAAGAACATCCGGCAATTGACCAATTACATGCAAGGTATCAACCATACAATCCAATCCGAGACTCTAAGAATCAACCAGATCACAAAATGTCAATCTCAATCCTCATTCTCAATTCTACTTCCTCTGCCCCTATAAATGATTACATAATAACATATTTATACCCACCGGAACATATCTGGGTCGGCCTCATAAGATTACATTTACCAATGTAAGAAATGAAACGTGTAATTAGGTCGGCCCTAAGAATTAAATAAATATTTTCATAAAATAACAACCAAGCGATGCAGTTCAACGGGAAGGTTGGCCACATGCCAAAGAACATTAGACTAAACCCAAGATAGATCCACATGCCAAGAATCGTGTCAGTAATGGAGAAAAACCAACCAGTAAGCACAAGAACTATTTGGGAACCCAGAAACAGTCAACCGAAAGCGATAGCTGATCAGAAAACAACCCAAATGAAGTGAAAAAATGTGAGATTAAGTACATGAACCAGCCTGGAAACCGAAAATAATATTTTCCACGGATAACAAGCAACTACCGGTACCAACGAGTAAGAACACAAAAAACTGCACAAAGAACTAAACAAGAACAAAACTGAAAGGAAATATTTTTGGATGCTGCAAGATTGCTCATCGACCGAGCATGCTCCTGCATCATTCAGTCTTCCGATAGGATTTCCATACTTCAGTAGAAGTATTCTCTCGATATGCTTCACAGAATTGAGGTGCTTTCTTGCAAGCTTGCACCCACACCATTTCAGTCAGGTGTTGTTTTGTCTACCACTTCTTCTACACCTTACATAGATTCTACCTTATACAACCATTTGGTTGGAATTTTGTTGTACCTGACACATACACACCCAAATATTTCCTTTGCGGTTGGCCTTGTCTCTAGGTTCTCATATGATCCTCATGAGATTCATTGGCAAGCTGCCAAACATATTTTGAGGTACATTCAGAGCACTACACAGTTTGGCATTCACTATACGTCAGGATCCCCTTAGATTGTTGGCTTTACTGACTCAAATTGGGTTGATGATGCTCATGATTGGAAGTCTACTTCTGGCTTTGTTTTTTGCCTTGGTTCTGGCCCTATCACATGGTCTTGAAAGAAGTAGTCTGCTATTGCATTACCATCTACAGAGGCCGAGTACCGAGCAAACGTGTTAGCTAGTCAGGAGGTTTTATGGCTTCGACAGTTGATGACTCAGTTTGGGTTCCCTCCTAATAGTCCCACTATTCTTTGGTATGACAATCAAAGTGTCGTTCACATTTCCTACAACCCAGTGGAGCATTAGAGGACTAAACACATTGAGATCCACATGCACTTCATCAGACAGTTGATTCAGGATGGCTTTCTCATCTTGGAGTTCATACCTACAAAGGAGTAGGTTGTTGACATCTTCACTAAACCTTTCACATCTCCGCGCTATCTTTATTTGCGCTCTATGCTTGGGGTGAAGGAGGTTTTCCTTGGGGGGTCTCATTGAGGCCTTCCTTCATGTTTTTTTAAGCATGATTTTTCCATCTCTTTTTTGGAGTAGAGTTTTTCCCACGTGGTTTTCTCTATTTCTCTAGTTTATAGAGATTTTGTTGTGATTGGGTACCTCATCAGGATTTGTTGCGGGATCCAAATTTTTCTTTCTTCATGTAGTTGCATTAGCTTTCATGCATTTAGTTTGCAACTTCTCCCTAATCTCATCTTAAGGAGGGGTGTTAGACTAAAAGATCAATTTCACTTAATTGGTTTAATTAAGTCACCTTTTATTCCTTCTTAAGATTCTCTTAGTTATGCATTGTATGTATTTAATAATTATTCTAATTATTAAATATATTCTCATTTAGGGTTGCACGCCTTTTAGGGTTGCACAATCTCCTTTTATAAGGATTGTATTGTATTTCTTTTTTAATTCCCTCTCTGAAAGATAATTTCCTTCTTCAGAACTATTGTTGGTTTTTTGTGTCCATTCTTCTCTTGTGACAGGTTTTCTTGCATACAGGTAATCTTGGGTTGTGAGAAGTTGGATTTCTCAACTTTTTCACCTTATATAAGTGTATATAGTTGTAACGTAAAGAGAAAGGAGATGTAAATATCAACAAGAGATCATATATTTGTAATAATGTATGAAATTTGAAGCTTTGATGATCTATGTTTATAATGTCTATTGTTGCTCTCTCGGGTGTTATCCTTTGCTTTGTATTAACAAACATGAAGGTTCTATTGTTTTGGGGATTTTTTTTTCAACAACTTTTTTTTGTTTTTATTTCTCTTTGAAATTTTGTAGTTTTTTGGGTACCTACCTTGAATAATTAAAATTGTTTACATAGGTTGTCGGTAATCAAGATTTGAATGTGGTATATGTATCATTTGAACTTCAAAACAATAGTTTAATTAATCTCATGATATAGGACCTCAGACATTTGAAATTATTGTACATCCTCTACAAACTATGGTTTAATTGATACAGTGAATGACAAATTTAGATCTTCAAATAACTATGTCTCTTTTTCATGGGGATGCAATTTAAATTGGGGAATGAATCATGTGAATCAATAACTAGGAATTATTGTCATAGATCAATCGTAGGGTTTGACCATCTGTACTCAAAACCCATATCCAGAAGTTTGGAATATTGTAGTATGCCCAAAAGGGTACTCAAATGTCAAATTTATTCAAGGGGTTGTTCAAGTAGGTTGTGAGATAAGCCAATAAAAGTCTGAATGGAGGGCTAATTGCTTGTAGCCCTATTTCCTAGGTCTAAAAGAGGAAATGATATAAAAGGCTAATAAAAACCCATACAAGCGATCAATATCTATGCAAATGCCATATAACACATGTGTAAACATTCACATAGGCCAAAATACACCTTGTGAGTAAAGATCTTGTTGCTTGGGGTGTGGGGTTGTTAGGTGTCTTTGGTTGAAGGGTTGGAACCTAAGGGGTAGGAGACTCCTTATCAATTGTGAGTTGTCCAGAGTGAAGAGATCCTTGGGAAGGATCTAGGGCAGTCTCTAGTAACCTTGAGAAGGTTAAGGACATTGGTCCATTGGGTGACACCAAGTGGAGACCCTTATTGACCAAACCAAAGAAAGTGATAGAACATCCCTATACCCTCTGCATCATATTGGTATCAGAGCCATACCAAGGGTGGAATAGTGTATGTCAGACTCAGAATTTGGAGAAGAGGCTACTACAATGCCTCCTAAGGAAATTAACCCAGAGGCCATCAAGAAGATGGTAGAAGAGTTGCTTGAAGAGAAACTCAAAGAGACCGAATAGTCCAAGGGAAAGGATAGAATTTGTGATGATGAATCAGAAGAAGAGAGTGAAGAGTAGGAGGCCATTCATCAAAATATGGCACCTGATCAGAAGATGTTTTTAGATGCCCTAAAATCAGTAAATAGGGATAATGTGGAAAGTCTACCTATCTATAGCGGTAGTCTTGATGGAGAAGAGGTGCTTGAATGGATAGAAGCACTCACTAATCACTTTGAGTACAAAGAGGTCCCAGAGGAGAAAAGAGTGAGTTTGGAAAGGTCTAGACTCAAGGGGTCTGCCTTGTTATGGTGGACAGTGTTGCAGGAAGAGAGAGTGAACATAGGGAAGAAGAAGTTATCCTCTTGGGAGAGGATGAAGAACAAAATCAAAGACCAATTCCTACAAATATACTATGAGGTTCAGATGTATAAAAAGTTACAAAACCTTAGACAGAGGGAGTTGGATGTGAATGCATATACCGAGAAATTTCACAAGCTAAGTCTTAGGTCCAAAAGCATGAAGAAGAGGTGGAGAAGGTGGCTAGATACCTGAATGGGTTAAGGAAAAACATCCAAGATGAGATCAGCATCATGGCTCCGGACACTATGCACAAATGCTTCCAATTGGCATTAAGGGTGGAATATAAGATAAGAAAAAGAGGAGAACAAAATAATAGAGGAAGAGGTGGCAGAAATTTCAGAGGTAGAGGTGGCTTTGGAGGAAGGAATACCCCTTTTAAAAATGGTGACTCTAATCAGCAAGAGTCCATTGGAGAGTTCAATAATAAGAATGGAGGCTTTAGAGGAGGAAGAAGACCTTTTGGTAGGGGTAGGAAAGGAAACCAAGGCAGAGGACCTCATGTTTTCACTAGTAAATGTTACAATTGCAACCAAGTGAGTCACACTATGAGTATATGCCCGGAGAAAGCTTCTAGCTCACATGGACTGGAAAGAAGAACTCAACTTGTGCAAGAAGATGATGGACAAAGTGTCAACTCACTCATGGGAAGTGCAAGTCCTACCTTGGATGGAGAAATCCTTATGCTAAGGAGAACGTTGTTGAAGGTACCCCAATGCAAAGAGCCACCACAAAGGAAGTCACTCTTCAAAACTACTTGTAAGTCTCATAATAAGGTTTGCAAAATTATTGTTGATTCTGGTTCCATAGAGAATATTGTTTCTTTAGAGATGGTAGAGAAGTTAAAACTTAAAAGGTTACCACATGTGAGTCCTTATAGGGTATCATGGCTTAACAAGGGGCAACATGTAGTGGTAGATGAGCAAACTTGGGTAGATTTTGAATGGGGGACTATAAGGATAGGATCTTGTGTGATATCCTTCCTATGGATGCTTGTCACCTATTGTTAGGTCACCCTTGGCAGTATGATGTCAAAGCATAGCATGATGGTGAGAAAAATGTGTATGTCATTACCAAGAATAGTAGACAGTTTAGGATGGATCCTTTACCTGATCAAAAGGAAGAGAAGATAGTTAGTCCACATGTCATGTTGCTTAGCGGAAAGGAGTTTTTGGAAGTCCTCAAACAAGAAGAGACCCAAGGCTATGCTTTAGTTTTACACTCAAAAGATGAGTCCAAGCAAGGAAATGGTGAGAAAGGGGAGATTCCTATGGAAGTGCAAGCCATGTTGGATAGATACAAGGGAGTTGTGGCCAAAGACTTGCCTGATAACTTGTCTCCCATTAGAGAAATCAGTCATCAAATTGATTTGATTCCTGGTGTGACCTTGCCTAATAAAGCTTCCTACAAGATGACTCCTACTCAGAATGAGGAGATAGCAAGACAAGTGCAAGATCTTATGGATAAGGGGTTGATTATAAAGAGTTCAAGCCCATGTGTTGTACCTACTGTGTTGGCACTAAAAAAAGATGGAACATGGAGTATCTACACTGAGTCTAGAGCCATCAACAAGATCACAGTTAGGTACCAGTTTCCTATGCATAGGATTGAAGACCTCATGGACTATCTTGGAGGGTCATGCTACTTTTCAAAGATTGATTTTAAGTCAGGTTATCATCAAATCAAAATCAGACCTAGTGATGAGTGGAAGACAACCTTTAAAACCAATGAGGGTTTATATGAGGGGATGGTGATGCCATTTGGCCTCACAAATGCACCTAGTACTTTTATGCACCTCATGAATGAGGTACTGGCAGAATTTATTGGAAAGTTTGTTATTGTTTATCTTGGTGACATTTTGGTGTTTAGTAGGTCCAAGGAGGAGAATTTGAGGCATTTGGATCAGGTTTTGAGGAAGCTTCATGAGGAGAAATTGGTCATCAATCTAGATAAGTGTGAATTCATGAAGTCGGTGTATCTTGGCTTTGTAGTTTCAAGTGGATGTTTGAAAATGGATCTTTCTAAGGTTGATGCTATTGTACATTGGCCTACACCTAGGATAGTAGGTGATGTTAGGATTTTTCATGGATTGACTACTTTTTATAGGAATTTCGTCAAGGGATTTAGTCATATTTGTGTTCCCATCCTTAACACTATAAAAGGAGGAATCAAATGCAGGTTTGAATGGACATAGCAAGCAACCCAAAGCTTTGAGATTTTGAAGAGGAAGGTTTTATAACTTCCCACCTTGAGGCTCCCTAGTTTTGATCAACTTTTTACAGTTGAATGTGATGCAAGCAAGCAGGCAATAGGTTCAGTCCTTAGTCAAGAAGGACATTTGGTGGCATTCTTTTCAGAGAAGTTGAATGAGACTAAACAAAGGTATTCAACCTATGATTTGGAGATTTATGCTATGGTTCAAGCACTTAAAAAGTGGCACCATTACCTTCTTCCAAAAGAGTTTATTGTTTATACTGATAACCATCCATTGATTTTTCTAAATGGGCAAGAGAAGTTGAACCAAAGGCACATTAAGTGGGTTGAACAACTCCAACCTTACACCTTCACTATCAAGCACAAGAAGGGTGTGACTAATAAGGTTGCAGATGCTTTGAGCAGGAGAACCCTCACTGTTCAAGAAATTCAATTGCAAAGTATTGGTGTTGATTATCTTAAGACTATGTACAAGGAGGATCATGATTTCAAGGATGCATATGATGTATGTGTTAAGTTTGCTGACTCTTTTCATGTTGAGTTTTCTGATTTTATGTTGCAGGATGGATTTCTCTTCAAGGGGCATCAATTATGCATTCCCCAATGTTCTATGAGGGAGAATATCGTTAGAGAGAAACACAATGGCAGTCTTGGAGGTCATTTTGGTTTAGACAAAATGTTAGAGAAGGTATCAAGGTTTTATTTTTGGCCTAAGATGCAGGCAGAGGTGAGAAGATTTGTGGAGCATTGTTCTATTTGTCGAAGGGCAAAAGGTGTTTCAACCAATGTCGGTTTGTATCAACCTTTACTGATTCCTACTAGGCCTTGAGAAAGCCTTAGTATGGATTTTGTACTTGGATTGCCCAAAAATCCTAGGGGGTTTGATAGTGTCTTTGTAATTGTTGATAGGTTCAGCAAGATGGCTCATTTTGTGCCATGTAAATGCACAAATGATGCATCTCATATTGTCGGTCTTTTTTTCAAAGAAATTGTGAGGATACATGGATTACCCCTAAATATTGTCATCGATAGAGACTCCAAGTTTGTTGTTCATTTTTGGAGGACTCTATGGAAGAAGTTGGGTACCAATCTGTTATTTTCATCAGCATACCACCCTCAGACTGATGGCCAAACTGAGGTAGTTAATAGGTCCCTTGGCAATCTCCTTAGATGGATGCCTTACCAAGTAGCATGGACAAAGTTGGGATTTAGTGATTGGACAAGTTGAATATGCATACAATGATTATGTCACTAGGAGCACAGGGAGAAGTCCATTTGAGGTTGTGTATGGCCTACATCCCAGAGGGATAATTGAGCTCAGAGATCTTGGAGGCATGGACAAATGGAGTACCCAAGGAGAAGATTTTGCTGTCACCATGAAGGAGATTCATGAACAAGTGAAGGCTTCACTTCAACAAAGTGTTGATAAATATAAACTCAAAGCAAATGTTAAAAGGAAGAGATGTTGAATTCAAAATAGGGGATTTGGTGATGGCTTACCTAAGGAAAGAGAGGTTCCCAAATGCCAACCTTCTAAACTACTCATGAAGAAGACAGGTCCCCTTCAGGTAGTTCATAAGTTTGGAAGCAATTCATATGAAGTTGAACTCCCAACAAACTTGGGAATATCTCCCATCTTCAATGTATGTGATCTGACAGCCTTCAAAGGATCCTTGACAGATGCAGCACCAGATTCATCTCTTGAGGAGGAGGATGTAGAGTGGATGAAGGATCTCCCGCCTAGCAAGCCATTGGAATTGGAATGCATTCTTGGTGATCAAACAAACAAGGAAAGGTGTTTACAAAGACTACCTGGTGAAATGGAAGGGGCTTCTTGAATCTGAAGCTCCTTGGATGAATGAAAGTGATATTCTCAAGCATGGCACTACAATCAACCGGTTGGCAACTCAAGGGACTTGAGTTTTCTTGTCTAGGGGAGTATGGTGCAGGAGCACCAAGACATGTGTCCACATCATTTTGATTCATGGTTGTATAGGGAATAGAATGTTTGTGTGTGTTTGAATGCCTATTGATTAGGCCTAGGCAATGCAATAAGCCCTAAGGCTCCCAGGTGTGTCAACTTGGTCAAAAACCTTGTATGGGCATTCTATAGGTATTTTTGTTGTTTCGGGGTATATGATGTGTAGTATGTTAATTCTTGACCTTTGGTGTGAAGGCAAGATCAATTTGTACAAAAGTTGTCAAAAGTTGCAAAAAAGTTGCAATTGTTGTCAAGCAACTTTTCTTGCAACATTTTCAAATGTGGTTACTCCAACGATTGGTTGGTTGCTTGTATGCATTGAGGCAGTTGGAGAAGCTACTTGGCATGATATTATCATGGAGGAATGATTCCTTCTAGTTAGAGAAGTTGGAGAAGTAATTTTGAATGAAATATTTATCTTCAAACAAAACGGTTATTGAGTTTTTTTCTGCATTTTCCTTGAATTTAAGTTCTTGCATGATTATTAACGATTGGTGGGCATGAATTGAGAATTTGAAAAGTTGTATCAGAGTTTTACCAATCATCTAGATTTTATTTGAGGCCTTGAAACATTCTATCTTGAAAGAAAGAGAATTTTCAATCCCACTGGTTTGGTAAAACCCTCAAACCAAGGGTTTGAATGCTAATAGGGGCACAAATCAACATCTCTCCATGGGATCGATCTGAAACATGGGAGAATGTTTATTTTGCATGTATATTAATTTTTCTTGGTGATTGTGAAGACATGAGGTATCATTTGACTATCCTAAGATGAGGCCCTAGGCTTGACATCGGTCATGTGGCAAGCCTGAGCAGTGGGAAAAGGAGATAGAAAACTTGAATAGAAGATTGGTGGATGGTCAAACTAGGCATGTGAAGGAACCTTGGTTAGGTTCAAACCCTTGGCAAGTGTCATTCTTGCATTCCTTATTGACTGGTGAAGCTTTTGAGAGCTTAAACCCCAATACTAGCTAGAAGAGGCAAACTAGGGTCAGTAGGGTTTGACCATCCGTACTCAAAAACCATATCTAGAAGTTTGGAATCTTCTAGTATGACCAAAAGGGTACTCAAATGTCAAATTTATTCAGGGGGTTGTTCAAGTATGTTGTGAGATAAGCAAAGAAAAGTCTGAATGGAGGGCTAATTGCATGTAGCCCTATTTCCTAGGTCTAAAAGAGGAAATGATATAAAAGGCTAATAAACACCCATCTAAGGGGTTGAGATCTATGAAAATGCCATATAACACATGTGTAAATATTCATATAGGCCAAATTCCACTTTGTGAGTAAAGATCCTATTGCTTGAGGTGTGGGGTTGTTTGGTGTCTT
This sequence comes from Cryptomeria japonica, assembly GCF_030272615.1. Taxonomy (NCBI): domain Eukaryota; kingdom Viridiplantae; phylum Streptophyta; class Pinopsida; order Cupressales; family Cupressaceae; genus Cryptomeria; species Cryptomeria japonica. The sequence continues at coordinate 132,517,241 of NC_081405.1, read as the reverse complement.
TGGTTGAAGGGTTGGAACCTAAGGGGTAGGAGACTCCTTGTCAATTGTGAGTTGTCCTGAGTGAAGAGATCCTTGGGAAGGATCTAGGGTAGGCTCTAGTAACCTTGAGAAGGTTAAGGACATTGGTCCATTGGGTGACACCAAGTGGAGACCCTTATTGAGCAAACCAAAGAAAGTGATAGAACATCCCTATACTCTCTGCATCATAACCCTATCTCGAATATTAATTAAATATTATTTATTTAATTAATTACGATAATTCCTTAATTAAATAATCTTTATTATTTAATTAATCATATTTCTAATGTTTAAATAATTTTATTTAAATTATTTAAATTAATTAATCTTGTTCCTCCAATTCCCCAAATTCAAATTTCAATTAATTTCATCTAATTCCACATCATCAAATTCACACTTCACCAAATCAGAATTTCAATTAATTTCATGTGCATTTCAACATTTGAAAGTCCAAATTCAAATCCAAATTGAAAATGAAAGTCAAATTCAATTTCAAAATCCTACAACACATGTTGAAATCATAATTGATTGATCAAGTCAATTGACTGATTAGTTAACTCAGTTAACTCTTCAATCACCCCTTTCACTCCAAATCAGTTTTTTATGACTAGTCAATCAATTCAGTCTTCCAATCAATCAATTCAGTCAACTAGCTAGTCTATTCAATCTACTGGTTAATCAATTGAGTTCACTCTCGAATCAATCTTATTAACAGACCAATCTATTGAGTTAATAAATCAATCAAGATGAGTTCCCTGATCAATCTAAATCACTTGACTATCAATGAGGACTTGAGTTCAAATCCTCATCCCTTTTGTGTTGAAAATCTACATAAACAACATCATTTTCACAAATCAGTCTAGAATCAAATAAGGGAAGTGTTAGAGAAGAGAAAGGGAAGCTCTGCAACTAGGGCACAAACTTTGAAGGTGTCGCTGGTTGCAGGCCGCCACCGCATGCGAGGGCTCCCTGGCTTCGTTGGGCAGCCCTCAAGCATCTATTGTGCGTGTACTGCCTTTAATGGAGGCCAATAAAGACGGCCAAAGCAAAGTTAAACCGGCCATTCCTTCCTCTAAGAAAAATCGAGTGAGACGGAAAACCTTCAGTCAGGTAGTGGAGGGCAAGCGGTTTCTATTCCCTGAAGATGAAAAGTTTGAGACCGCACAACAACATGAAGATGAAGCCCATCTCATGAGAAAACAAAGTGAGGTCTCCCCCTCCAAGCGCATCATCATTAAACCTAATGGTTCAATGCTTTCTACCACTTCTTCTGAGATTTCAAGGCTTATGGATTCGACTATTTTTTGTTGCCTTTGATGTAAATAATGTACCATCTCGTCAATACATGAATAAATGGCTGCAAGATGTGTGGATGAATAAACTAGGGTTTCATTTTTCATTTTGTAGAATGATTCAAAAGGGTCTGTTTTTAATTTTTTTTTCACAATAAAGAAAGCCAAAGCAAGATTGTAAATAAACAGTTCTAGTTGGTAGGGAATTCATCTTTTAGGGTTGTTCGTTGGGACCCTGAGGCTTGTAATGATTAAATTCTCACCCTATCTTGTCCAAAATGGATAAACATAAAAAATATCCCCCCATTTCTCTGGTCTTGTATTGATAAAATTGCAGAACCCTTGGGGAAAATTGTAAAAATTGACTCCTCCCCCTCGGTTCTCCCTCAACTTGACGCTAGGTTACTCATTGCCCTCAAATCGAGTATGGTCTACCCCACCGAAATTTCTATATGTCTAGACAATAAAACCTTCTGTTGTCCAATTGAATACATGGGTGGCATAGATGCCTATCATTACCGTAAGGTAAGTGGCCATTTTATAAGTAAATGCCCTTTATTGAGTAAAAAAACCAACAGAGATAAGACCCATCCTTCTGGTCCTCCCCCCTCTAAGACTCGGACTGACCCCCCTGAACCTCCTCCATCTATCTCTTCTCATGATCCTTCCTTCGCCCCCCCTAGCCTATTTTTTTCCCCCCGTCGCCGCCTTCCCCTCAACCACCCGACCCCCCCCATCCTCCTCGGCCCCCTCGATGGATAAATCCATCTTGAACTACAACAATGCTATTAAGGAATCCCTCTTCATCATCCATCCTCCACCCTTTATCCCCTCTGAGTTTGTTGGCATCCCCAATCTTCACTTGGGCCCGAGATCCCAGAACACACAACAACTGGTGATGGAAAAATTGAGAAGAGCAATTGAAGTTAGGAAAGATCTTGAGAAAACCCTTCTTAAGCGGGAGTTGGAAATTGAAGCCTCCCCATGGCAGATACCTGACCTTAAGGACATGGTCAGGGGTGCTCCAAGTATAATAGATACCATTAGCAGGGCCTCGGACCAGGACCCTGAATTGTCTGGACGTAAAGATCTTACTAGGCTCAAAACTGATGAGACTCCTACCCTAGAAGAGGAAGTGGGTGGACCTACTATAGATAAGGTCTCAATAGTCCCTCTAGATGCATCCATTGACTTAGAGGCCACTAGGAGAGACCCTGATAGTAATACCTATTGTACTTTTAGCACCCCTATTGATGCCCCGAAGGCAGAGCAAACTGCCACTCAAGAAGCAGGGATCATCATGGACCCCTTCACTCCTGGAAACAATAACTTTGAACAAGGTTCGACAGAGACAAAAGAAGGATTTACTGTGGTTAAACACAAGAAAGCTAGAAGGAAGAGATCCCCCAAGAATAGTAAAGATAGTGCTTCCAGGAAGGAATTCCTTGGCCCTAAACAAATATCAGAGGCAAGGAAGAAGAGAGGTAGACCCTTCTCTTCTATTGCATTTGATGCTAGTAATATCACAAATAAAGAGGAATGGCCTAAATGTTTTGAGGGATTTAAATCCCAAACGGACCCTACCCAACTAAGTGAGTCATGCTGAAAACAATCTCTTGGAACATCAAGGGCCTTGAGGCCCCTGATCGGAAATATATCATCAAAAGATTCCTTAATGGACATAAGAACATGGATTGCCTCCTCCTACAAGAGCTAAAAGTTGTGGGCTTCACCCTACAAATCGGCCTTAAATGTATCTAGAGGGAGGCTACTTCCTTTTATACTAACCATACCAAGGGTAAAGGAGGCACAGCCATACTTCTTAGTCCTAAATGGGCCAGCAAAGTGATCAACTAGGGGCAATCCCCCTGTGCCAGGGCTATATGGGTTTCTATTCAATTGGAAGACTAGAAGTTTGGAATTTTTTTTGTATATGCCCTTAATGACTATAGAGAGAGAAGGGAGATGTGGAACTGGCTAACAGGGCTAGAAGATATCCCTTGGATTATAGGGGGGATTTCAACATGGTTGAATCAGCCAATGACAAAAAAGGTGGCAACAAATTTGAATGGAAGGGAATGGAAAGGTTGCAATGGGACAAAATGATCAATAAACTACATCTTACTAATCCCATTGCTAGAAGAAAAGACCAATTGAACATTGTATGGTTCACCTGGTGTAACTACCAATAGATGAATAAAAGGATCTACTGCAGGCTGGACAGACTTTACTTCAATAAATGCCACTTTGATATTGGCAAAGGTGCTAATGGAGATCATTACTTTCTCTCCCCATACACACTGTCAGATCACCACCCCATAATATAGGATTTGACCTCTCTCCATCTGGCCTCCTCCCTTCTTCAAGACCTCCCTCCTTCAACTTAAACACTAGACTCTTGGAGGATGAGGATCTTTGTTCTGCCCTGGCCTTCATCAGACTGTTTAATATGAAAGATCAGAACTGACTCTATAAGATTGATAAATGGAACCTGAACATTAAAATCTAGACCACCCTTTGTCAAACAGTGGGGAAAAAGAAAGCCAAGGATGCCAGGAGGGTAGAAAGGTTGCTTTAGGAAGACCTTTGCATTGTAGAGATGAACCTTCAGAACTCCCCTAATGATGAAAACCTTACTAACACTCTGGTGTCAATCAAGGACTACCTCAGGAAGATACAGAATCAGAAAATTAGAGGGTTGAAAACCAGGACCAAATTAAATTGGTTAGACTTGGGAGACAAGGGGTCAAAATTCTTCTTCCAATTGCTCAAAGTCAAAGAGGAAAAAGAAAACATCAATGCTATCTGGGATAATAATACCCATATTACAGGCTCAGAGGAGATCCTAAAGTGCTTCTCCCACTTCTACCAAAAACTATTCAGCATAGAAGAGTTAAATGATGACTATAGGGGTGCTAGGGAACTCATTAAGGAGTTGACCCCATCCAAGCTTAATGCTGAGGATTATGATTTTGTAGGGAAACCAATCCAAAGAGAGGAAATTGCAAAGGTCATATCCTCAATGGGCAATGACAGGTCCCCTAGACCGGACGGCTTTCCGATGGAATTTTATAAGAAAAACATTGAGTGGATTGTAGGGGACCTCCATGACCTTTATCTGGAGGCTATTAGCAAAGGAATCCTGGGCAAAGAAATCAATCAAGGGCTTATCAAGCTCATCCCTAAGGAGGGGGACAAGACATTGCTTAAGAATTGGAGGCCTATCACGCTACTAAATGTATCTTATAAGATATTGGCCAAAGTGGTAGCCAATAGGTTGATTAAAATTCTGCCAAAAATAATCAGCCCCACCCAAACAGGTTTTGTTAAAGGTAGATATATCCTTGAGAACTTGGTGACCTGCTGGGAATCACTTGAGTGGGCTAAGGTTTCAGGACAAAATGGGGCCATGTTGCTGATTGATTTTGAAAAGGCATATGATAGAATAGAGTGGAGCTTCATAATTCAAATGTTAGTAAGTTTGGGCTTCCCAGAGACATTATGTAAGATTGTGCAAACACTACTCTATGATGCCAATGTTGTTGTTGATGTAAATGGGAACAGATCTGGTAATATTCTTCTTTCTAGGTCAATAAGACAGGGATGCCCACTTGCCCCAGCCCTATTTGTTTTGGTTGTTGATGCTATGCACTATGTTCATAAAGACTACAAGATAACCCCTAGGGTCAAAGGCATTTCTCTCCCTAATAAAGAAGAAATCATCAATGTTCAGTTCGCAGATGATATAGCTATTCTATTCACCCTGGATGAGGAAAACTTATCCTCTCTTCTTCATAACATTGAAATTTTTTGTACGGCCTCAGGTAGTAGAATTGTTCTCCACAAATCTACCCTTCTAGGATGGACCGACTCCCCTCCCAACTAGATGTCTAAATTTGAATTGAAATGGGGAGGGACAAACACTACCACCAGATATTTGGGTATTCCCTTCTCTATCTCCCTGAATCTGAAAGAAATGTGGGAGTGGTTCAGGAATAAGGTGGATAAAAAACTCGCCAAATGGAACAGGAACTTCCTCCCCCTGGCAGGTCGCTTCTAGGTCTATCAAAACATCTTGTCATCATATAACATCTACTACTCCTCAGCTTGGCTATTCAATAATTACCAGTTCGACTATCTTCAAAAACAAATCAGAAAATTTCTTTGGTCGGATGGGAATGGGAAAAGGAAACAACATGCTATCAAATGGGATTGGTGTGTCAGATCTAAGCTTTAGGGGGGTATGGGCCTCAAAGATCTTAAAATACAGGGAATTGCATTGGCTACCAAATGGATTTGTAAAGCCCTTGATGGCTATGAACCTTGGAAAATTCTGATTAGACACAATATACAGCGTTCCACCCCCAAAAAGGCAAAAAATTGGAAGAACTTACCCATGGAGGACCTGATTGTTGTTAATTTTGAGATCTCCCCTGTGGGTTCAAAAGACTTCAAGTCTATATGGAAGGCTTGGAACCATGTCAGACAATTCGTCAACAATAGGAACATTATTGATAATAAAGGTTATCTCAACTTGGGTAGATCTATATGGTGGAATACTCTTCATAATGGGAAACAGTTGGCCTGTCTTCAAGGGTGTTCTACCTTGAAGTGGCACAACCTAGGACTAGTCACTTTTGAACACATTCTGGAAGATGGTTCCCTGGTCTCTTGGGAGGCTCTAAGCTCCAAATTCAACCTCCCCATCTCCCAAGCCAGAACCTGCAATATCCTCAAATCTGCACTCGTTCCCATCCTCACCTCTCCTGCCCCCTCCTTGCTCTCCCCAAGCTCCTCCCTCTATTGGAAAGATGGCTCCCCCCTTCCTCTAATAAAGGCCAAACTGATCTACTCTACCCTTGCTGACTCTGAAGATATTATTGCCCATCTCAACAACATCTGGAACCTCACCTGGGATTCTAAAAAATGGCACACTAGTCTATTGAGATTCTGGTTTAATCCGACTGAACCAAAAAAGAAATTTTTTGCCTAGAAACTACTGCTTAAAGATAATAATGGCAACCCCCTCCTATGTAAACTTTGTCATCTCCCTGAGTCTGTACCTCATATTTTCTTTGAATGTCATTTTGCCAAAGAAGTATGGAAATTTTTTGGCATCTCAGTTAATAATAAATGTTTTTCTATTGAAGAGGTGGTACTTGGTTATGTTAGAGGTGGCAAGAAATGTGCTAATATTTTTTGGTTTGTTCTCTCCTTGGAAATTCTTTGGATCATTTGGAAATCTAGGAATGATGATGTGTTTATTGGAATGGGTAGATACCTCATTGAATCTCCTAGGAGACTCATTCATTACCTTGTTACTATGCAGGTCACAGTGGTTCTATGGCTGGATGAAGACAAGTTTGACAGATGGCTGAAGAATGGAACAACTCTTGTCTTCATCTGAGAGTTGTCTCATGGCTTCACCTAGGACCGTATGGGAAGCAACAAGACACATTTTGAGTAGGTGCTAATGAGATTTATGCAAGAGATGAAGGCAAGATAGAAAAGGGAGGATTTTATCGAGCTGGAACTGGAAGGCCTGCCTTCCCACCCCTTCAGAGAATAGTTCACCAAAGGAAATGTGTTGGTATGGTGTGAGGGGGAGCTAGGATGGACTGTGTGGCTCCCCCCATGGGTGACAATAATAATCCTGACTCTTCCTTCCTATTTAGCTAGTTGTCAATCCTCTGTAATTTTGTATCTCAGTTGCATCCTATGTATATGGCCTCATAATATGGCCCACGATCCTCCCTGACATGGTTTTATCTGCACTATGTGATTTAAATCGCTAGCTGGTTGTGCGTTCTCCAGCCAAGACTTCTGAATTTTGTATTGATATTATATGATACTTAATACAAAAAATCATTCTAGAATCACAGTCTTCAATATAATTGTCTATCTTATGCAGGAATTTCAGTGCAACACCTAAGAGCCAATCAACCAACAATTATGGAGAAGAGAAATGGAAGCCTTGTTACATCAATCGAGGGAGTTTAATTAGATTTCATTCATTATTCAATTGATTTAGCATTATTTCATTGTCATTTAGGAGTTAATTTTAATTAGATTTAGAGTTGTGATTTTCTCTTTTGCATCTGATTATCCTAATGATTAATTTACACCCTAAGAAACATTGGTGAACTCGACGTGAAACATGAATTCTGACTCCATTTTTTTGTCTTTTTTGATCTACAAGGCCGTACAGGAAATCTAATGCACAATTGCCATCGCAAAAATTCATAATTACAAATATTAATTTGCAATTGATGTCATTTTGATTCACATTTGACAACATTTCGATTTGCAATTTTGAAGATTTCAGGTGCCAGGAGGAGGAGAAAACATATCAAAGAAAGTTAAAACTTATATCTTTTGTCTTTTCCTTTTGTCTAATTTTTAAACAAATTTAAACCTAACTGATGTGCAATTTCTCTGTCAGAGATTCGCAATTGCATTGATAAAAACTCACAATTGATCAGTTATTAATTCATAATTGATGTTATACCAGTTCGCAATTGATTAGATAGTAATTCGCATTTGCAAGAATCGGGTAAAATTCTTTTGTTTCAGTTGATCTGTTTTCTCTGTCAATAATTGCCTCTGTTTCTGAAAACAGAGAGGTCAAATCTATAACCAACTTTGAAGAGTCATAACTTTTCACTCCGAACTCAAAATTGCAAACTGCTTACACCATTGGAAAGATCTCCAAGAGCTCTAGCTTCAGTCCTTTTTGGACCTACCTACCTAAGACAAAATCCTTAAAGTACCATTCAAAGTTTTGAGGTCTAAAAATACACCGAAGACCTCCGAAAATGCAGTTTACTAACATGTAGAAAATACCAAAAAATTATATTTTTGATATTTTTGAAATTTGTAACGGAAAAAGAAAAAAAAAATTAGGCTAGAGAGCCCACCATGTGTCAACTAACCTTTTTTGTTCTTCTTGCAAGGGTAGCTTAGAAACTTTCATTTTGGTGCATTTAAAATAAACCACAAACAATCTTTTTTTTTTTCACAATTACTATGAGGGATAAAATGAACACCATGTGTTCATGGAGCAACATCTCCATTTAGACTAGACAATTTTACAATTGGGGTTAAAAATAACATTGTTTTGCATGTTTGTGAGGTGATAGGTATATGCTCTCCCCTCTTTTGGGTGATCAAAAAGCCAGACCCAACTCTTTCATTCTTTCTTTCAATTTTAGCAATAGGATAAAACCTTTAGCAGGCCTGCCCTCCCGAGAAGCCCATAAGGTCGGTGAGAGGGGAACGACCTAAGTGGTAACGACTAGCGCCAAGTATTCTGAACCACTATAAAATAAATGTGTTTTACAATGAAAATTATAAGCAACGGGTGCTAGAATGGCATGGTGATGATTAAATTCGCCAGATTTATGCCCACCCGAACAAAAGCCTAATTAAAAACCTTACAATCTAGAGGCCAAACTGAATCAGCAACCAAACACTTGAATTATCATAGAGAAAGGGTGGGGAATAATCCACCCCCAAGGCACTCACCATATATCTCCCAGGATAACGAGCCAATTAAGGAGCGACCCTCTTTGGTTTAATTTCTAGACAAAGACAAAAAAATAGGTGCACCCTAGGGTGTGACAGGGTTGTTTGAGCTGACAGAGTATCAAGATGTGGGTTGTGATAATACTTGTGACCTTTTGACCTTAGGAAATTCTACTTGATGTGCTATCGAATTGCCAAAATACTATCGAAAACAAAATGGGGTCTTGAAAAAGATCTCAACATTCATGAGGATTTGAAAAAGTCCTTTAAACAAGTGCTCTCTTTGTTTAGTTTAGATTGGTTTCTTCGCTTGCTACTGTATCTTTGCAACATCAACATCAACAAGATCAAACCCCTCAACAAAGTCAAGTTTCAACATCAACAAGATCAAACCCCTCAACAAAGTCAAGTGTCAACATCAACATCAAAACCAAAATCAAACATTGCAGCATTCTAGAAATGGAGAAATCATCTTACATGTTATGATCTTAGGTCCAAATCAATGAAGCAAACATCATTGAATGGCATTATACATTTAATAGGGAAGGTGAAGAATTCATCCCTTCCATTCTTATTCCTTCGTCATCCATAGAAACCTTATCTCAACAGATCAAAACTTTGCAACAACAAATGATAGACATGACTAGTCATAACAACCATAGGGGCTAGTTAGAAAAAATGATGAGAGATGTGATAACCATGAGGGAATCATTATCAAGCCAACCTTCTTCTTCTTGTGAGACCACTCAAACATGCCAACCTTCATTCTTCAACAAAATCATTCCTACCTTAGTTAAACCAACATTAGAGTCATGTCAACCTTCTTTCAACCCAACATATCAAACATACCAATCACATCAACCCAGCATTCAAACTCCTTTCAACCAAAATCAAACCTCTTTCAACCAAAGTCAAACCTCTTTCAACCAAAACCAAACCCTTTCAACCAGAATCCAACATCTTTCAACCAAAATCAAATCTCATTCAACCAAAATCTAAATCAATCATATATATCCACCATTTCATCATCCCTTCAAGTTACAGAAGACCAATCCATGTCATTTCTATCCAATAACACAATCTCCCAAAGGCTACCCATAATACAAATCCAAAATAATCCAAGTCATGATGCTAGTCTTATCCATGCTTCATAAATTAAAGATCCAATGCCTACATCTATTCCATTTCCAAGAAAACTCACTTTAGAGAGTCTCATCCAAACTCCTTCCCCGTGTCAAGAGAATAATCCAAAATCAAAAGAAATCAGTCAAGAAATAAATCAATATCAAGGACAAGCCCTTCCATCCTACCCAATTTTTTATCAAGACTCCACCTATCAAGAATCTTATGATGATCCCCTCATTCTTTTCTATTCCACTCATAACAACACCCTTGTTTCTCAAGAGCAAGATGTTCCTTCAAGTCTCATCCAACATCCACCTCTCAAGCAAGATCAGGACATACCTTCCATCATTCCTAATAATCTCTTTCTAAGTCAAGATCAAAGCATCCCTTCACCTTCATGCCCTAAACAAGATCCCATTATTTCTCCAGATCATGATCAAGATCCCTCCATCCCTTCATTTCCATGTCATAATCCTCCATTTCTCTCACAATATTCCCTCTCAAATGAATCTACCATTTATCCTAGTCTCGCTCATGTTCCCAATGCCTCTACACAAGTTTTTCATGAACCCCTCGTTAATGAAATCACCAATCTAGATCATACTGCAAAGAATATTTATCAACAATTGTATGTGGGCCATCATCAAATGCCAATATAGTGACAGAAACAAGCATAACACCAGCTAATGAGATCAACACCTGGTTGGCTTCATCATACTCTTCAAATGCATCAATAAAAATAGGCATAGCACTTGCTCATGTCACAACTTTGAAATCAAAATCTATTTGTCTCATACACCCACACTTGAAAGACTGGGGGCAAGAAGATCTATCACAGCCAGATTAGTTTGAAAATAAGGAGGCTATAGCAAAAAATGTACATGGAAGACACCCAATTGAGTCCTTATATCCTATTGAAAAGGCATGGTTCATCCAACTTTTCAAACAAAGACAATGAACTATCTACACAAAATTCATATCAACCCGATAACATCATTCACCTTAAAAGAAATTACATCTAAGGGTTGTGTTAGTTTAAATTTCATTGCATCACATATCTCCATTTCAGAGTGCATCATAGTTGCTTGCATATCACCATTACACAACACATAATTACATATCAGCATTGCTTTCTCATTTAGCTCCATCAATAAAGAAAGGAGATTGTCTAAGTCATTCATTTGTCTGCACTGAAGGGAGAGAAGGTGGTCTCATTTCCTATATACTTTCTCATGAAGTCTTTAGGAGGTCTTTAGTCATTTATCTTCAACGTCACCTTGTGATTGAGCTTTATCCATGGTTGAGAAGAGGTTTCACTATTGAGATTTGTTTCACAAAGTCTATCAATTTCTATATATCACACATTAATCAAATACTCTAAGTCATTACAGATACCTAATTGGTCATGTGGCTAGTGAAAAATCCAACTTTCTACTTCAACGTTGTTGTAATTATCATACCCAAGTAGGTTCCATTACTTACAAGTCAAGGCAAGAAAATAAAATAAAAGATGCTACATATGCCAAAAATCCATTTCAAAATCTCAAGGCAAAATAGCACAGATATATAACTAAAATATCATGCAAAAATGTACAATAAAGCTTGACTAAGGGAACAGGTGAGTAACTCCATTATGTCTATGGACGCCTACTGGTAATGGAGAAATATTTGAGAGATTATGGTGTATAACCTCATCAGAGCCCTAAAAGCTTGCTAGCAGCGAGGCTCTATCCAGGATGCTTTTGAAGTCAGAATAACTCAAGTAGCTAGCCACATAGGATTCCAAGGGTCTATAATGGTTATAAGAGTTGGAATAAACTCAAGTGCACACACATGGGCAAAAGAAGATTAAAGTTTCAAGAAATGATAGAGAATTTTTATGCGCCTCCATTCACAAATCTTGGTTACATAGTGTGTTAGGTTGGATGGTCTAAGGTCTTCTGAGAATGGATTGAACTCCTATCACCGAAATGTTTCACACCTTTAATCCAATTAGTGCATTTCATAATGAAAGACACTCACAATCATCCTTGTTCGAATAAAAATTACATCGTCATACTACAGGTCATGTCTAAATTCATTGTCTCCACATGCATCGCCTAGATCATCATGTCATTATAGGTCTATATACTTGGGGCATAACTGAAAAAAAACCATAAAAACATCGAAAAATCATAATCCAGACAAATAAAATAAAATACAAAAACATTTGTAAAACATAAAAAAATCAGATAAAAAGCCATAAAAATCAAAAATCACAAAATATATTGAAAAAAGCCATAAAAATCAGAAATCAAAAACAAAATCGAAAAATTTTAAAAAAAATCTTAAAATCAAAGCAAGAATGCATTGGCCATCCATCAAATCAAAACAACAATAGGTAAACTCTCAAAGTCTTCAATCAAACTGATCACGTGTCTTGTTAATCAATCCATCGATCAAAATCTATCAACATGTCTTATACAAGGAAGGGTACACTCAAAACCAGACAGATCAGTCTTATAACAAGCACTCACTCTTTGAAACCAGACATTCTTATCGATCATCGAGCAATCAAAACAATAACATAGATCGGTTTAGCTATTGGATTTTGTCCTAGTTAGCCTTATCTTTATTAATTGATGGTGGTTCATGTTTCATCTTGACAAAAACTTAAAAATCAAAAAACAACAAAATCAAACAGAAAAATTCAAATACAATCCTGAAAAAAAAAAACTAAACATCGAAAAGCTCTTCAAAAAGAACTAAAAATCGAAAACAATCAAAAACTTGCAATAAACATATCTCACAAGAACCAAACATCCTAGCAAATATCCAGCAACACTTTGCACAAAGTTCAACAAAGGATATAACTATCTTATCAAACATCTGCAACCAAACTGATCGAATCTTATCAATCACTGGTACCCACATCAACGTGATCATTATCATGTCTTAGATAGAATCAGATACACTCGAAACCAAACATATCAGTCTTAAACGAGGTCCAAAACTTCTGGAACCAAACATTATCAACCATCACATCAAACAAATCAAAGCAAAGGCACAGTCCATTTTGTTGTTGAGTTTTGTCTAATTTGGTTTTTAATCTTTTATCAATTGGCGAAGATCATGTTTCTATCTTACTCAAGGATGTCCAAAAAGTGAGTAGAGGAGCCATGATGGGCATGATCCCTTACTTTGTTTGTTGTTTTGTGGTGTGAACCAATTAGTTTTTGGGGCAATTTCTTTAGTGGGTGTCTGTGATAGGAGCATTCAGCCTATGAATGCCACACATACCTTGACCCCTAGTGAAATTCCCAAAATGGAGGGTTCATTCCTTGTTTGCTATGTGTTTCTTTCTTGCAATGAGATATATATACATCCTGGTTCCTTATACCTTAGTGTACTAAGCTTCATTGTTACATAATAAGGCTCAATGATGATAATGTATTGCACTATAAATAAAGGCAAAGAAGAGTACTCATCACTATCATTCCTATCACATCATATTCATTTTGCTATCAAGCTGACACAATTGATTCTTCATTTTTAACGTATCTCTTCGTCATCTTTTCCAAATCTATCTTTCTTACTAACACTTCTTCTATTTTTAATGTATCTCTTCATCACCATCATTCACTATCATCATCAATCATATCATTTCACTTTCTCATCTCATCATGTTGATTCTATCTCAAAGATCATTTTCTACTCTCAATGATTTCATTTCAATTTCTACTCACATCTTTCTAATTCCATCTCAAATTGTTTTCTCACATCAACTATCCTATCCATTAATCAATTCTATTCCCTAACATTCTTAACTTCTTACTAATCATTCTTCACTTTCATCATATTTCATCTCTCGTCCAACTTTAACCTATCAATTGTCTTATGCAGGATGTGTCCTTCCTGAAACCAAACGTTGTGATCATCTATCTTTGTCTTATACAAGATGTATCCTTCCTAAAACTAAATGTTTTGATCATCTTTGTCTTATACAGGATAAGTCCTTCCTGAAACCAGACTTGATCTTTACTTATCAATCCGATCAATCCTATCAATCTTATCAATCAATCAATCTACAAATCACTCCAACCATTTCTTCTATCCAACCAATTATTTGCATCGTCAAGTTAATCATTCTTCATCTTTCATCTAACATTATTCTTCTTTCGAGAGATCATTCATTCCTTTAATGCACAAACAATCTCTCAAGGGGGCGTTATACCCTAGCATCTCTAGGGCATATTGGAGCAAAAAAAAATCTTTTTTTTTGAAACAACGTCGTCTCGACATTGTGTCAAAGAGGGCAAAATGTAGGCACTAAAAAATGTCTTTTTCATCATCACTAGTTATTCGTCTTATTAATTAAGTAATTCTTCAATTATTTAATTAAGCTAGTTATTCTTCTAAACTAACTCAATCATCTCATTCAACATTAAATTAATTATTCAATTTCTATTCCTTAATTAATTAATCAGTTAACCCTATATCAAATATTAATTAAATGTTATTTATTTAATTAATTACGACAATTCCTTAATTAAATAATCTTTATTATTTAATTAATCATATTTCTAATGTTTAAATAATTTCATTTAAATTATTTAAATTAATTAATCTTATTCCTCCAATTCCCCAAATTCAAATTTCAATTAATTTCATCTAATTCCAAATCATCAAATTCACATTTCATCAAATCTGAATTTCAGTTAATTTCATGTGCATTTCAGCATTCGAAAGTCCAAATTCAAATCCAAATTGAAAATGAAAATCAAATTCAATTTCAAAATCCTACAGCACATGTTGAAATCATAACTGATTGATCAAATCAGTTGACTAATTAGTTAACTCAGTTAACTCTTCAATCACCCCTTTTCACTCCAAATCATCTTTTTATGACTAGTCAATCAATTTAGTCTTTCAATCAATCAATTCAGTCAACTAGCTACTATATTCAGTCTACTGGTTAATCAATTGAGTTCACTCTCCAATCAATCATGTTAACAGCCCAATCTATTGAGTTAACAAATCAATCAAGATGAGTTCACTGATCAATCTAAATCAGTTGACTATCAATCAGTATTTGAGTTCAAATCATCATCCCTTCTGTGTTGAAAATCTATATAAATAGCATCATTTTCACAAATCAATCTAGAATCACAGTCTTCAAAATAATTGTCTATCTTATCCAAGAATTTCAGTGCAACACCTGAGAGCCAATCAACCAACAATAATGGAGAAGAGCAATTTAAGCCTTGTTACATCAATTGAGGGAGTTTAATTTGATTTCATTCATTATTCAATTGATTTAGCATTATTTCATTGCCATTTAGGAGTTAATTTTAATTAGATTTAGAGTTGTGATTTTCTCTTTTACATCTGATTGTCCTGATGATTAATTTACATCCTAAGAAACATTATGCATAGACATAGAGAAGTATTTGAACAATGTGCTTGAACATGATAAAATACCAAACAAGTTTCAATTGATCAAAGATTGCATGAATTGAAAGAAGAATTGGCATTCCATGTGCTTGAAAAATGGTTTTTAAGTGCACTACTAGAAAAAAATAAAAGTGTCACTCTATTAAGAAAGTTTTCTAAGATAAAACTTCGAACTATTGAGAAAGCTTTCCCCTAAAAAACAAGAAACAAAAAATAATCTTATTTTTTTCTTTCAGATTTTATGCTTTATGGTAATTTCTCTTTTCCTAGTACATACCATGTATCAGAGCATTTGTGATGATAAATCTAACCATTTACTTGTATAAAAGGTAAAACTAAAAATTCAAACGTTAATCCAATTGACTACACTTGTTCAAGATGAAAGCAAGAAATTTGAGATGACATTTAGAACTAAGTTGCAATATAAAATATTTGAACACAATGTTTTTTGTCATATTTTTTTAGTGGCTGACACAATCATAGTGGTTGCAGAAGCTATAATATTAACTAATAACTTCTCTTTGTCAAAGCCTAATAAATTTTGCTTCATCAATCCATAAAAGTACCTATAAATATCGAAAAAAATTAAAGTATAACTTGATTTGAAATCATTTTGAATAATCTTGGACTAAAATATATATACATAGGTTCAAACATCACCAATATGTTATTGGAGTGGACAATAATTTTATCAAAGGACAAACACAAGTATTAGGTTTTCATTTCCACTCAATCACCCTCATAATAGGTACACAATTTAGGAGTATCATCTATTCAATCACTCCAATAGCCAACACTTACTAATTTCAAACATTACACATACGAATGAACAGCTAAACTAAAATTGAATGTTCATAGACATAGATTATTTGAAAACTTTGCTCATATTAACAATAAAATTAAATAGAATAGTAGCAAATACAACATATTAACTAATATGTGTTCCATGATGTATGATGTACTCACTCACAATGAAATAAGTATAATAAATAAGAAGATAATGGCTTTTGAACTTAATGAAATAGTAAATTCACCAACAAAATGATTGTCCCAACCCAGTCCCTAAGACCCTCTTTAAGCTATTACAACAACATGACCCTTTAATAAACAAAATTATTATTCTTAGAAAATAAAATCTCTTAAATGAGTGACAACAAAAATTATAACACAAAGAATCAAATAAGCAAATAAACAAGATGTAAACCCTAAGAATAACCCCATGAATAATTGTAAGGCAAACCATTGTTAAGTTTTATTAGGCTTATGTGAAACAAAAAAAAAACCAAAAAAAAAAGAAGAAGAAGAAGAAGAAGAAGAAGAAGAAGAAGATAAATTGCACAATCAAAGAAACTAATGAATAGCACAAAAAACCTAATAATAACCCCATTAATAAATGCAGGAAACCCTAAAATTATTAGGGTTTTAAAGAAGCATGTTAAACATTATTAAGGACAACACCATTCACAAATCATAATGAAAAACAAACCAACTTGACAGTAGTATCAACAAACAATAAAACTATTGAAAACTCATTTGCATAATGAATTCAAACAACTATAAATGTATATTTAGAACTAATTGGTAAATCACAATGATGTTCAAACAAAATATTAGAATTCTCATGATTATTAAATGTGTCACAAACATAGAATACAGTTGTGTTCATACACAACTTCAAACAATGCCTTTGAATATTTTCTATACAAAGTTAAAGAAACAAAAATCCTCATGCATTCAACTTCAAATTAGAGAACATCAAAAAGTAATAATTGAAAGAAGCACCCACAAAACAACAAAACCTTCAAGCTAATGAATATAGAGCAACATCCACTGGTTGAGAAAAGTTACTATTCATGTTCACATACATGAATGTGATATGATGTGTATCTAAGTCCCTGATGTCACATGAAATTCTAGGTTGCAATATTACCCAAAATTCTTTTTTTTCACTACCCCAAAATGGGGGGCTCTAGCTCTACATGTGTGAGGGCTTTCCATCTCTTAAGGCATGCACCTGGCCACCCCACCTTTCTCATCCTTGCCTTGGTATAAAATTTGTGGTTTCTTGGTTTGCTTGCAGTTTGTCACCAGCGTTGTGGCTCTATGTGTGATGTGCTTTCATTCTCTCTATTTTTAAATCGTTGATCGCATACTGTAGTATGTTGTGGTTTTTATGTTATGGGTTACACAAATGTGTTAATGGTCTAGTTGTCTTGTATGGACACAGGACAACAAGTGGAAGAAAAGGATAACTTAAGCAATAAAAAGGTTGTTCAAATGGAGATGAAAAGAGTGGGAAAACATTCAAAGAGGTTGTGTAGGAAGACAAATCTAAGGAGATACCTATGGAAGTTGTGTTCAACATCGAAGGAGATAGTTCAAGGACCTTACAAGGGGAAGGAGAAACAGATAGAAGATCATCCAAAGGAGGTAACGACTCTATCCTTCCTAGGGTGCTAAGATTAAACCCTAATGAAGAAATGATAAAGGCTATGAAAAAGGAAGAAACAAGACTAAAGCACAATAATTTTCCTTGTGTATCTAGATAATAAAACCCTGTCAGTAGGAAGGTTTCTTGATAATTAGTCGAATAGGGTTTGGGGTAGAAAAAATTAGGGTGTATATAACTTTTTGTAGAATGATTCAAACCGAGAGTTAGTTATTTTCATAAAGAACCACAATATGCAGAAAAGGATTGTTGGGAACTCCCTATTCAAAGCCATACAATGGGCACCGAATGTATCTCAAAGAGAAATTTAATTTTGTTCAACACCCAAATGGATTCTATTTAGAATGCCCAGTGCAGAGTTGGATATTTTTACCTAAATTGTTAGAACTGTTAGATAAAACTCTTCAAGTGGAAGAATATTGTATTACCCTACCCCATATATATGGTAGGGTTGATCTCCTTCAATGAAGGAGTCCAAATCCCTAAGATGATCGAATTCCCATTCATAGATCAAATAGTTAAATGTGATATAGAAGCTTTGGGGGGCCTTGATTCTTGTTTTTTATGTAAATCTGATGGACATCACAAAAGAGAATGTCCTAAAGTTGTTGATAATAAAAGAATTGGAAATGCTAATAAAGTAGGTTTTAATGTTGAGATTGTGATTCATATGGAGAATTGTAATCATGGAAAACCTATGGAGGAAAGTAATCGTAAAAATGTTGATGCTCTTCTACAAAAACAATTTGGTGAGAATATGGAGGGTACCATGACTGCAGCCCCCAATGAACTAGAGTTTGGAGCATCTATTGTTGAATGTCTAGATGATAAAAAGGCAAATAATCAACACTTAAAGAAAAATTACAATCCAAATGTTGAACCTAATAGTGTGTAGAACACTAATAAAAGGCAAGATCCCTTTGGTGCCCTACCTTGAGCAAAAAAATCTCAAGAACTAGTCTTAGACAAATTGAGAGAATTGAATAAAGTTAGAAACAGATTAAAAAGAGATTTTGAAGACCCTTATAGTGATGCTAAAGAAACAAAACCTAAAGGAATCATTCTAAATGAACCACCTCCAAAAGGCCAAGAACTAGACCTTTCATTATCTATTGTGGAATATATCTCACCTTCTTGTAATGTACAATCCTCTAACCCATCAGATACAACGTGGTCATTAGGCTCGAGAAGTGGTTTGTTTGACAATGAGGGTAATGAATGGAGTAGAGATGCTAGTGCATATGTTCCTCCCCCCTTTGATTATAAAATGATGGAGACAGAGGGATGGGAAAAAGTGGCACCAAGTAAAGCTAGGAGGAAAAGAAATAATGTCAGTAGAACTAAAAGCTCTGAGATTGATGGTAAAAAAGGGAAAGAGGGTGACACCCCAAAATGTTTTGAACAGATATGGAGAAGTGGTAAAACCAATCCCTTTGGTCAATTAATGATGATACAATGCTTAATCTAGAATAATCGGGGACTAGAATCTTCAGACAGGAAGTATATTATCAGGAGCTTATGTAATAAAAAAAAAAACTTGGACTTCTTGCTCCTTGAAGAAGTTAAAGCTATGGGATTTCAGTTAGAAAACAACATTACGTTTATATGGAAAGATGTTAAGGTCTTTCTTACTAAGCATGAAAAAGGGAGAGGGGGGATTATAGTATTGGTTAGCCTTAAATGGACTGAGTTTATGCAAAATACTAGTGTATCCCCTTGCAATAGATGTTTGTGGGTGGAGATTAGGAAGAATGATACACATCTAGATTATGTATGGTGTATGCATCTAATGATTATAAGGAAACAATAGTATTGTAGCAATGGATGGCTTCTAACCTTCCTAGTATCCTGTGGATAATTATTGGAGACTTCAATATGACAGAATATGAGGAAGATAAGGAGGGAAATAAATGGGGTTGGAAAGGAAATGAGAAATTCTTTTGGTCAAGATTAAAGGGGAATCTTAAGTTATATGATTTGCTTGAAGGTAAGAAAATAAATAGTAAGAGTATTTGGTTTACATGGCATAATAACCAAGGGGAGGGGAAAAGGGTTCATTGTAGACTGGATAGGATGTATGTCAATGAAGAATTTTTTTGTTTTGAAGATAGGCCTAGTACTAACTATGTACAAGTAAAGCCAATGGCTATTTTATATCATCATCAATAGAAGCGAATATTGTGTTTAAGGACAAAAATATAACTAAGGAAGATAAGAATAATGGTGGACTATTTAAACTAAATGTCAACCTTCTCAAGCAACAAGACGTCATTGAAGGGATTTATACCCTTAAAAGCCTTGCTAAAGCTCTAAATAGTAAATAGGATCCAATCATATATTGGAACAAAATGAAAGGTAATATGCAGAGAATTCTCAGGCCCGTAGGGAAAAAAATGTTATTATTCATACGAAAGATGAATGTATGCTCCAAGAGGAATTGGTTGATATTGAAGATAAGATTTAGAAGCATCCAAATGATGTAGAATTGAACTGCAAACTTAAAATCACTTAGCATGCATTAAGGAAGTATCAGGCCAAGAGACCACAAGGGGTTAGAGTGAGGGCAAGGATCAATTAGGTGAAGGAAGGTGATAGAGGGTCGAAATTATTCTTCAACATGTTAAAAATAAAACAAGGTAGAGAAGATATAGGTCATATCCAAGACAATAACTAGTGGCTTCATGATAACAAAGACATCACCAAACTATTTCATGATTTTAATAGAGCACTGATTACTATTGATGATAAAAAAAGTAGAGTGTCAAGATGCCCAAACAATTTACAGAAGAATGATTTCAAGGAAACTCTCACCAAGTATGATGGAACATGTTGGTAAGGAGATTTCCAAAAGTGAGATTAAAGATGCCATCCTCTCATTCAATAATATGAAGTCTCTTGGAGCCAATGGCCTTCCAATTGAATTTTACAAGGCCGATATGGAATGGGTGGTAGATGACTTGTTTGAAGTTTATTGGTACTTTGGAGAAGGAATTTGATAAGAGTATAACAAAAAATTTACCTAAAGAAGGAGAGAAAAGTAACATTAGAAACTAGAGACTGGTAGCCCTGTTGAATGTATCTTATAAGATTTTGGCTAAGTTTCTTGCTAGAAGGCTCATTGGCATCCTGCCTAACATTATTAGTTTAGCCCAAACTAGATTTATTAAAGGTAGATACATCCTTGAGAATTTATTAATCAATTGGGAAGGTCTGAGTTGGGCTAAGAGGGTTGGGTAGGATGTGGGTATCCTGCTTCTAGACTTTCTGAAATCCTATGATAGGGTGGAATAGTCTATTATTGTTATAGTTCTTGAAGCAACTGGATTTATTGATTCATTTTGTAGAATGGTGGATGTTCTATTTAAGGATGAAAATGCACATGTGGAGATTAATGGTGAATAATATGAGGACTTTCCTCTAGGTAGGTCTATTAGGTAGGGGTGCCCCTTGGCACCTACCTTGTTTGTTATTGCCTTAGAAACTCTGTATTTTATATTTTGAGCTCTGATTTACTAGGACCTATCCCTCAAGGCATCAAAGTTTTTGATGAGTCTCAAAAACAACATGATCAATCTCAAAAACAATATGGATTTTTTTGTCTTGCATCTAGAGAAAAAATATCTAAATTGAACTTCATCCTGCTAGGATGGAATAATGAAGCATTGGACCAGTTAAGAGGATTTGGCTGGAAGTGGGGTGAACCTAACAAAATTGTCAGATCTTGGCATTCCTTTCTCAGTCTCTACCACCCTAGCCAACATCTAGAATTGGATGTTTAATAAAATTGAAAAGAATCTTAATAACTAGAACAAAACCTACCTATCCCTGGTCAGTAGGGTCCAAGTTTCTTAAAAAGGCCTCTCTACTTATTCTATATCCTATGCATCTATTTGGTTTTTTTCTAGCTATCAAATGGATAATATTCAGAAGGTCATCAGGATATTTTTATGGTTAGATGGGAAGGGGATAAAAAAATGCATGCAGTCAAATGGGAATAGTGTTGCATGAATAAGGAAGATAGGGGATAAGGACTTAAGGATTTGAAAACTCAAGGTATTGCATAGCCATGAAATGGATTGTGAAAGCCATGGAGAGAAACGAGCCTTGGAAAATTCTAGTCAGACAAAACATTCTAGAAGCCCATCCTAAAATTGCAAGAAGGTGAAATAATATCCACATTGTTGACAGCCTTTTCTCTAACTATAGCATTGTACATTCATGATTTGTTGTCTTTTGTAGCATATGGAGGGCCTAGGAGAGAGGTAAAGGTAAGGTAAGATGCAATGAAGATATTCTATATAGTCAAGGTACTATAAGTGGTTTCAGATCCCCATGGTGGAACATAATGCATAAAGATAAACCCCTAGCATTGTTATAGGGGTTCTCTACTAGGAAATGGAACAAATTTGGTATCTCTGCTTTCAAAGACATTTTTTGTAATGAAAAACTAAAAGAATGGGACACATTACAGGAAGAGTCCAATCTATCTAATAATAATAATAAAATAACATATGCAACGCTAAAAAATAATCTAATACAGTTGAAGCAACCTGTACAAATTGAAGATGAAAATGAATGTCTCTCTAGTTTAAAATGGGCATATGGTTCTCCTTTTTTGAAGCTTAAAGAAAAGTGTTTGTATAAAATCTTAGTCCAATCTAATTGTATTCTTAAACATGTTGATAGGGTTTGGAACCTTGATTGGGAGGGTACAATATGGTTGAAATCTTTTCTATGTGTTGATCGGGTATGTCTGATCCTAAAAAGAAATGTTTTGGATGGCAATTGGTGATTCAAAGATTACGATTTTGATGATAAGTCTGCTATATGTCTTGTGTATGGATGTCCTAGGGATTATATACATCTATTTTTTAATTATAGGTATGTGGCCTCTGTTTGGTCTACGTTTATGGGTCACATTGATGGTTGGAATGTGTGTGAGATGAAATCTTGATCTGAAATTGTGACTAGTCATGTTAAAGGGCTTAAAAAGAGTCATAACACGTTTTGGTTTAGTCTTTCTACTAAAATTTTATGGTTCTTATGGAAAATATGTAATGAACATCTTTGCCATGGCAAAGATAGAGTTCTTACTAGGTCTGCTCTTAGACTCACCACTTTATTGATTATTGAGCAGGTCACTCTAACACTCAAGTTACCAACAGATAGATTCATGAAGGTGATAGAAGAAGGTTCTTGTCTGTTATTCAAAAAGGACATAAAGGAAGAAAATTATTGGCCTCAAGATTTGAGACGTGGACAAAAAATTTCAAGAGGAATACATTGATTTTCAAAATGTGTACATCAAAGAATATCAATATCAGCTTAGAAAGGATCCAGGAGTTAGATATATGAAGGTTTCACACTGGAATTTTGACACCACAAGTTGGGAAAGGATTTCCCCTCCATTAGGCACCTACAAGTCTTTTAAGGAAAGCAGGGGATAGCCAAAACAAAAAGACAAAGGTAAAAAACAGGATAAACAAGTGGCAATCAGTGAGGATCAACAAGATGAAGATGACGAGCGGCAAGGTGGGGATGATGATCAGCTAAATGAAGAGGAAATATAGTAGGGGGGTGAAGAGGAACAATAAAATGATGTTGAAAATGGTGCTACAGAAAAACGAGATGATGTTGAAGATGAATAGGATGATGATGCTAAAGGAAAACTAGATGATGTTAAATATGAGGGTTAGTGTGGGAATGTTGATTAACTCATATGATAATTTATTACATTTTTCTTCTGGATATATGTATACACTTTATATTTATGTTTGTAGTATGTCTTATGAGGTATCGATTTAGACTTCAGTATCTTGGTTTCTCGATAAACAATGACCTTTTGGTGGAGCCTAGATAGGGTATATTAAGTGATCTTCTTGATCACTACTTCATGTATCTATACCTATGCTCTTTTTGATTTAATAGTATTGGTATACGATCTTCAATTTAAAAAAAAAACACTACTTCAAAATATATTTTCAAATTTAAATTCTGAAATTGGTAAATAGGAATGTGACCTTGTTTTGTTTTCACAAGTTCTTTATTGATAAACAAGGGATGATGTTGAGATCGCACCCAAAAAAAATAAGGGAATCCTCACATATAAATGGACCATATTAATTGACAACAATACTTGAAAAATAATTGATACTTCCACATGAAAATAGGTAAGTTTGTAGCACTAAAACTTTTTGCGGTGTTAAATTGATGTTCGTTAGTGACTTATGGACCTCCATAAAAAAATATTTAACCACATAGACATGTACAACCATGTTTAGTAGGATTTCATTTGTCACTCACTTACAGTTATTTGTCTTTGTTGCCTTATTTGGTTTCCTAAATAGCTTGCCTTCTACCTTGAATTTATTCAAGAAGTGAAGAAATTGTTAGGATGTGTACAAAACCACTGTGGCGATAACCAATATACCACAAACACAATTACCACATAAATTACAGAACAATTTAGTATTGTGCTTCTCACATGGCAACTTTCACTTGTTTCCTATAATGACTTTGTTCACTTCAATCAAGAAAATAAAGGCTACATATGATTGCAAGGTGTTCATAGATAGAGGTAACATTTTTTTCTCTATTTAAACCTCCTAGTTACCTTACATGGCCAAATATCATTTCTTGTCCAGACATGTACATGATATAGAGGTAAACAGGCATTAAAAAATAGTAGCTTTAGGTTTAAACCTATTTTTTATATTCCTTGCAGTATCCAATCATATTCTACCTTTTTGTGTCATTTGATCTTCATTAATTTCATCCCATAATATCCTTGCTTTGGGCATGTATGGATTGGAATTGTGCCCCTCATGCAATGGACAAGCAACACGCTCCTACAAGTCACATCTTAAAGCATTGTGTCCCACATTTTTCTTTGTAGGATTAGTCTGTCATCTGAAAAGTTGGATTTATCAGCTTTTTAACTTGCACTCAAATAAAATTGTATAATTAGTTTCTTCTTGCTTATTTGACCACTCCTTCACTCCTTTTAAGCATTTGCAAGTTCATGATTTGTTCATCTGTTGCAAACACCTCATACTTGGTTATCTTCCTCACACCTTCATTTTGTGTGTGTTTATACCAAAAACCACACAGAAAATAATGAGAGGGGGTGAGAGGTGAGAAGTGAATCGGTATTTTGAACTTTTCAAACAAATGAAACCACATAAGAGGAGAAATAAAATAGAGAGAGAAAACATCAACAAGGAGAACACTAAATTTCATATGGAAAACTCTTTCAGGTAAAAAAACCATAGCATATCAATAGCTTTCATTAACCAAATGGGTACCAACCCAAATTACATAAGTGAACACCAACTCACAAAGAGCACCAACCCTCCTCGAAGCACCAACTTCATTTTTAATGCCAACTCAAAAACTCAGAAACTTAATAACACCTTTCATACTACACTCAACACTTCAATCACCATGCAAAAATTTCATGACACCCCTTAATTACTCGCTATGTACAACAATGATGAATGGTGATTGTGAATCAATGATCGATGTCAATAAGTGATGGCAAAGATCACACATTCGTTTCCAGGAAGTTGTGCTAGCAATGTCAACACGAGAATACTCAGCTTTAGGTTGTTCGTCTCCAACATGATGTAGGTGAAAAATACTTCTCATGGGGAAAGCCACAAAAAATATGACAGGGGAATCGAGTGCTCAATAAATACATGTGATTCTAAAACTTAATCTCGTGATTGATAAAAATTAATCCTCAGCTTCAGTTCTGTGCATTCTCGTCACCACACGAAGTTACCACTTGGTCTTGAGTAGAAATAACAATGTTCAGCGATAAATTTAAAAAACCAAAAAACATAGTCACCACGCGGTTATTCCTTATACTAAAACTACAAAATACAAAATGATTATCTTTTTGAATGCAAGATGTTACACAGCCATCCTACTCATACGTCATAGACATATCTGAAGTTGTTGCACCACAAATAGGAGCAATAAATAAATGAATTTATTTCAAATATAATGCCAACTACTAATTTCAAAAACCATCCAAAACGTTGAGTATATACGATGAATGCATTAAATTTAGCCGCCATTTGCCAAAAACTATCATATCATAGCCCATAAATAAGGAAATTGTGCCTCTTTTCAACTACTTCTCTTGAAGAATCAATCTTTTGAAAAAAATAAATAAACAAACAAACAGTGACATGGCAAACAATCTAACTTGGCAAGATAATCCAACAACCAATTGAAGTAGACAAGCAACCGTCTCAAACAGTTAACCAAGCAACTGAAGCACACAACCAAGTAGCTCTAATAGGTAACCAAGTAGCTCAAGCAAATAAGAAACCAACTCAAGCAAGTAGCCAAGTAGTTGATGAAGACCTAATAAATAATTGGTAGCTTGATAAGTATTTCATTGAAATTCTCTTTTCAAAAAGCCAAGCATAAAAAAATAATGTACCATAGTTCACTATTACTTTGAGAAATCCTCCAAAATTTATACAACCTTGATCATCAACCTTTGATATCAATGACAAAATATTCAACAATCGCCCCCTTTGACATTGATGGCAACTTCATCTGCAACCAAATTGAAACTGAAATTGCTTTGAAATAATGTTGCTCCCCCTAACTCACCACTCCCCCTTTGACATTAATGATTGATACCAACCTGCATAGTTGAAATGGGGCTAAGAAAATATGACAATAAAAACTCCCCCTGAGTCATAACAACAATTCAAAGATGGAGTGAAATCACTCCCAATTTCTCCCTCAAGAATTCAAAAGTTTCCTTTGGTAAAGCTTAGTAAACAAATCTGCAATATGCTCTTTAGTAGAAACATATTCCAACTTAACTTGTTGATTAATAACTTGTTCTCTCATAAGATGGTTCTTAATAGGAATATGTTTGGTCCTAAAGTGCATAATTGGATTCTTAGATATATTAATAGCACGCATGTTGTCACAAAAGATAGATATAGAATGGTCATACTCTACCTTAATGTCCTTCAACATTTGCTTAATCCATAGAACTTGTGTACAACAAGACACCGCTGCAATGTACTATGGTTCAACTGTAGATAATGAAATAGAAGTTTCTTTTTTACTCAACCAAGATACAAGACAACCACATATAAATAATGCACCTCCACTTGTGCTAGATTTCTATCATCAGCAGAACCACCCCAATCGGCATCTATATAAGATGTGAGTACAAAAGCATTACCTTTAGTTTACCATAACCCATAGTCCACAATACCCTGAAGATGTACTTGAAGATCCTCTTAACTGCATGAACATGAGTATCCTTGGGAGTAGCTTGAAATCTAGCAACATAAACAATTTCTTGCATAATGGAAGGTGTAGTAGCTGCAACATATAATAAACTTCCTATCATAGACCTGTGCAAAGTTTGATTAGTATCTGGATACTCGTCATTTTTACTTAACTTAGATATTGTCAACATTGGAGTGCTCATAGGATTGAAATCATCCATTCTAAACCTTTTCAACATCTCTCTAATATACTTTGTTTGATAAATGAAAACGCCTCTATCTGATTAATGAATTTGCAAACCAAGAAAGAATGACAACTCACCCAGCATGGACATTTCGAACTCCATATTAGTAGCAAACTTAACACATCTCTTTACAATCACTACCAAGAATCAGATCATCAACATAAACTATAGCAATCAACGTATGATTACCTTCTTTAACCTACAGATTGTTGTCTATTATCCCTCTTATGAATACTTGTTGCCACAAATAATTGTCTAGTCTTAGCATACCAAGCATGTGGGGCTTGTTTAAGAACATATAGTGCCTTTTTAACTTGCATACATAGTTCTAATTTTCTAATATAACAAACCCATTTGATTGCTCTATATAGACTTCTTCATTCATATTACATTCAAAAAAGGAGATTTAACATCCATTTGAAAAACTTTAAAACCTTTGAAAGAAGCAAAGGCTAAGAACATTCGGATAGCTTCTAAACATGCAACAAGAGCAAAAGTTCTTCAAACTCAATACGTTCAACTTGTGCATAACCTTTGCACACAAGTTTTTTTTTGTTTTTCACCACTTGACCATCTTCATTCAACTTATTTTTTGTGCACCCACTTTGTATGAATCAATTCCTTGTCTTTGGTCCTTAAGACAAGTTCCCAAGATTCACTTTTCTAGGTTTGATCAAGCTCTTCCTCCATGACTTCCACCCAATGCTTATCTTCTACTACTTCCTCAAAACTTTTAGGTTCAATCATGGAAAACAAGGAGATATCTTCATCTTCAAAATAGTTAACATTTCTTCTTGTGGCTCTTGGTCTATCCTATTGCAAAATTTGATCAATAGGATGATTTCTTCGAACAAACTTTGATGAAGTCTTGAAAAAGGTCCTAAATGTGTTCTTACCTTGATCATTAGTACGTGTAGTTTTTGTAGTTACATATATTGTCCCATGTTGAACACTTGAAGGTGTATTCCAAAATTTACATCGGTTGTCCCATGTTGAACACTCGAAGGTTTCCAAAAATTACATCTCTTGTCCCATGTTGTACATTTGAATGTGTTTATTGAATGTCACTTTCTTCTTCTTGTACTTGTCAACTACCATCATCACCTTGCATCTTGCCATGAATTCTAGTGTCTTTATGAACCTTCACATTAGCACTTTCAACAATCTTACATAATCTTTTATTAAAGCATCTATTAAGCTTTACTTTTAGAAGAGTATCTTAAGAAAATCCCTTCATCAGCCCTGGGATCAAACTTCCCAAGATTGTCTTCATCCCTCTTAATATAACAAGGACTACCAAAAATTTTGAAATATTTAACTGAAGTAGTCTTACCTTTCCAAAGTTCATATGGAGTTTTGTTGTGCTTTTCACTAATCAGCCCCCTATTTTGAATGTAAACAACAATATGGACCGCCTCTCTCCAAAAGGAATCATTCACCTTAGACTCATTCATCATAATACGAGCCATTTCTTGGACTAATATGTTCTTCCTCCCAACGACACCATTTTGTAGTGATGTCCTTGCAGCTGAGTATTGTCTTTTTTATACTTATTTTTTTGTAAAAATTTACAAACTCATTTGATGTGAACTCTCCTTCATTGTCTGAACATTAGCATTTAATTTTCAGACCCTTCTCATTCCCCACTAAGACTTTGAAAGCCTTAAAATTCATAAGTACTTTTGATTTTTTCTTTAAAATTGCAACCTAAGTCATTCTTGAAAAATCACCAATTAAAAGCATAAAATACTTCTCACCTTGCAGGATCCTAGTTCTTGTAGGCCCACATAAATCAGTATGAATCAACTCAAGAGGCTTTGCACTAGAATACTCTTTTGATTTGAAACTCTTCCTTGTTTGCTTTCCCAATTGACATTCTCTACAAACAATGTCTAAAGGTTTAGTAAGCTTTGGCAAGTCTCTAACAGCTTCCTTTTTGTTGATCTAAACAAGACTATCAAAGTCCATGTGCCCCATCCTCATATGCCATAGCCAACTTTTATCCACATGACTGAAATAACACTTTTCACTTTTGATATCATCAAGAATGTACAGATTAACAGCCCTACTTGCATCAGCAATATGTTTACCATCTTTACTAATTTCACAACAATCTAAATTGAAAACGAAATTGTGTCCTTGATCACATAATTAACTCACAGTTAATAGATAGTGTTTCAAACCTTTTACATATAAAACATTCTCAACCTTAGTCTCACTATCATCCAAAACAAGTGTACATTTACCTTTGTTTTTGTAGATGTATTACCACCAAATCTTACCTTACCTCTTTTAGTGCTTTTGAGACTGAGAAACTTGCTCTTGTCTCCAGTCATATGTCTAAAACAACCACTATCAATATACCATGTCTTTTTTATTTTGTGCAAGAAAGGTTGTTTGCACAATCGATGATTCCACTAAAACTTCTTTCTCCTTCTTCCTGCAAACCTTAGCAACCTCATTTGCTTTATCGTCTTTCTCAACCTTCTTGTTTCACTTAGAGAAATATGTCATGCCAATTTTACAAGCTTTTGCAATGTGAACAAAATTATTAACTTTATAAAATATAACATTGTAGTTCCTCGGAGAAGCAAAAGAGTTCCTACTCATAAGTCTAAAATCATTTCTTGCAAACACTCTACAGTTGATTGCCTTGTGTCCAAAATAATTGCAAGAGAAATAATAATTATAAAAGAAAAAATTGTTAAACCTGGTTGTAAGTGCTTGTCTTGAGATAGGAGGCCTTCTGAAAGCATTATTTTTTACTTTGTATGGTGAATCCTTTATGCTATCAATGTTGGTCTTCTATTGTTCTTCTTTTATAGAATTAGAACTTTGACCTTCTTTAAGACCAACTCCACCTTTATCAATAGGCAATTTTTATAAGCCAATGACCTTGTTAAAGGACATGAAAAATTTCTAATTTATCTTCTCATGATTCAGTTGTGTCAAAGATTTATCTAACTTTCTAAGTGAAATAATTTCAGCTTCTAGTTTCTCACAATTTTCTTCCTTGAACTTAAGTTGATTTCTAATTTCTTTTTCTATTATCTTTGCTTCTTTAACTTGAACCTTCAAATCAACTAGATCGATTTTTTTGTTTCTCCAAGAGCTTGAGATGTCTTTTTTATTCATTTCATTCACTTCTTATAGCAGCAACTCCAAGTTCTGATTTTTCTTTCTAAGTCTCTTGATTGATGGTATGATGAAAGAATAAGTATTTGGTAGATTACTGAGAGGGGGGGTGAATCAGTAAACTGAAAAACTAATACAAACTTCCCAAACTCACAAAGTAAACTTTCACTTGTCAAGATCAATACTTATAAGAATACTCAACATCAACCGATTAACTGTTATATCAACTTAATAGTAAACATCATTCAACTTGTAAACATCAACATACTTCATCTCTCAATGCTTCCAGTTATCATGCCTTATCAAAATAGTTAAGTAGTTAATCAAATCAACAACTAAGATCATAACCACAAAAACATTCACCACTTGACACAAATATTTATACGTGGAAAACCCAAATAGGTAAAAACCACGGTGAGATGAGACTCACAAGATAGCTATCTGAAGTTCGCCCTGTTAAGAGCCAAGCATGTTAAAGCTTTTAGGATAAGTCATGTTAAGAACTAATCCTGTTAGGAATCACCCGATTAAGGGATTTGCAAAATGCCTTGATGAAAAGCAAAACACCCTGTTACGAGTAACCTCGGTAGAGGGTTTGAGAATCCAAGTTAATGGACCACCTTGTTAGAGGATTTAAACAGTAACCAAGCTTGTTAGAGCTTACCCGATTAGGGGATTTCACTTCTGTTGTAATTGTTAGAAAACAACAAGTTTTGTTGATCTATCTGAATAGCACCACATTTGCTTGATCAGATCCTTTTAAGCTTCAATCTGCCTTTACACAAACTGCAGATCCATTCTCTGGTTAGGCAACCACACACTCAACTGATTTCAGCCAACACTTTCCAACACCTTTACAAACAACTTCATCGACCTTAAATACAAATCAATTAGATCGGTAACACAACAAAAACCTAATTCTCTCATAGAGATTACAAACAAATCGGTTCAAGTGTGACCATTGGATTTAGATAGCAATCTATACACATTCTTCAAGAAAATTCCAACCGCTCCATGATCACCGCTTCATTGGACTTTGTAACTCATCATGCGCTATGCATTAGATGCAATCCACTTTGCTCATTCCCTAGACAAACAGACAAACAAACGCACCAAAACAATCTAAACTTATCCTCATATAATGATCACACGAGTCACTATTATTAACGCTCACCATTAGATCTTAAACCAACAAATCTTGATCGGTTAGGTTTTAACAAAAACAATTGGTAGGGTTTACCGGTTACAATGCATAGAAATGGTTTTAACCTTATACACCGGTTTAACTCACAAACTATCATACCGGTTTACAACAACTTCCTCAAAGCTCTTCCTACCAGTTGCAAGACAATATCAATAACAACAATATCACAATGACAACATAACATATCATTAATGCAATCTTTATGCAAATGCCAACAGATTTCCCTTAGAGCACTAATTAGCTCTTCTTCAAAATCCACTTATCCTCCTTCATCAATATGAATTTCATCTTTTTGACTTTCAGCGTGTATTTCTTCTATGGCCATAAACAGTATTTCTTCACTTAAAGACTCTTCATCACTAACATCAAATGAACTACTTTCGTCTCTTGAATAGAGAATATTTTTTAATTTCGAAGTCTTCTCCCTAATACTTCTTCTTGTTGAACTTAAGCTTCTTTTCATAGTTGTTGTCCTCACTTCTTGCATATGGACATTTAGCTACAAAATGTCCTACCTTACCACAATTAATGCACTTGAAAAGCAACTTGTCTTTATATTTATTAGAACCTTTCTTCAACTTCCTCATGAAATGTGCCTCTTCATAATCAAATTCTTCATCAGAACTTTCACTAGATACACACTCCTTGTCTTTTCCTTTCTTCTAAGCTTCAAAGGTTGCCTCCCTTTTGGATGAAGGATCAAAGTTTGTCCTCATCTCATAAGCTATTAAAATACCAAGAAGCTCATCAACAGTCAACTTATCAAGTTCCTTCATCTCTTCAATTGCTAAAACTTTTGCATCAAAACGCAAGGGAAGAGACCTTAAAATTCTCTGAACTACAGTGGACTCGTCAACCTTTTCTCCTAAACCCTTAATAACGTTAACAAATTCATCTATTTGTTGGAAAATAAGCAGCAACGTTTTCCTCTTCCTGCATCCTAGGACTTCCAAAAATTCTTCTATGAGTTTGAATTTTTTCTTTCTTAACCTTGTCATCTCCTTCGTATGTTTTTTCATGTTTCTCCCAAATGTCACGAGCTATATCGTAATGCATAACTGTCACAAACTCTAACTCTAACAACCCACATAAGATTGCATTTATGGCTTTTGCATTGTTTTAAAAATCCTTCTTCCCATCAACATCCATTGGAGTTAAAGGAATTGTGTAACCAGACACCACACTTTTCCAAACATCAAAACTAAAAGACATTAGATAAGTATGCATTTGAATACTCCATAATGCATAGTTGGAGCCATCAAATAAGGATGCTCTATTCATAGCAAAACCTTCAAGAGAATCCATGTGTCCAATCAGGATCAACCTCCAAGCATTTAAACTCTATTTTCGAAGGAACCCTTCTCTGATACCAATTGAAAAGCACTCAGAGTATTTTGAACTTTTAAAACACATGAAACCCTTTTGGGTAAAAATAGGAGAAACAGAATAGAGAGAGCAAACATCAACAAGGAGAACACCAAATTTTATGAGGAAAACCCTTTTGGGTAAAAAATTACGACATATCAATAGCTTTCATTAACCAAATGGGCGCTAACACAGATTACATAAGTGAGCAGCAACTCATAGAGAGCACCAACCCACCTTGAAGCACCAATTTCATTCAATTGAAGCACCAACTCAAACACTCTGAAACTTAATAACACCTTTCATGATACACTCAGCACTTCAATCACCATGCAGAAATTTCACGACACCCCTTAATGACTCCCTAAGTACAACAATGATGAACAATGATTGTGAATCAATGATCGATGTAGAATGGGGTTGTTATCTCAAAGATATATCCTTGAAGACTCGAGCCATGAACTGAATATCAAGCTCCCAATATGATCTCCAAATTTCATGAAAAGATCGGGCAGTATTCATTCAAGGACGAGAAACTATAGCCTTACACCATGATACTCCAATTTTTAGAAGATCGTGCTATTTGCCACAAATCTGAACTATTGTCTCGAAACACTTCTCACACAAATTATGTATTTTCTCTAACTACAGCAAACGCCTATTCTAAAACCCACAAAATGACCCTAAAGTCTCATGAAATGAGCAATAAGTGATGGCAAAGATCACGCATTAGTTTTCAAGAAGCTGTGCTAGCAATGTCAACATGGAAATACACAACTTTAGGTTATTCGTCTCCAACATGATGCAGGTGAAAAATACTTCTCACGAGGAAAGCCATGAAAAATATGACAAAGGAATAGAGCGCTCAAAAATTACATGCAATTCTAAAACTTAATCTTGTGATTGATAAAAATTAATCCTTAGCTTCAATATTGTGCATTCATGTCACCACATGAAGTCACTGCTTGGTCTCGAGCAACAAAAACAATGTTCAGCGATAACTTTAAAAAACCAAAAACCATAATCTCCACACATTTATTCCTTATACTAAAACTGCATAATACAAAATGATTCCCTTTTTGAATGCAAGACGTTACACAAACGCCCCACTCATACACCACAAACACATCTGAAGCCATCGCACCACAAATAGGAGGAATAAATAAATGAACTTATTTCAAATAAAACGCCAAACACTAATTTCAGAAACCGTCCAAAACGTTAAGTATATGCAATGAATGCATAATAAATTTAGCTGCCATTTGCCAAAAACTGTTGCAGCCCATAAATAAGGAAATCGTGCCTCTTTTCAACGGCTTGTCTTGAAGAATCAACATTTTGAAAAAGAAAAAAAAAACGATGACATGGTAGATAATCTAACTTGGCAAGATAAGCCAGCAAGGTGGTGAAGTAGACAAGCAACCAACTCAAACAAATAACCAGTCAGCTCAAGCACGCAACCAAGTAGCTCAAACAGATAACCAAGTAGCTCAAGCAAGTAGGCAACCAGCTCAAACAGAAGTAGCTCAAGCAAGTAGCCAACCAGCTGATGAAGACCTGATAAATAATCAACAACTTGAAAAATATTTCATTCCAATTCTCTTTTCAAAAAGCCAAGCAAGCATAGAAAAACAATGTACCATAGTTCCCTATTACTTCAAGTAATCCTCCAAAATTTATAAAACCTCTATCATCAACCTTTGACATCAATGACAAATTATTCAACATATACATCATATGCAAACTTTTTTTATGGCTTCAGTATTTGCACTTGCATATTTGACTTGGGTGTATTGAGTTTCCAATTAGTTTTTAAAGGAAATGCTTCAATTTCACACAGTGATTGCCTCAAAGCCTTATAACATCCAAGCTAATCCTGGCTTCTACTGTTACAGATCTATTTTTGTCATTTCTTGCCTTCTTTATTTTACTAATGTTCTCTAGTTACTTACAATATTTCAATTTCACACTGAACAGAAAGTGACAAAAGGTGCATTGGATGTGGGAAAATCACCATGAAATAGGTGAATTCCCTGTGTTCGAAAAGGTAGGCACAAATTTAAGTAAACTAAAAGCATAAGAACAGATAACTCGTAAGGTTGAACAGAAAATATGTAACCCACGTAATGATACCTATCATTATATTTGATAATATGAGTTATCCGACTATGCATTAATTGTTTGTTGGCTATTGTGTGGTTATAAGAGTCAGCCAGTGTCTGTCAGTTGAAAGTTGTGTTCCTCTTGGCAAATGTTGGGTCCTTTAAATAGAATGTGTATCATCAAGGAAAGCAATATGATCTAGTCAAATTGACTCTGATCCTTGGCTGGCTATCTCTGGTCCACTTCTTTAATAGATTAATGTGTGAATAAAGATACAATGTTACTCTTTATTTCTCTATTTGGTATGCATTATTAATTCTGTTAAGGCATTCATTTTATCTGATACGGGTGTAAACAAAAAAGATGAAAATTTCCCCTCCCTCGTGCAAATGGAAATGGGTAAGTGATATATGCATGATCGAAGCAAATGAAATAATCAGATATAATTCTTCTTCATATCTAACCACATAGAGATAACAGAAAACTCACCACTCAAATCCCAGCAACGCAATGCCCATCAAGACAAGAAGAAAATGCATAGCTGAAAATAGCACAAGGATATAATCTGCCTTCATGTAGAAACAGCACGGTAGATTTTTTAAGGAAGGATAAATTATATCTATTGTTGAAAGATACCAGATTCCCACACATTATAAAAATATTCCTTTCACATAAATAAGTATGCAATAAAATTTACAGCACAGAAATACGTATCAGATAAGTCCAATAAACATTTCTCTGTTTAAAATGGTTTCTGGAAGGGCCATCATGTAGACGGAAAAGATGCCTCTAGTGTGGCATTATCCATGTTTCTTCTGTCAGTTCAGTCCTTTCTTAGTCTTATGTTAGTTGCACTTATTATGTATACGATGTTTACTACGGACAAGCTATTTAACATTGCAGCACATGCTTAATAGCTTATTGATAAGAATTTCATTTTAACATTTAGTAATTTTATCATTTAAATCAGATCCATCATAGTTTCTTTGAAATCAATAATTTTTTTACGAGCAAGTAGCATAAGCTGAGTAACTAAATAGTCTTTACTGTAATTCTAGTCCCAGCAATATTTGACTAGGGCTCTGGAGATATAGACCTTTAGGAATTCCAAGTTCATGAAAAATGCAACAATAAAACAGCTTTAGATTTCTTCAATCTCAAATATCTTTCCCATTTTTGAAGGATGATACAAGTTCATTTTTTAATTATACCGTTAGAAAATCAAACATCAAAGGAAATCGAGTTTTTTGAATTTCCTCAAGTGATTTACCAAGGGAAAATGAATTATAATACTTATAATATCATCAATTGAGTGCAGACTAATAGACTTAAAATCCACCAACCAGTTGGATCACAAATTCTGGTCAGACTCCATTCAAATAGATGGTTAGTTTAGTAGAGGAGACTTATGCACTCCAGCCTCCAACTAATAGCTTCACTACATTTAGAAATGCACTATGAAACATTTCGTATTATTTGGTATCTAAATCTGTTCATAACTTCAATATATTCCAGTAAAAATCTCGTTTATGTCAACCTTTATCTGCTACTATGGTATCAGATAAGTAAGATTTCCTATACACAATATTACCAGACTTAGACAAATGCAGATTCCTATCCATGACCGAGGAAGTTAATTGCTTGTGTGCACTTGGCTCTAATATTTGATACCAAGATCCCAGTTTAAAATGCATTTTCCTTTCTAATAAAGTTTTAAGACATAATATTGTAAACAAGCATATAAATCACTGCACCTTCAATATACTATTATAATTTCAAAATTAGCCAATATGAACATATTAAGAGTAAAAGCTCTCTAATATTTCTACAAGTTGCATGCTTGCCACCATTCTGATATAATGAAAGAATCATTGTCACAGAAAACCATGTTGGAAGAGCTTAAAAATTTTAAGAAATAATGAGCTTAGGAAAACTCCATATACTGGGCAAATTTTAAATATTTACTATTTTTCAAACGAACATACACTAGTTGCTTCCTTTAATATATGTATAACAAGAAGTCAGATGCTGTGCTCCATTGAGGATCAATGATATCAATAAAGAATTAGATACATAGAGCCATCCAAAAGTGTAAGCAAGAAATATGATAACATTTACATAAAATTTGTTCCTTCATAAACTTCATTTACTTCTATTATGTTTAAAGAAGTCAATTTCTAATTGATTTTGGATTTGCCACAGTTTATTTCCAGTATATTGGAAACTAGTTACTTTACAAGGACGAAAGTGGAATTCTATTTACCCTCCACCACTGTCATGAATTTTACCAATATCCAAGTAATCAATCTTCTGGTGTTTATACTTCTGCATTATGTTAAAGCGGTTAACACTTTCAAAAAATCCTTCAGATGTAAAAAGCTTCACAGCTTCAACCCCTTCTTTCAAGGCACTATTAACCTGTTAAAGATGTGGTCAAAACAAATTCAGATGACTGCAAAGGTTTTTGCACCTTGTTAATAATAAGTTCACAGCACTAACAAAATGTGATTAAGCTTGAATTTTTAATTGGTGTATTGTTGGTATACTTTGGACATTATCGAAAATCTATGATTAAAGCATTTCTTTGCCTCCAACTATCAATCTTCTTTACCCATTCTCAATAGAAACTTGAATAGAAAAGGTGAATAGTAATTAATTATTATTATTCAACTGCAAAAGAGAAAGTACCAAAATTGTAATAAATAACAGTGAGCACACACCATTTCACGAGCACTTATGTTGAACACTTCCAGCACATAAGCCTTGGGATCAACTTTGCGAGGTGGTTTACCAATGCCTGACCACACAAAGTTCAGATGTGCATCAGTCGTTTAAGTTCTTTCCTTTTTGATTTAACTGAAACAGACAAGGTTTGTTTTATCATAATTAACTAATTAGTAAGCTGCAAAGAAAGTGAGGCTGACCAATGCGTAAGCGAGCGAAATTCTCATTCTGTTTAAAACCTTTTATCACACTTCTTACCCTGCTGACATAAAAAGAATATGTTAACAAAGAAAGCCCTTACTGGATCTGTAAAAGAGATATTAGTTTCAGTGCACAACAAAGCTTCTCACATAAAAACCTCACGAATGCCTAAACCCATATTTATTCAACAGGCAGCTTGCTTGAAGACTGATCCAAATGGGATCATGAAGTAAGTTGACTTGAGTTCAACAGGAGCCCTAATCCCACTTAATAGTGAATATGATTAAGGTAACTTGAAATACTCCAACGGTTCCTAAAATGACATATACCAGCAATAATAGAGTACACAGTTCAGTGCAAGGATCTATAGAGGTTGCAGAACAGTTCTAAGGTGATCTGGACACTCTGGGGCCATAAACAGCATAAGTAGGTACATCGGAAACAGAGAAGAATCAAACAAGGTTTTACGTAGTACCAAAACAAACATATACATCAGGTTGGCCTTTACATATATGTTATGGCAGTTTCATTTGCATCATGAGTGTTCTATATATGTCATGTGGTTGCATATATAACATCGAAGTGGTATATATTCTATGCAGTATGCTGATTGCATTTTTGACATGGCAATTGTGTCCCAATGCATGTGGTAGTTCTGCTCGAGTCAGGCAGAAAAGTGTTGTTAATCAAGGTGAAGAAAGCTTGCAATGAAAACTCTCCCAGAGTGATGCAAGTCTGACTTTTAGTTATACAACATTGTATTACCCATAAATGATTATGTGAGTGTAAAATACTGAAATTATCAATAAGAAAATCAGCAAACCATAAAGTTGCAAGTTGCAGCATATAACACCAAATGTACATGGAGAAACTCTTTCAGGAAAAAAATCCACCATCAAAGAAAGGTTCAAGAATGTATAATTTTCTACAACAAAGTACATATGCAACACTCTTCTTCCTTCAATCTAATGGAATTCTGACAACACTTGTGCACCAATAAAAAATGATATCAAAAACTACTCTCATGCCTCCAATTTATAGAAATTGGGAGAGGAATACCACAAATGGTTGCCCAAAAAAATGTAACATCAAACCACGGTAAAATGCAAACACTCCTACGTCCAAAATGAAGAAGATCCTTAAAGAATAGTAAATAAAACTCTCAATGAACCATGAACCTAAAGTAACCTCCATAGTCCATACTAATAAAAGACAGCATATTTGACTTGTACTTCTCCCTGGTGGTACACACCACAAGGTAGGCAACCAAAGTCACCTACATGCATGCATATGGACCCCACTAATAATGCAAAATGCACCACTACTCAATTATAGCGTTCAAGTTTAGAAATCTGCTAAAAATAGTTTTGTAACTACCACTACCAATTCCACCTCCATGAATTCCATTACAACTAGTATTCCAAGACAAAAAGGAGAATAGTAATACCTATCAACAATATGGGTGTCTCCCATTCCAAGATTGTTGGAGATACATATAATAAAATATTATGATTGCAATTAAATATCAGACTATTCTAACATTCTCCCACTTGATATTATACATTGCAATGACATCCAAAGAAACAATAAAAGATATCAAGTAAAGGATCTACGGACCATGGCCTTCATACACTAAAAGAACTAGTGTTGAAAGACTCAGCAAGTACTTGCCGAACTCACGAGTACTAACACTGTGAACATGCCGGCGAGTCACTCGCCATATTACTCAATGACAGTTCATATACAAAACACATGACGATTTTTCTTAAAAATTCTTGAAATTTTAAACCCTGAAATGCATCAAAAACTCATCTGATCCCCAATAAAGTGGTTTTTATATACGCAATTTTTTTTAGGTTTTCATTTATTTTTGTGATGCACGATTCTAGGCAAGCACAGCAGCGGTGAGCAAGTAAAATTCCGCAGTTCCTGTTAAAGAAGATGTTGGCAAAAAATAACTTCTAAAGTTGCCATGCCTGACATCAGATAAAGTTTATTGCGCCTAAACTTTTGTCAATCACAATTCACGCTCGTTTTGCGCAAAATATGGGAGGTAGGTGTTTTAAAAATTTTAAATTCCACTTCCAACTATACAAATTCTGATTAGAACCAAAAAATGTACTAAAAAATGTGACAAAGAAGGTGCACATTAGTTCGAATTCCCATGGTGATGAATAAGGTTTTCGGTGAAAATATATGCCATGTGGAATTATGATAAATGGATCAAAGAAACCATCCTTGAAAAATTCAAATCATCTGGAAATGGAGAAACTTCAAAGGTATTTTAAGGTGGAGGGACAAGGTTTTGTTTACTTTTGGGAATGGTAAAAAGATTTGACGTTGAGGGATTAACTTTTATAACAATGTATAAAGTGGATGGAAAGAAATTTCCACAAGCAAAGCTGGTTGCTGGTTTGGATGTGACTTAAAAAGCAACCTTTACCTTTTAACTTTGTCTCCCTTGTTGGCGTGCAAGGCTTCCAACATTAAAGTTTACTTTCTCAAATGAACATTTCAACTTTATATCAAGATTGTAATGCATCTTTCTAAAACTTTTGACCATGTTTATTGCTTGTAATTAGAAAATATAGAGGGGAGACTGAGAAAAGTCTTATCATGACTCACTCTAGACTCTGGCTGACTATTAGTAATCATTTTCTTGTATGGAGATGAACCATATAAATATAAATAGTAGAACAGAAATCACATTTATATGCATTATATTAAAAGCCCCACTTATTACATCTTTACTTCAATTCCGCTCAAGAGTGCATCATTCGATGATCTCATCCAAAATGCCCTTACTGCTACACAAAATTAAAAAAAGGCATTGGATAAAAACAATTAGTACGATATATTCCACACCTAACGGCACTTACACCTGTCTTAAGGCAGCTAAAGATTTCTAAATTGAGAGTAGGCACATGGCAACATGCTCAATCTATCATTGGCCATTGATTTGAAGGTCCTTTCTAGAAAGTGAGATGATATCGAGTGCAGGTCGGGAGATCGCCCTTATTCTCTCCAACAAGCACGCTTGAGTGCACAAAGAGGAAGTATGGCTCACCCGAGGTGAGGAATGTATTTACGGCAGAGTCTCTTAGTTGACAAATAAGATCTAAGGAGATAGCTATAGATGCCTTTCTCGATTAACAGTTAATGTTAGTTGTTACCCTAGTGCTTTTATTTTTTAATTTTACGGTTTAACTTTAAGTTGCAACATTGCTATGTTTCTAACTAGAGTAGTCTCTTTTTTGCTAGCTTTCATTCCTTTTTTTCTAAAAGAATATGGTTTTTGCAAGTAAAATAACTAGTAGCAAACCAAGAGATCCTTGCTGGAAACATGGGACACTGGGTGTAGTGCGAGGAGAGGTTATCTATATTCATTGCACTAAGCCTATGAACAGAGACATAAATCGACTCAAATATCATCATGCACAAATCATTTTCCGAGATGTTAGGTCATGTGAAAAAGCTACTAAAGAGGTTGAGAGGGAGGCAAAAGCACAAAAGGAAGACAAAAAGAGAACAGTAGAGGCAATGGCAGCCCCAATCCCAGAATTCAGTTCTACAAGGTCATAGGGAGATATGGGGGCCTCTTCTTCATTAAGCCATGATATCAATGATTAGGAAGCCTGGGCTGCCATACTTCTAACTTTTTTGTTCCCCGTAACACTCCTAGTGCACAACCTTCATTGCAAGGTAGTGCTTAAAGGAAGAAAAAAAGATAGCAGTAGAGGCGATGGCAGCCCCAATACCAAAATTCGATTCTACAAGGTCATAGGGAGATATGGGGGCCACTTCTTCATTGGGCCATGATTACAATGATTAGGAAGCATGGGCAGCCATTCTTCTAACTTTTTTGTTCAGCATAACACTCCTAGTGCACAACCTTCATTGCAAGGTACTACATGGAATAGAGAATTGCAACATGAGGTAAAGTTGCCATGTGCGATTTTGGTACTACAATAAATTCCATTCAATGTTGCTACTAATCCTTATTGGGAAAAATTGGTTTTTCATTGACTATGACAAGGGGTTCAAGGCCCCAAGTCATCATGAGTTGAGTGGGCCATTATTGCAAGATGAGGTCCAAATCACACACTGACTAGTGGAATAACAAAGAAAATTTTGGGAAAAGAAAGGCTGCACCATTTTATCAAATGGGTGGATGAATGACAGAAATAAGACACTCATCAACTTTTTAGTGGCTTGAAGGGGATAGTTGGTATTTTTAAAATC